>NC_041382.1:383174170-383324483 GCF_002162155.2 Triticum dicoccoides | reverse complement strand
GGTTAAAATAAAGATGACCCTTGGGTTGGCCGACCCAAGGGAAAGGAATAGGTTGTTAGGAAAATGTAAAACCAAGGTTGGGCCTTGCTGGAGGAGTTTTATTCAAGGCGAACTGTCAAGGGGTTCCCATTATAACCCAACCGCCTAAGGAACGCAAAATCAAGGAACATAACACCGGTATGACAGAAACTAGGGCGGCAAGAGTGGAACAAAACACCGGACATAAGGCCGAGCCTTCCACCCTCTACCAAGTATATAGATGCATTAATTAAATAAGAGATATTGTGATATCCCAACATATCCATGTTCCAACATGGAACAAACTCCATCTTCACCTACAACTAACAACGCTTTAAGAGGGGCTGAGCAAAGCGGTAACATAGCCAAACAACGGTTTGCCAGGACAAGGTGGGTTAGAGGCTTGACATGGCAATATGGGAGGCATGATATAGCAAGTGGTAGGTATCGCGTCATAGCAAAAGAGCGAGCAACTAGCAAGTAAAGATAGAAGTGATTTTGAGGGTATGGTCATCTTGCCTGCAAAGTTCTCCGAGTTAACGTAAGCTTGATCCTCGTAAGCATACTCAACGGGTTCCTTGAACACGAACTCGTCTCCCGGCTCTACCCAAAGCAAGAACACAAGCAAAGGACCAACAATCAATCACGGTGCAATGCGCAAGCAACATGATGCAAAAATATGGCATGATATGCGGGATGTGATATGCAATGCATATGCGTGCTCCGGAAGGAAAATATTGAACCAGACCTCAACTTGGCGAACCAAGAGTGCAGTTGGAAAGATGAGTTGATTTCGGTCGAAATCGATATAAAGATCACCGGAATCGGATGCACGGTTTGCAAATGGCAAGCAAAACAAGAATGGCACAATTCTGCGATTAACAACACGATGCCATCTAGAATGCAACAAGAAACTAAGCTACTGCACTCCAACATAGAAACAAAGCTATAAGTGCATCTAGTGCCCCTTAGTGATTTTGGTGTATTGAAGACTTATAGGTTAAGGGACTAATGCGTTTGTGAGTATACACAGGTCTATAAGTCTATGAGGAGTTTGATATTTACGGAGAAAGTCGACCCCTAAAAATGAAGTTCTTCAACTGAAGACTTTTGCTTTCTGAAGACTTTCTGAAGACTTTGAAAGTGAAGAAATTGGTGTGACCTTGAAGACTTGGTATTCATTCGAGGAACATGAAGCATGAAGACTTTTGTTTTCGTAGTTTCATTTTCTCTTTCTTGAGTCATAGGAAACACCGTACTATTAAAGGGGGTCGAGGAAATACTAAGGAAAATTTTCCATGTGATGCTCAACTCAAAATCCTACACCTACCAATCCCTTCGAGTGAAGCCTTTGGAAATCTCATACACTCCATTCATATTCTTCAGTGACTGAGACGAAGTTCTTCTGGTCTCTGAGGAATTTGTTATGACTGAGGAGTTAGGAATTCGCCAATGCAGATTTCCTACACAGTGAGGAACATGATAGCCCTGAGGATTTTGCTACTCAAAATTCCGACCGTTGCTGTGCTATGCGCCAGCTGTCCCAAAATATCTATCCACCTAACGGTCATATCATTGAAGGGCATTTATGTCTTATCATGTCGGGCTGCTCTCTAGGCTATAAATAGCCACCCCCTACAACCACTAGCTGGTTGGCTGCTCTGAGAGAAACTGACACTTGTCATTTGAGAGCAACCCATCCTCCGAGGACTTTGAGCAAAAATCATCAAGTGAGGAAAAACCCAAACCCAAACACCTACAAACCCCAAGTGATTGAGCATCACTGAAGAGATTGATCATGCGTGGATCCGATGCTTCCTACCTTTGAAGACTGTGCTTCTTCCAGACAGTTAGGTGTCATGGTGTAGAGCATCCAAGCGGAATTGTGGATCGCCGAGTGACCAAGTTTGTGAAGGTTTGGAAGTCACCTGAAGACTTACCATGAGTGATTGGACGAGGTCTGTGTGACCTTAGTTCAAAGAGAATACGGTGAGGACTGGGTGTCCTGAGCTGCGTGTTCAGGATTGGGTGTCCGGGACTGTGTGTCCTCGAGTTTAAATACTCAGCCGCTCCAACCAGACGTACAACTGAGACAACAGTTGGAACTGGTCTACCAAATCATTGTCTTCACCAAGCTTACTGGTTCTATTCCCTAAACTCTTTCATTTCCTCATAACTGTGTTATGTGTTTGTTCATATCTGTGTTTGAAGACTTTGACTGAATACTTTCTCAATTTCCTCAGTTCAATTTCTTCAGTATGTTTGTCTTCATCCTGTGTTATCCTGTGCTTACGCTTCCTGTACTCTGTGCCTGTCTTCATTTCATCATGATGACTATGATTGTGTTCTGTTTTGTTTACTTTTGAGTACTTATTCCGCTGCTAGTAGTTCTTCACTAAGGAATTTCCTCACCGGCAAATTCCTCAGTGAAGAATTTCATAAAAATCGCCTATTCACCCCCCTCTAGTCGATATAACGCACTTTCAATTGGTATCAGAGAAAGGTACTCCCTTGTTCTGTGTGATTTTGGTTTAACCGCCTAGAGTTTTAGTTATGTCGACCGCATGTATGATCAAGGTCTCTGCTGGGTGTCCTACCTTCGATGGGACAGACTACCCCTACTGGAAGAATAAGATGCGAATGCATCTTGAGGCAATTGATAACGATCTCTGGTATGTTGTGGAAAATGGGGGCAATTGACTACCCCTCAGTCACACCTTCAATGAATGTTGCTGATGTGAAGATATTCAAGCAACTCGACTCTCGAGCGAAGAATATCATATGTGGCCATTTGAGCAAAGGACAGTATGGCAGAGTGAGTGCTTTGGAGATAGCAAAGCTTATCTGGGACAGGTTGTTCAAAGTGAATGAAGGAGTCTCAACATAGCGTGACTCTTGAGTTGATGTTGTTCGCAATCTCTTCAACTGCTTCAAAAGACTCGACAATGAAAATGTTCAACAAACCTTCGATCGCCTCACTGACATCTCAAATGAGCTTCAAGCACTTGGTGCCACTGACATCACCGACCATGAGGTGGTGAAGAAATTGCTGAGATCACTTGATTCCTCATTTGACACTCTGGCATTATTGATACAAGAACGTGCTGATTACAAGTCACTTGATCCCGCTGATATTCTCGAGAGGCTAAATACTCATGAGTTCCAACTTGCTGAAAAAAGAGATCTCTATGGCTCGAGCTATGGCAGATCACGCGCACTGAAGGCCAAGGCAGTATCTGAGTCCGAAGATGAAGACTCTGGTAGCAGCCTTGGTGATCCTAAAGAACTAAGCCATGATCTGTCTCTACTCGTGAAGAAGTTCCAAAAGTTCTCAAGACGTGGTCGCCTTGGAATACCCTCAAGGAGCAATGATTCCTCATCCAGTGACTACAAGAGGAGGCTCTGTCACAAGTGCAAGAAACCTGGACATTACATTCAAGATTGTCCTCAGTGGGAAAATGAATCAAATAAGATGAAATACAAGGATTACAGTTCTAATGATGCGAAGAAAAAGAAGAAATCCACAAAATCTTCATCATCAAAATCCTCAAAGTCTTCATATCACAAGAAGAGCAGCTCCAAGAAGGCTAGGGCATTCATTGGCAAGGAAATGGACTCTGAGGCTGAATCTGAAGAAAATGAGGAAGAGGAGACATCTGAGGAGTCCGAATCCAGACTGGCGAGCCTAGCTCTCGCTACTGCATTCGTCAGCAAGTCTATCTTCAACACTCAAGAAAATGACCTCACCAACAAGTTTGATGAAGGCGATGATGACTATGCTCCCACCTATTGCTTCATGGCAAAGGGTGCCAAGGTACTCAAATATACCTCCTCTGAATCAAGTGAGAATGAATCTGATGAAAACCTTAAGCCCGACTATTCTAAACTTGCTAAGATTCTTGTAAAACAACAAAGGGCTCTTGAAAAGGTTCAAAACATGCTAGATAAAAGTGATGATATGTTGGGTGAAGAAATGGATCGCACTAAAGCCTTGACTGAAAATCTTCAGAGACTTCAGTCTAGGTTTGACAATCTTCAAGGTCATCATAACACTCTCTTAGATGATCATGAGAAGCTTTCTTATGAATTTCTTCAAAGAAAGCAAGACCTTGAGAAGCTAAGAGTGAGTTATGAAGATCTGCAGAAGGAGCGCGATTCATTACTTGCTCAACAAATCAGCGCTTCTCAGGAAGAATTTGTTCCTCCTTGTTTGAAATGCATTGAACGTGAATCTGCTAATTCTTCACCTGAATGTTCAAATGTTGCTAATGTTTCAAATTCTTCACATGCCTCTGCTATCACTAATTCCTCATCTGAGGACATTGCTAGTATCACTGACGATGCAGGGCTGAAGGAATTGTACATGACAAGCATGTACAAAAGCCTCAAAAGGCATCATACTCTTTGTGATGTGCTTAAAAAGTAGATCCTCAACAGGAACCCTAGGAAAGAGGGTATTGCTTTTGAGAGGAAACTCAATGCTGATGGTACATATTGGAAGCCTGAGCAGTACCCCAAAACTACATGGGTTGCTGCAAAGGGACCTCCAGTTGATCCATCTAACTTATCTAGATTTGCATGTGAATCTCCTCATTCTGATGATGAGTCCTTTGACTCCAACTATAAACTGTTCAAAAATCAGAATGGTGAAGTATTTGCTAGATATGTTGGCACTAACTGCAGGAACGGTCCTCCTATGAAGAAAATTTGGGTTCCCAAAAGATGCCTTGAAAATCTTCAGGTGAATGTCATCATGACACCACCTGTGAAGAATAGGAACCCCAGATCAAATTCTTCATACAGATCAAATTCTTCGTATGGACCAAATTCTTCATATGGATCCAAGTCCTCATACGGACCAAACTCCTCACATGGATCATATTCCTCAAAAGGATCAAAGTCCTCTTATGAACATCATCGTGCTAACCCGTCTGTTTCGCAGGGAAGATCTAAGGATTATGGATATGTGCATTATTCTTCAAATCACTATGTCCATAAGTCCTCGAAGAATTTCTCTGCCTACTCTTATGCTTACTCTAACCCCTCTTATGTGAAACAAAATGGACTGGCTTCTATGCCACCTTTCTCTTATGGAGCTCGCAGAATGATGAACTCTTTGCCATCCCTTCAGATGTGCGTGGTGAAGAAAAAGAACTAATCTCTTCTGCAGGGTAAGGTCTCCAGACGTACGTAATCGTCTGAAGAATTTGCTGGAGACCTGAGTATGCCTGATAGGACGCGGGCTAGTCATGAAGAAATGAGCTTTCATTTCTCACGTCCTCATACTGCTTTATCTGTTTTGTTGCTTGATGAATTGATCTGATGAATGGATGTCATATTCTTCACTAATGAAGTATATGAGTTTGTAAGATGCACTAATTCATCTGCAGGATGATCAACCCAAAGCCAGTGAGTGGGTCCTCGATAGTGGATGTACAAATCACATGACTGGTGACAAGAATCTATTGATGGATGCTCCATTATCTCCATCGCATCTGAAGCTTATCATCTTTGTCGACAAAGGCAAAAGTCAGGTATTGGGTCTAGGTAAGGTTGCGATCACAAAGGATCGACACATGGATAAAGCCATGCTTGTTGAGTCCTTAGGATACAACCTTATGTCTGTCTCAATGCTTTGTGATCTTGATATGGTTGTTGTCTTTGGCAAGTATTGTTGTGTTATGGTTATGGAAGCTGACAATTCCAAAGTCTTCGAAGGCTTTAGGAGAGGAGACCCGTATATTGTTGATTTCTCTACAGTACCACAACCAGCCATGTGCCTACATGCAAAAGCTTCAGAAGGCTGGCTCTGGCATCGACGACTTGGTCATGCTGGCATGAGGAATTTGCACATGCTTGCAAATAAGAAGCATGTCATCGACATCTAGAATGTCAAATTCCTCAAGGATCACCTATGTGGAGCCTATGAAGCTGGGAAGATGACAAAGGCCAAGCATCCAGCGAAGACTATCATGACCACTACTTGCCCATTTGAATTGCCTCACATGGATCTCTTTGGTCCTAATCATTATTCTGCTGTTTCAAATGAAGCATCTCAATATGGCTTTGTTATTCTTGATGATTACTCTCGTTACACATGGGTACACCTTGTTACTTACAAATATGAAGTGCAGGAAGTCTTCAAACGATTTTCTTCGAGGGCTTCAACCAACTTTGGTGTGAAGATCAAGCACATCAGAAGTGACAATGGCACCAAGTTCAAGAATTCTGGTCTCGATGACTATCTTGATGAACTTGGTATTACTCATGAGTTATCTGCTCCTTATA
Source organism: Triticum dicoccoides (assembly GCF_002162155.2). NCBI lineage: Eukaryota > Viridiplantae > Streptophyta > Magnoliopsida > Poales > Poaceae > Triticum > Triticum dicoccoides. Next base: position 383,318,177 of record NC_041382.1, on the reverse strand, counting down.
CTCCTCAGCGGAACGGTGTCGTGGAGCACAAGAACAGGACTCTTGCTTAGATGGCTCGCACAATGCTTGATGAAGACAAAACGCCTCGTCGTTTCTGGACTGAGGCAATTGATACTGCGTGCCACATCATCAACAGAGTATATCTTCACAAATTCTTCAAGAAGACTGCCTATGAACTCCTCACTGATAAGAAACCCAATGTAAGTTATTTCAATGTCTTCGGTGCTAAATGTTGGATTAGAGATCCTCATCACAACTCAAAATTTGCACCGAAAGCACATGAAGGTTTTATGCTTGGTTACGGAAAGGACTCGCACACCTACAGAGTCTTCAACAATGTTCTTCACAAGGTTGTTGAAACTGTAGATGTGCAGTTCGATGAAACTAATGGCTTGCAAAGAGAGAACCTACCTACTGTGATAGATGAACCAGCACCTAAGGAAACTATCAAGTTCAAGGCTACTGAGGATGTCATTCCTACTGAAGAATCTGCTGAAAAATTCATTCCAGAACATGAAGAACGTCGAGCTAATGCACCTAAAGAAAATACTGAAGAAAATGGTGCTGAAGAGAATGCTGATCAAATTCCTCAATGACAACCAGCTCATCCTCGCATTGCAAAAGAAGTGCAAGTTGAAAAGATCATCAATGACATCAAAGCGCTAGGTCCTCTCACACGCTCAAAAGCTTCACATTTATCTAACTTTTGTGGGCACTATGCTTTTGTCTCTATCACAGAGCCCACTAAGGTAGATGAAGCATTTCTGGAACCTGAGTGGATTCAGGCCATGCAAGAAGAATTACATCAGTTCGAGCTCAACAATGTCTGGGAACTGGTCAAACGTCCAGATCCTCGCAAGCACAATATCATTGGCACAAAGTGGATCTACCGCAACAAGCAAGATGAAAATGGCCTTGTGGTGAGGAATAAGGCATGGCTTGTAGCTCAAGGCTACACACATGTTGAAGGAATTGATTTCGATGAAACTTTTGCACTTGTTGCTAGACTTGAGGCTATTCGCAAATTACTTGCTTATGCTAACCATCATGATATCACTTTATATTAAAATGGATGTGAAAAGTGCATTCCTCAATGGTAAGCTTGAGGAGGAAGTATATGTTGCTCAACCCCCAGGTTTTGAAGATCCGATGATTCCTGAGAAAGTCTTCAGACTCAACAAGGCCCTCTATGGCCTCAAGCAGGCCCCACGGCCGTGCTATGACATCTTGAAGGAATTCTTCATGGAGAAAGGCTTCAAACCCGGTTCACTCGACCCTACTCTTTTCACTAAATCTTATGATGGTGAATTGTTTGTGTGCCAAATATATGTTGATGATATTATCTCTGGCTGTACTGACCAATGTTATAGTGATGAATTTACCTATATGATGAGTGAACAATATCAAATGTCTATGATGGGGGAGTTTAAATTCTTCTTAGGTCTTCAAATCCGTCAACAACGCAATGGCATATTCATATCTCAGGAGAAATACCTCAAGGATGTACTGAGGAAATTCGGTAAGCATTGCAAAGGCGTCAAAATTCCTATGCCCACAAATGGCCATTTGTGCACTAATGAAAATGGTATTGACTTCGATCATAAGGTATACCGCTCCATGATTGGCTCTTTATTGTACTTATGTGCATCTAGGCCAGATATAATGCTTAGTGTTTGCATGTGTGCCCGATTTCAAGCTACACTGAAGGAATCACACCATAAGGCTGTGAAGCATATTCTTCGATATCTAACTCACACACCAACACTTGGATTATGGTAGCCCAAGGGTCGGCTTTTGACCTCACTGGATATTCTGACTCTGACTATGCCGGTGATCGTGTGGACCACAAGTAAACATCTGGTACATGTCATTTCCTCGGACGATCTTTGGTCTGTTGGTCCTCGAAGAAACAGAACTGTGTATCACTATCTACTGCTGAAGCTAAGTACATTGCCGCTGGTTCTTGTTGTGCTCAATTACTATGGATGAAGCAAACTCTCAAGGACTACGGCGTCAACATGAAGAATGTGCCTCTCTTCTGTGACAATGAGAGTGCCATCAAGATTGCTCACAACCCAGTTCAGCACTCGAAGACTAAGCACATTCAGATTCATCATCATTTTCTTTGTGATCATGTGTTGAAGGGCGACATTTCTATTGAGCATGTGAAGACTGAAGAACAGCTAGCCGATATCTTCACAAAGCCCTTGGATGAGAAGAGATTTAGCAAGTTGCGGTGTGAGCTAAATATCCTAGAATCTCCGAATGTTCTTTGAAAAGGACACTCATCCTAACACTTATGCAAAATTGATGACTTAGATGTGCAACACATGAAGAAACATTTTTATTCAATCAATGAAGAATAACACTCTTAGTGTGAAGAAATTAACGAAGAATTTGATTCTCAGAACCCTACGATAATTGTACGCGGTGTATGAAATCATCATTTTTATACGGTGGGTCACGCCACCACCAAAAGTTGAAATTCCTCAATTGTTCATATTCTTCAACTTTGCATTGTCTTCACTGTTTCCATCGTTTTTCTTCATTGGCTATATATATATATATATATATATATATATATATATATATATATATATATATATATATATATATATATATATATATATATATATATATATGAGTTTATGTCCTCTACATCATTCACTTATTGCTAATTCTTCAAGTTGGTTTTTCTGCTAAGTGAATGTGATCGGACCCTTTCCCCCTCTATGCTATACTCAACCCAATCTGTTCACAAATTCTTCATGTGCGTCCTATTTGAAACTTGTTCAAAATCTTCACTGTGTTCTTGTCATCTTAAGAAATTGCGAATGGAACTTTAAAACCCATCTTATCTAAATTTTCGGCGTTGCCGCTCAAACCATTCCGCATCCCACGATACACTTATCCATTCACCCACGATCGTACACGATCTCCACCTCTCAGTACATGGGTGACACATGTCAAGCGAATGAGAAGGGTCAGGGGCACGTTCGTCCCATTTCTTCGGGCGAACAGTTTTTCACCGTTGCTATAAATACCCCTCTCTCCTTCCTCACTTCTTTTACTCCGCTCGACCTCTCTCCAGCTCGAGCTTCTCAAACCCTAGCACCGCCGCTACTTCATCATCGCCGGTGAGGAAGAGCTTCACTGCCTCGACCTCGTCGCCGCCGTACTCATGCCGATCGCGGAAATCTTCACTCCGCCGCCGTCGTAGCCGTCTTCCTCCACCAAGTTAGGGCGTGGAAGATCTACACAAATGAACATCACTTCTCCACCTCACTGTTCGTCGTGTTCTTCATCCTGGGTAATTAAAAGTTACTTTTACTACCCTTGTTGATTCGAATGATTATCTACAAAATCTTCAAAGGTGTTTTTCTTCATATCTTCACACACTAAAACACCTCACATATCATCTATTCTTGATTCGTTTCTCTAAGCTATGTTTTTCTTCAAGATTCCTCAAATGTGTGGATTTTTTATCTACACATCTCTGGAACCTAAGACAAAGAACGCTTAGTGAAATTCTTCAAGACTTATCTGGTCAAATTTCTCAAACTTGTTATTTTTACAAAACCTTCTGAGAACGCATATGACCTCTCCAAATTCCTCGCAACTATACTCTATTCACAGGTACTCATGACAGCTGCTGAATCACTAGGTTCTCATCAACTTAACTCATTTGCAGCGTTCCTCGAAGAAAAGTTGCATACTTCTTCAGAGAATTCAATTGTTCAAATTCCTCAACTGAAGAAAATGGCTGACGGTAAGAAGCCATAGAAAGGAGGAAAGAGGGCTGAGGTCAATACTGCTTTTGAGATCCCTGATGACATATATAAAGACTATTGCACCCCTGATGAGGCCACTCATGGCAAGGAAACCAAGAATGAGCGCAAGGTGCGCACACAGAGGATAGAAAGGAGATGGGCAAGAGAGTGGAGGGAGTACAGGTATGTTACTCCCAAGTACATGAAGAAATTCGCACTCAATCCTCCATGCCCAAGACCTCCATTGGCACCTGGCCAAATAGCTGATCCCACCAGCCTCAAGCGCGGTGAGGACTATCGTGATGAATGGGCCAAGTGCCAAGCCAAGTTGGCCAGGCAAGCCAGAGAAGCAGTTAGGAAATTCAATGAAGACTCTGCTGCTACTGCCTCTGCTGTCAAGACGAAGAAGGCTATGTCAAAGAAGTATGCGTGCAAGCCAAGTGCTTCACCAACAGTGCCCTCAAGGCCAAGTTCCTTAGCAATGCCCTCACGGCTAGAATCCTCAAAGCCCTCACGGCCTATTCCTCATGTTGCTCCTGCTCCTTCAAAATCCTCAGCTCCTTCAAAGTCCTCGGCTGTTCCAACAAAGTCCTCAGCACCTGTGCATCTTGCCTCGTGCCAAAGGACTGCAGGCATCTCAATTCCTTCAGGAGCTTTAGCTAGTTCCTCAGCTGCACCAAATTCCTCAACGGGACCCTCTCTACTGAAGACAAAGGCCACTGCTGGACGAGGTCCTCGCCCTAGTCCTCAGAAGAAGCAAGTCACCTTCCAAGTGCCGTCTGAAGAAGACGAAGCTGATGATGATGAACTTGCTGAAATCATCAGAGATAGGCAAGTCAGGGCCGCTAGAGCCAAGGGAACAGATGTGCCACTGCTTTTGGATCCCAAGTTGATCCTCAAATACATTGATGTTTGGCACAAGAACCCCAACACTCCCATGCCTGATTTCAAGCTGACTCCTGGCCAAAGTCACATGTTGACCCGTTTCATCCAAGAAGAAAAATGGAAATATGAGAAGGCCAGGCAGATAAAGAAAGCACAATACAAGAAGGAGAAATTTCTGAAGAACAACGTTGTCACTATGACAACTGATGAACTTGTAAAAATCCAATCTGAAATCAAAACCCTCAGCGATGACTTCAAAGCCAACTATGTTGATTGGCAAGGAGCCAAAGTCAGATTTGTAAAGATAACTGAACAGTTCACTTCAAATGTTGCTGCCCCAACGCAACAGGAAGTTCCTCAGGCTGAAGCACCTACTCAGCCGACTGAAGAACATGCCAGCATCGCTGATGAAAATCAGGCTGCTGAAGAAAATGTGAGTTCCAGGGCTGATGACTACATTCCAACCGCTGAAGAAATTGCCATGGAATCCACTAGTGGTGCGCCTGAAGAAACTAAAGAAATCAGGGCAACTGCATCAGTTGTGCCTGAAGAAGATCAACCAGATTCCTCTGCTCCTCCTGCGCCGACACCAACTCCGATACTTCCATCTACATCAGATGTGAAGAAAACCAAGGCTGCAGAGCGTGCAGTAGTGAAGAAAAGGAAAGCATCAACTACTTCAAATTCTTCAGCTCCGAAGAAGATGAAGCCTTTGACCAATTCATTTGCCAATCCCATTGACGCTGTTCCAATCGCAACCATGCCATCAAAGGACCTTATTCCTTTTGGTGAAGAATATGAGATCCCCAGCGGATCTGATGAAGAAACTCCTTCTACTGCTTCGTTTGAGCAATTGGATGAAGAAATTGAAGTGGATGCGATCCCTTCAACACCTGTCATCTCCTCGCACATGCCTCAGTTCACAGCTGAACAGGCTGGCATTGAAGAAATAGAAGGTGAAGATGTGGACGTTGGCTGCTCCACACCAGTAATAAGTGATGAATTATGGGAAAGTCAGCATCCAAACTCTCCAATGTTCACACCGTTGCAGCAAATACCTCAGTCACCTGCACAAACTGTTCAAATGGGCTCTGAAGAAACTCACCCTACTTCATCTGTGCATGAAGAAATTCCAGCCACTAGTGCTAAAGAAACTGCTGCTGCTGAACATCTGAAGACGCACACTGCCACTGAAGAGGAACCAGAAATTCCTCAGTCTGAAGAACCTGAGATTGCGATTCTTGAGGTCGTGATGCAACTCACTGACACTCCTCTGCCCAAGCCAAAGGATCCATTCTCATGCAAGCAAAAGTTCAAGGCTTATGATTTCTTTGGCGAGCATGTATTCTTCGAAGACTACAACCCTTATAACTCTGCTCGCATTAGGAAGAGGCATTTCTGGACTGCTAGTCAAGCCAATTTCTATTCCTCAGTGCTGTTCAACAAAGAGAAAATCTTCTATCATGAGCACATTCCTCATGTGGATATGGAATCTCTGCCGTGTTTCGGGCTAGTCCTCAGTGTTCTTCACGACGCTGGACTGTTAAACTTTTGCTCTGACATCTGTGATTTGAATGAAGAACCAATTCTTCAATTTTATGCAACGCTACACATCATAGGAGATTCTGAAGATGTGAATTCATGGGTGCTGGACTGGATGACTGAGAACACTCACTACACAGCTCCAGCTTCTGAATTGCTTCGCGCCTTACCACTCAGTCCTCCCCTTAAAGAAGCTCGTTGCATCTACAATGAACCTGAGCTTACAAATCACTACATGCAGGTTCTGATGAAACCTTTGAAGCCAGGTCAGGCCCCACGACCAAATTCCTCGTGAAGGAATTACTCTATGTGCCCAGAAATGTCTATCATATTCTTATGAGGACAATGAGTCCTATCAAAGGCCACAACTCATCTGATGAGGAAATTGTTGGCATCATGAAGAATCCGGTATTCAACATCGTTCATGGCATTCCTGTCAATTATCACGATTTCTTCATGAGAACTCTGGCAAATGTTGCACTGTCTCCGTTTGAGCTGAAGCCTTATGCACCTTGGATTATGAGATTCCTCAGGATAAGGTCTTCACTCAACTACAAAGCTAATTTTCAGAATCACCTCAGCTACTTGCCCCCGATTGAAGTCCTCAAGCAGACCTATTCCTCAGTTGATGGAAAGGGCAAGGCACCAGCTGTTATAGATGAAGGCATTTGTCCATTGGATGGACAGTTTCGCAAAGTTGCCTCTTATTCCACCAATGATGACTCTGCCACACATGACTCTGCTAATGCACCCAAGTCGCCTCCTCAAGCCACTGCTCCTCGTGTGATGATTGGTCGTGATTTTCTGCTAAGTCTTCACCAGAAGGTGGACCGAAATCATAAATGGGTTAAGCATCAGTTTGGTTCATTTCTTCACAACATGACTGCTACACACAATGCAGTGAAGAAAACCATTACTACCTCCATGAAGTCTTCGGTCGCACCTGGGCAATACTGTCACATCTGTATGGTGAAGAAGATCTGAAGAAAATGGGTCTCAAGGAAGATTTTGACTGGTCTGCACCTCCACCGAAGAAATTCAAGAAGGTCAAGGTTCCTTCTCTGGTGGCCAGCTCATTTTCTTCATCGCGCGACACTGATGAAAATGAAGACTTGGACGACACTGTGGCAGGCCCTACTAAGACAAATGACCCCAACAACGCTGGCGCTCCTTCATCAACTTGATATTCTTCAGGGACGTTAGTCCTCATGTTCAATCCTTTTGGTCATTTGATGACAAAGGGGGTGAATTTTGAGTTAGTCTTCAAGCGGGTCTTTCTATATGGGTGTTTTTTTCAAGTTACAACTCTTGTTCTTCTAAGACTTTATTGGATCGAGTTGTAAACTTAAACCTGATAGTGCTCTGATACTTCTGATATGCTTTTCTGCATGCTTATTCCTCATATATGCTAATGCACGCATGCTGAATTACATCAGTCACCATATTTCATCATGCATTTCAAATTCTTCACTGTTATATGTCAAATGCGTGTATGAATTACAAGATATAGCGGGAGATCTCCATGATTCAACTCATCAAGTGTGCATTGCTTCAAAAGCAAATTCCTCACTATGCACATATTCAGGGGGGAGTTCTTCTATATCTTGCAATCAAATTCCTCAATATCAGTATTTACACTTCATATGTTTATCCCCGTTGAAAACTTAAGATATATTGTCATCAATCACCAAAAGGGGGGAGATTGTAAGTGCATCTAGTGCCCCTTAGTGATTTTGGTGTATTGAAGACTTATAGGTTAAGGGACTAATGCGTTTGTGAGTATACACATGTCTATAAGTCTATGAGGAGTTTGATATTTACAGAGAAAGGTGAGCCCTAAAAATGAAGTTCTTCAAATGAAGACTTTGGCTTTCTGAAAACTTTCTGAAGACTTTGAAATTGAAGAAATTGGTGTGACCTTGAAGACTTGGTATTCATTCGAGGAACATGAAGCATGAAGACTTTTGTTTTCGTAGTTTCATTTTCTCTTTCTTGAGTCATAGGAAACACCGTACTGTTAAAGGGGGTCGAGGAAATACTAAGGAAAAATTTACATGTGATGCTCAACTCAAAATCCTACACCAACCAATCCCTTCGAGTGAAGCCATTGGAAATCTCATACAGTCCAGTCATATTCTTCAGTGACAGAGATGAAGTTCTTCTGGTCTCTGAGGAATTTGTTCTGACTAGGAGTTAGGAATTCGCCAGTGCGGATTTCCTACACAGTGAGGAACATGATAGCCCTCAGGATTTTGCTACTCAAAATTCCGACCGTTGCTATGCTATGCGCCAGCTGTCCCAAAATATATATCCACCTAACGGTCATACCATTGAAGGGCATTTAGGTCTTATCATGCCGGACTGCTCCCTAGGCTATAAATAGCCACCCCCTATAACCACTAGCTGGTTGGCTGCTCCGAGAGAAACTGACAATTGTCATTTGAGAGAAACCCATCTTCCGAGGACTTTGAGCGAAAATCATCAAGTGAGGAAATACCCAAACCCAAACGCCTACAAACCCCAAGTGATTGAGAATCACTGAAGAGATTGATCCTGCGTGGATCTGACGCTTGTTACCTTTGAAGATTGTGCTTCTTCCAGACGGTTAGGCGTCATGGTCTAGAGCATCCAAGAGGAATTGTGGATCGCCGAGTGACCAAGTTTGTGAAGGTTCGGAAGTCACCTGAAGACTTACCATGAGTGATTGGATGAGGTCTGTGTGACCTTAGTTCAAGGAGAATATGGTGAGGACTGGGTGTCCTGAGCTGCGTGTTCAGGACTGGGTGTCCGGGACAGTGTGTCCTTGAGTTAAAATACTCAGCCGCTCCAAACCAGACGTGCAACTGAGATAGCAGTTGGAACTGGTCTACCAAATCATTGTCTTCACCATGCTTACTGGTTCTATTCCCTCAACTCTTTCATTTCCTCATAACCGTGTTGTGTGTTTGTTCATATCTGTGTTTGAAGACTTTGACGGAAGACTTTCTCAATTTCCTCAGTTCAATTTCTTTAGTCTGTTTGTCTTCATCCTGTGTTATCATGTGCTTACGCTTCATGTACTCTGTGCGTGTATTTATTTCATCATGATGACTATGCTTGTGTTTTGTTATGTTTACTTTTGAGTACTTATTCCACTGCTAGTAGTTCTTCGCTAAGGAATTTCCTCACCGGCAAATTCCTCAGTGAAGAATTTCATAAAAATTGCCTATTCACCCCCTCTAATCGATATAACGCACTTTCAAAAGCACATGGCAGTGATCTACTCAAGATGCTTGACAAAAGATTAACACTGAGCTATGGCCAAATCACACAATAGCAGGCTCAAACAAGCATGGCAAAAGTACAAAAGATATCAGCATCACAAACTTAGTGAAAATACTAACATGTCAGAAATTAACATCAGGAAGCCATGTTTAGAGCACGATAACAACATGCTACAGGAGCATAACATAGCAAACAAAGGCATGGCATGAATCTACTCAAAGCATATAACAAAAGTAAGCATACTACATAGCAAACAAAGGCATGGCATGGCATGAATCTACTCAAAGGCATGGCTCGATGCACTCAACACAAGGCATTGCATGACAAACTAAGCATACTACCAACAAGAAGACATGCTCAAGAAGCTACCCATGGCAAGAACAATCTCATAGCATGCATGGATCAACTACAACAACCTTGGCAAAATTGATTAACACATAAACAATCTGCTAGGAACATTTTATAGCAAAAGTAGAGCAAGATTGAGTCATGCTAGGACACTCCATAAATGCAAACAGGGGCATGGATGGATAGAACATACCGATATCTCAAAATCATCCTTAATGAACATACTCAAAAGAAGCATGGAACTCTCTGTAGCAACATGAATACATGGCATAAAAATAACAGCAGGGAAATGACTTGGTGAAATCCTAAGTCCCTGAAATCAGCAATATCACGAGAGCTACTTTGCATGCTTGTGCTAGTCACCATATTGATCACAAAAATACATGGCATACACCCCTGTAAAGATGGCATGACATAGCCCAAAACACATGTAGAGCTCATGCCCATATGCAGCAAACAATAATCATGGCAAAAATGACAAATGCTCAAGATCTGTTAAGAATCAGCACCTAACATTTTATAGCACTCTTGTATCAACAATTTGGGTATCAAGATGGACTCATGCATTCCAAATGGAGACACATATACAGAGTTATGACAGGATGATATATGCATCAGAATGTTAGGGACTTAGCCGTATTTTGAAAAAAAAGAGGGCGAGCGGGGGATAGTAAAACAGCGCCTAGTCGAGGGATAAGGCGGGGGCGCGCTCACCATGGGCCTAGCCCAGGTCGACCGCGAGGAGGAGGTAGGCCGGCGCTGAGGTTGCGGCCCACACACCGGCCCATACGGAGGGTCAATGGGGGCGTGTGGATCGGGCTCCTCCCGATCCCGCACGATGGTGGCGGCGCAGTCGCCGGATCCGGGCGAGGGGCAGCGGCCTCACCGGATCCCGGCGCGAGGACGACGAAGGGACGGCGTGGGTCGCCCGGCGGAGGCGCGGAGGCGAGCGCGGTCGGCGGCGGAGGAGAGGAGCTCTAGGCGGCGGATAGGCGGGGCAATGGAGGAGGCAGCGGGGTCCAGAGGGCGGCGCTCGGTGGCGGGCGGCGGTGCGCGGGCGCGGGCGCGGGCGGTGGGAGGCGCTAGGGCGGCGGCGGGCCCGATTAGGCCCGGGGTGGGCCCGATCTGGGCTCCCTCGCGCCGCGGCGGTGGTGGGAGGCGACTGGCCACGTGGAAGCGGCGGATTCAACGGGGCGGCGGCACAGACACGTCCGGCTCGGGATGGACATGTCCGGCGGTGGGAGGTGGAAGAAGACTAGGGTTTCATCCGCGAATTTTTGGAGGGGAAGGTGTTTATATAAGTAGAGGGAGCTAGGAGAGTCCAAATGAGGTGCGGTTTTCGGCCACGCGATCGTGATCGAACGGCCGAGAGGATGGAGGGATTTTGGATGGGTTATTGGGCCACTTTGAAGGGGTGTTGGGCTGCAACACACACGAGGCCTTTACGGTTCCCCGGTTAACCGTTGGAGTATCAAACGAACTCCAAATGGCACGAAACATGACAGGCGGTCTACCGGTTGTGTACCAAGGCTGCTTCGCAAATCTTGGTCCATTCCGAGAATGTTTAACACCCGCACACGAAAAAAGAGGCAAAAGAGGGCGCCAGAGGACGTAGGAGTGTCGGTTTGTAAAATGGACAACGCGGAAAATGCTCGGATGCATGAGACGAACACGTATGCCAATGAGATGCATATGATGAGATGATATGAAATACATGACACACAAACAAATGACAAGGCAACCACAGCGAATAACTGGAAGACACCTGGCGCAATGGTCTCGGGGCGTTACACTTTCTCTGTGTCCTATTAACACTCCATACCCATAAGTATTGTGTGAGTGTTAGCAATTGTGAAAGACTATATGATAGTTGAGTATGTGGACTTGCTGAAAAGCTCTTATGTTGACTCATTCCTATGTTATGATAAATTGCAATTGCTCCAATGACTGAGATTATAGTTTGTTAGTTGTCAATGAAGTTTATGATCCATACTTGAAATTGTGATTGAATTATTACTCTAGCATAAGAGATCATATGACAATAATTATATAAGTTGTTGTTCTAAGTATGATCATGATGCCCTCAGGTTCGTATTTTATTTTTTATCGACACCTCTATCTCTAAACATGTGGACATATTTTTCGATTTCGGCTTTCGCTTGAGGACAAGCGAGGTCTAAGCTTGGGGGAGTTGATACGTCCATTTTGCATCATGCTTTTATATCGATAATTATTGCATTATGGGCTGTTATTACGCATTATGTCACAATACTTATGCCTATTCTCTCTTATTTTACAAGGTTTACATAAAGAGGGAGAATGTCGGCAGCTGGGATTCTGGGCTGGAAAAGGAGCAAATATTGGAGACCTATTCTGCATAGCTCCAAAAGTCTCGAAACTTCACGGAAGTCAATTTCGGAATATATAAAAAATATTGAGCGCAAGATGTTCACCAGGGGGGGCACACCCTGCCCACGAGGGTGGGGGGCCACACCCTGCCCACGAGGGTGGGGGGCGCACCCCCTACCTCGTGGGCCCCCTGGTGGCCCTCCGATGGCCATCTTCTACTATATGGAGTCTTTCGATGAGGAGAAAATCATAAGCCATCTTTCCGGACAAGACTCCACCGCCACGAGGCGGAACCTTGGCGGAACCAATCTAGGGCTCTGGCGGAGCTGTTTTGCCGTGGAAACTTCCCTCCGGGAGGGGGAAATCATCTCCATTGTCATCACCAACGCTCCTCTCATCGGGCGAGGGCAATCTCCATCATCATCTTCACCAGCACCATCTCCTCTCAAAACCCTAGTTCATCTCCTGTATCCAATTCTTGTCTCTAAGCCCGGGATTGGTACCTGTGGGTTGCTAGTAGTGTTAATTACTCCTTGTAGTTGATGCTAGTTGGTTTATTTGGTGGAAGATCATATGTTCAAATCCTATATGCATATTAATACCCCTCTGATTATGAACATGAGTATGCTTTGTGAGTAGTAACTTTTGTTCCTGAGGACATGGGAGAAGTCTTGCTATTAGTAGTCATGTGAATATGGTATTCGTTCGATATTTTGATGAGTTGTATGTTGTCTCTCCTCTAGTGGTGTTATGTGAACGTCGACTACATGACACTTCACCATTATTTGGGCCTAGAGGAAGGCATTGGGAAGTAATAAGTAGATGATGGGTTGCTAGAGTGACAGAAGCTTAAACCCTAGTTTATGCGTTGCTTCGTAAGGGGCTGATTTGGATCCATATGTTTCATGCTATGGTTAGGTTCACCTTAATACTTTTGTTGTAGTTGCAGATGCTTGTAATAGAGGTTAATCATAAGTGGGATGCTTGTCCAAGTAAGGACAGTACCCAAGCACCGGTCCACCCACATACCAAATTATCAAAGTACCGAACATGAATCATACGATCGTGATGAAACCTAGCTTGACAATATTCCCATGTGTCCTCGGGAGTGCTTTATATCATATAAGAGTTTGTCCAGGCTTGTCCTTTGCTACAAAAAGGATTGGGCCACCTTTCTGCACTTTATTTACTTTTGTTACTTGTTGCTCGTTACAAATTATCCTATCACAAAACTATCTGTTACCTATTATTTTAGTGCTTGCAGAGAATACCTTGCTGAGAACCGCTTACCATTCCCTTCTGCTCCTCGTTGGGTTCGACACTCTTACTTATCGAAAGGACTATGATAGATCCCCTATACTTGTGGGTCATCATAGTTCAAATTTGATTTATGCACATAAAATATTGAAAACTCAGCTAATGCATAAAAATGTCCAAACGAACCCCGAAAACCACAAAATTCACACAACACTCCTGTTGTTCTATGTTGACACGAGAAAAAATTTGAAAGAAATAATAGGCAATGTATATCGTTTTGTCCCCAAAGGTGGGACGTTCCCTATCGAAAACCATCACGCTTGTTGTGAGAAGCTCCGGTATGTGAGAAGCATATACCCAAACCTGCCCCAAATGGGACAAAATTTGTACCACGGCATATTAATGCCACTCCATGATAGCATGCCAAGTTTCATGAATTTCAGACGAGTTTTGGACTTGCTAGAATTTTAAAACGAGGCATCTCAATGTTTCACCGGCAATCAACGGTGCCCCGGTGTTTGAAATTCATTCCCATTTCTTGCATGGGACCTAAGCATGCACCCAAGGACACATATTTGATTTTTCAACCAATTTATATGCACTGGAGCATGTGCATGCAGTTCAAATTTGAATTATGCACATAAAAATGCATTGAAAACTCAGTTAATGCATAAAAACGTCCAAACAAACCCCGAAAAATCAAAAAACTTTGCACATCAATCCTGTTGTTCTATGTTGACACAAGAAAAAAATTTGGAAGCAATACAAGGAAATGAATATTGTTTCGTCCCAAAAGGTGGGACTTTCCCTACCGAAAACGATCATGCTTGTTGTGAGAAGCTCCGATTTGTGAGAAGCATATACCCAAAACCGCCCCAAATGGGAGAACATTTGTACCACGGCATGTTGATGCCGCTCCATGATAGCATGCCAAGTTTCATGAATTTCAGACGAGTTTTGGATTTACTAGAATTTAAAAACCAGGCATCTCAATGTTTTGCCGACAATCAACGACGCCCGGTGTTTGAAATTCATTCCCATTTCTTGCATGGGTCCTAACCATGCACCCAAGGACAGAGATTTGATTTTTTCAAACAATTCATATGCACTTGAGCATGTGCATGTAGTTCAAATTTGAATTATGCACATGAAATGCATTGAAAACTCAGTTAATGCATAAAAATGTCCAAACGAACCTCGAAAAATCACAAAAATTCGCACAATACACCTGGTGTTCTATGTTTATACAAGAAGAAAATTTGAAAGCAATAGGAGGCAATGGATATCCTTTCGTCCCCAAAGGTGGGACGTTCCCTACCGAAAACCATCACGCTTGTTGTCAAAAGCTCCGGTTTGTGAGAAGTATATACCCAAACCTGCCCCAAATGGGACAAAATTTGTACCACGGCATGTTGATGCCGCTCCATGATATCATGCCAAGTTTCATGAATTTCATACTAGTCTTGGATTTACTAGAATTTAAAAACCAGTCATCTCAATGTTTTGCTGGCAATCAACGGTGCCCCGGTGTTTGAAATTCATTCCCATTTCTTGCATGGGACCTAAGCATGCACCCAAGGACACAGATTTGATTTTTCAACCAATTTATATGCACTTGAGCATGTGCATGTAGTTCTAATTTGAATTATGCACATAAAATGTATTGAAAACTCAGTTAATGCATAAAAATGTCCAAACGAACCCCGAAAAATCACAATAATTCGCACAACACTCTAGTTGTTCTATGTTGACACGAGAAAAAAATTGAAAGTCATAAGAGGCAATGGATATCGTTTCGTCCCCAAAGGTGGGACGTTCCCTACCGAAAACCATCATGCTTGTTGTGAGAAGCTCCGGTTTGTGAGAACCATATACCCAAACCTGCCCCAAATTGGACAAAATTTTTGCCACGGCATGTTGATGCCGCTCCATGATATCATGCCAAGTTTCATGAATTTCAAACCAGTTTTGGATTCACTAGAATCTAAAAAACAGGCATCTCAACGTTTTGCTAGCAATCAACGGTGCCTCGGTGTTTGAAATTCATTCCCATTTCTTGCATGGGACATAAGCATGCACCCAAGGACACATATTTGATTGTTCAACCAATTTATATGCACTGGAGCATGTGCATGTAGTTCAAATTTGAATTATGCACATAAAATGTATTGAAAACTCAGTTAATGCATAAAAATGTCCAAACGAACCCCGAAAAATCACAAAAATTCGCACAACACTCTAGTTGTTCTATGTTGACACGAGAAATTTTTTTGAAAGCAATAAGAGGCAATGGATATCGTTTCGTCCCCAAAGGTGGGACATTCCCTACCGAAAACCATCATGCTTGTTGTCAAAAGCTTCGGTTTGTGAGAAGCATATACCCAAACCTGCCCCAAAATGGGACAAATTTTGTACCACGACATGTTGATGCCGCTCCATGATAGCATGCTAAGTTTCATGAATTTTAGACGAGTTTTGGATTTATAAGAATTATAAAACCAAGCATCTCAATGTTTTGCCGGCAATCAACGATGCCCCGATGTTTGAAATTCATTCCCATTTCTTGCATGGTACCTAAGAATGCACCCAAGGACACAGATTTAATTTTTTCAACCAATTTATATGCACTGGAGCATGTCCATGTAGTCCAAATTTGAATTATGCACATAAAATGCATTGAATCTCAGTTAATGGATAAAAATGTCCAAACGAACCCCGAAAAATCACAAAAATTCACACAACACTACTATTGTTCTGTGTTGACACAAGAAACATTTTGAAAGCAATAAGAGGCAACGGATATCGTTGCGTCCCTAAAGGTGGCACGTTCCCTACCGAAACCATCACGCTTGTTGTGAGAAGCTCTGGTTTGTGAGAAGCTTATACCCAAACCTACCCCAAATGGGACAAAATTTGTACCACGGCATGTTGATGCCACTACATGATAGCATGCCAAGTTCCATGGATTTTAGACAAGTTTTGGATTTACTAGAATTTAATAACCAGACATGTCAATGTTTGCGACCGAGTGACGATGGCTGGGTGTTTGAAATTCATTCCCATTTCTTGCATGGGACCTAAGCATGCAACCAAGGACACATATTTGATTTTTCAATAAGTTTATATGCACTAGAGCATGTGCATGTAGTTCAAATTTGAATTATACGCAGAAAATCCCTGGAAAACCCAGTTAATGTATAAAAATGTACAAATGAACCCTGAATCATTCCAATTTTTTGACGCCACACCTATAGTTGCATGTTCACTGCAGATATATGTTCTAACAATTCAAACACCATCCTTTGTAGCTGTGACCCCATTACGTAATTCAAATGATCAAGACGATAAATCAAGTAGATCACACAAAGTTTATTATCACCAACCATGTGAGATGCAGAACAAAATATCTTGGAGCATCGTCGGTGTATAGTACGCCCATGGCTTACGAGAGAAGGTGCATCGGCTACAGTCCACAACGCGCCAGTTCTGAATAAGGGACCGTGTCCGATGACACTTTGCGCGCCAGTTTTTTGGCTAAAGCGATTCCAAATTTTCGGCTTCCACGGAAATATCTACCTCCCCGCCCCTCCCCCTTACCAAAATCCACATTTCCCCTCTTTCTGCCTTCCTTTCCAAGTTGAAACCTTCACTCCTTGCTTGCAGCGCCGCTGTATCCTCGCCGGTGACCCTCCTTCACGCTCCTCGGCCTCGCCTATCCAAGCAGGTAATCCACACCCAACCCCCATCCTCCTCCTCCTCCTTCCACATCCCACATGCCACTACCGCCGGTGCGAGCGCGACACCTTCCACCCAAATCAAAGACCGCTCCACCAAATAAGCACCGGCCTAAGCCATGGTGCACGCAGTATAGCCAGGACCTGAAGGATCATTTGGCAGCGGAGAAGCAAATCACGGCCGCACGCGCGGATGAGGTTGTGATGGCAGCCATTCATGCCAACCCCCAGATCTTGAAGGAGCACCTTGCCATTTGCTACCTACGCCGGTTATGCATGCTCGATTTACCCGTTGTGTGTGCTGCTCCTCCCTTTCCTTCACAAATTCTAGTGAATTGTGCTATCTAATTTTACCATGCAATCTGTTGCTCTAGTGTATATGTTCTATATGTCGTGCAGTGTGGTGCTCACTTATTAACTGTTTTGTTAATTAGTTGTCGTCTTTAGTTAACTATTTGGTTCAATTTTGCAAAAATAAATCAAATTTATCTTTACGAAATTGTAGGTGCATTCTGTTATTGTATACCATGTGAGGAATAAATTGAATTTGGCTGTAGTAAATACATGAGAAAAAAATACAATTGCTACAATTGGCTGTAGTTAACTGTTTGGTTAACTCTCTGATCTTCTATTACGAGTATGTTATATTATGCAATGTGGTGCTTAGTTAATGTTTGGTTCATTTGTTGTGGTGTTTAGTTAACTGCTTGGTTCAATGTTATATTGTGCAATGTGGTTCTCAGTTAATGTTTGGTTCATTTTGTTGTGGAGGGTATTTAACTGCTTGGTTCAATTCTGTAATGCGATGTCCAATTGTCGTGGGTAGAATTTTGTATTGTTGTGCATGTGTGGAATAAATCGAATTTGGCTGCACTTAATACATGAGAAACATATACAAGTGCTATATTTCCTAGTTCTTAATCATGCTTGGTTTGGATAAATGGGTTTTCCCTGTGGATTGAATTAATCTGATGAATCTGCAATGTGCTTATTTTTCATCAACATATTTTACTAATAGCATGCGAAACCATACTTAACCTAATGACTAACTACCTTATATGTGTTGCAGGCAAACAATGGGAAGCACTTAGATTTACAATCGAGGTTAGCACGTGCATGGCCCGTTGTCCAATAGCACATTATTGTGCAATTGCAGGAACCATTCTAATATTTAGGTTTTTAACAATTTGGTCTTGCACATGTAGGTCATGCTGTCATAGGTTTTGACCCACTGTTCGACCCTTTTTGCATATGGGGAAATGAGTTGTCGATGAATATCAGTCAAGTCAAGAAACTCAGAAAGATTGTAGGATAAAGAAATTAGCGACAAAAAACAACAAGATCTTTGTCTGCACAATGAAGAAGACATCCGTTCACTACAGGATGGTACGAACTATTATACCTTTCCTTTTTTTATTCCTTTGCCCCATTTCCAATACAGAGAAGATATTTATGCACATCCTTGTTTTTAGGCCTTTCCAAAGCAGTTCACTAATGATTACCTCTCAAACTACCTATATGGTCAGGAGGCGAGGTAGGTATTCATACAACACCCACAGTTCAATATTGAAGTGTTCCTGAAGAGGACGAAGGATGGACGGTCAATCATCCACAGGCACTGGCCTAAAGTTACAAAGACCTTCAACATCAATGAAGGCTCAATATTCGCCTTCTGCTTCAGCAGTTTTCCAGATGAGATACATCTGTCTATGTACCGTCTATGATGCTACTTTCGAAAGTTTATAGACGTTGCATGTGAAACTTGGTCCTGGTGTAGTTGTGTAAGGGGGTAGCTGAGTGCTGAAGCTATATGATGTTGTAGTCTGATGTATTTCAATTATAAAATGAAATATATTGTGTGCTTAATATGAACTGTCAATTAGATTAATAAATGGATTATGAATAATCGGATCATTAGCCTGCTAATTGGGTTTTGCTATTGCAAACAGTTGTTAAAAAATACCGTGGGCGATGACCTCAGGCAACGCACACAGTTTCTAGGAATAAACTGTGTTGGATCAATGAACAATCACCCACGACTTTCTCTTGAAAACTTTTTGCGTTAGGCCACCTTGGGCAAAACGTTTACCACATGAAAACTATGTGTGATGGATAGCCTTTGCACACACTTTCTTCCATGGACCGTGTGTGATATATTCAATAACGCAAGCGATTTAACGGGGAAAATTGTGTGTGATGTACCTGCAAACGGAAACGTTTTCCTTCGAGCGACTATGTGGGATGTACATACGAACGGAAACATTTAGCGGGGACTGACTGTGTGGGATGTACTTTTGACCGGAAACAATTTCGCCGTATAATTGTATTTTTAGCTATACTGTATGTATTTCTATATTTGAGCGCTCGCCGGTCGCACACGACCTTATTTTGCCGAACGTGTGTGCTAGGAGGGCATATCCCTGACGGTTTCTGGGTCGTGTGGGAAGGACCCCCCTATCGCCCACACTCACTTGGCGACAGTTCTAGATGTCATCGCGGAAAGGGGTTTCAAACCATTTGTTTAGGAGCTCGCTGTACTAGTGATCGCATTGCAGAATTGAACCAAACAGTTAACTAAACACCACTACACACATGAACCAAACATTAACTGAGCACCACATTGCACAATGTATAACCAACCAAGCATGCTTGACAACTTGGAAATACAACAATTGTATTCGTTTCTCATGTATTTTGTAAATATAAATTCGATTTATTTGTCACATGGAAGACAATACAAAATTGCAGCCTGAAGAATTGAACATCACATTTGCAGAATTGAACCAAACAGTTAACTGAAGATGACAACTAATTAAGAAAACAGTTAATATGTGAGCACCATACTGCATGACATATAGAACATATACACTAGAGCACCAGATTGCATGGTAAAATTAGATAGCACAATTCACTAGAATTTGTGAAGGAATGGCAGGAGCAGCACACGCAACGGGTAAACCGAGCATGCTTAAATGGCGTTGAGGGGGTCCTGGACTAAGGGGTCCTCGGGCGTCCGGCCTGTCGGACATGGGCCGGACCGATGGGCTATGAAGATACAAGACCTAAGACTCTCACCCGTGTTCGAATGGGACTCTCCTTGGCGTGGATGGCAAGCTTGGCATTCGGATATGAAGATTCCTTTCTCTGTAACCGACTTTGTACAACGCTAGTCTCCCCTCCGGTGTCCATATAAACCAGAGGGTTAGGTCATGGGGACAATCATAATCACATAGGCTAGACTTCTAGAGTTTTAGCCATTACGATCTCGTGGTATATCAACTCTTGTAATACTCATATTCATCAAGATTAATCAAGAAGGAAGTAGGGTATTACCTCCATAGAGAGGGCCCGAACCTGGGTAAACATTGTGTCCCCTGTCTCCTGTTACCATCAACCTCCGACGCACAGTTCGGGACCCCCTACCCGAGATCCTCCGGTTTTGACACCGACATTGGTGCTTTCATTGAGAGTTTCGTTGTGCCGTCATCAGAAGGTTCGATGGCTCCATCCATCATCTACAACAACGTTGCCCGGGGGTGTCTTTCTCCCTGGCCAGATCTTCGTATTCAGCGGCTTTGCACTGCGGGCCAACTCGCTTGGCCATATAGAGCGGATCGATAGCTACGCCCCTAGCCATCAGGTCAGGTTTGGAAGCTTGAACTACATCGCTGATATACGCGACGACTTGATCTTTGACAGATTTGAGCCCATGGCAGCCGCTCCCTGCCATCGTGATGAACATGACCTAGATCTGTCATCGGACTATACCAGGGAGATTGCGCCTGTAAGCGCTCTGGCCCTATTCCTGGGCAGCTTGCGGCATCCGAAGACGGGAGGCTTGACCCCGCCATGGAAGCCGCATACTCATCAGCGTTGGAGGCATATACAGACCTAACCTCGAGTGGGATCTGCATCACTGGACACCCGGATTCATCTCCGGTCACTAGCTCCAAACTGTGCGCACCCGCGTCTGCCGAGCCTTACCCGGCACCGATCGTCGAATTCAGTTCCACGAACATCTTCAGGCACTCACCTTTAGGCGATGTGCTAAACTCATTAAAAGCCCTCTCTTTAGCAGGGGACTCACAACCGAATTATATCAGGTTTGAACTGGGGGCTGATGACGGGGAATTTTGCTTCCCACCCACCTCCCACGTAATAGCCACCGTCGAAGATCTAACCGACATGCTCGACTACGACTCCGAAGACATCGACGGTATGGATGACGATACCGAAGAGGAGCAGGACCAAAACCCGCCATTTACCGGGCGCTGGACGACCACCTCCTCCTATGACGTATACATGGTGGATACACCCAACGAAATCAACGGCGACGACAAAAAAGACCTAGTGGAAGACAAACCTCCTGAGATACAGCCAAAGTGCCGACGACAGCGGCGCCGCTCTAAATCACGCCATGAAAAATAAAATAACAGCGGCACAGGAGAAAACAATACTCTAGGCGATGCCGGAGACAATGAAGGCCCCGTTCAGCCAACTTCCGAACAGGACGAACGAGAAGATGGGCGAGTCAGCCCTGATGAACAGGCCGTACACCAAGACTCAGAGGACAGTAATTACCTTCCACTCTCCGAGGATGAGGCGAGCCTCGGCACTGAGGAATTCATCGTGCCTGAGGAGCCTCTCGAGCAGGAGCGCTTCAAGCGCCGGCTGATAGCCACTGCATGGAGCCTGAATAAGAAGCAGCAACAGCTTCAAGCTGATCAAGATCTGCTCAATGATAGATGGACTAATTCCTGGAAGCCCAAGAATACAGCCTCAAGCGACCACTCAAAAGTTACCCGAAGCGCAAATTGCTACCTCAATTCGATGACGAGGCATTGGAGCCCGTGCCATCAGCGCACAATGAGGCTGACCGACCACCACGTGGCCGGGACAAAGTGGCAGCACAAGCCCAACACCAGCCCGCTCTACCCCGCCGTAAAGGCAGATACAAAACTGCTCAGGGATACACTATGATCTCCAGCTGGGCCTGAAGAATAAATCAAGCCCGGCCAGATCGATCTACGGATCACGGGGGCGTGCCTCGACGGGCGATGATGGCTATCAAGCTGAACACGGCAACCACAATTATGTCCAAGCCGAAAACCGCACACGGACTCCATCCGAACTACGTCGTGACCTGGCCCGACATAGAGGCGCCGCACACCACCTCTGCTTCACTAATGAAGTAATGGAACATGAATTCCCAGAAGGGTTCAAACCCGTGAATATCGAGTCATATCATGGAACCATAGATCCTGCAGTATGGATTGAAGACTTTATTATCCATATCCACATGGCCCGCGGCGATGATCTTCATGCCATCAAATACCTCCCCCTAAAGCTCAAGGGGCCACCCCGACACTGGCTGAATTGCCTGCCTGAAAACTCTATTGGCAGTTGGGAGGACTTGGAAGAAGCCTTCCTTGACAACTTCCAAGGTACATATGTTCGACCTCCGGATGCCGACAACTTAAGTCAAATAATCCAACAGCCCGGAGAGTCAGCTGATACGTCTCCGTCGTATCTACTTTTCCAAACACTTTTGCCCTTGTTTTGGACTCTAACTTGCATGATTTGAATGGAACTAACCCGGACTGACGTTGTTTTTAGCAGAATTGCCATGGTGTTATTTATGTGCAGAAACAAAAGTTCTCTGAATGACCTGAAACTTCACGGAACATCATTTCGGAAATAATAAAAAATCCTTGCAAAATATGAAGACCAGGGGGCCCACCACCTGTCCACGAGGTTGGAGGGCACGCCTGCCCCCCTAGGGTGTGCCCCCTACCTCGTGGGCCCCCTGGAGCACCTCCGACCTCAACCCCAACTCTATATATTTGGTTTCAGGGAGACAAAAATCAGAGAGAAGGATTCATCGCGTTTTACGATATGGAGCCGCCGCCAAGCCCTAAAAACTCTCAGGAGGGCTCATCTGGAGTCCGTTCGAGGCTCCGGAGAGGGGAATCCATCGCCATCGTCATCATCAACCTTCCTCCATCACCAATTTCATGATTCTCACTGCTGTGCGTGAGGAATTCCATCGTAGGCTTGCTGGACGGTGATGGGTTGGACGGGATCTATCATGTAATCGAGTTAGTTTTGTTAGGGTTTGATCCCTAGTATCCACTATGTTCTGAGATTGATGTTGCTATGACTTTGCTATGCTTAATGCTTGTCACTAGGGCCGGAGTGCCATGATTTCAGATCTGAACCTATTATGTTTTCATCAATATATATGAGTTCTTGATCCTATCTTGCAAGTCTATAGTCACCTATTATGTGTTATGATCCGTTAACCCTGAAGTGACAATAATCGGGATACTTACCGGTGATGACCGTAGTTTGAGGAGTTCATGTATTCACTATGTATTAATGCTTTGTTCCGGTACTCTATTAAAAGGAGGCCCTAATATCCCTTAGTTTCCGTTAGGACCCCGCTGCCACGGGAGGGTAGGACAAAAGATGTCATGCAAGTTCTTTTCCATAAGCATGTATGACTATATTCGGAATACATGCCTACATTACATTGATGAATTGGAGCTAGTTCTGTGTCACCCTAGGTTATGACTGTTACATGATGAACCGCATCCGGCATAATTCTCCATCATCGACCATTGCCTACGAGCTTTCCATATATTGTTCTTCGCTTATTTACTTTTCTGTTGCTATTTCTATCATCACTACAAAATACCAAAAGCATTACTTTTGCTATCATTACCATTTGCTACCGTTACCACTACTATCATATTACTTTGCTACTAAATACTTTGTTGCAGATATTAAGTTTCCAGGTGTGGTTGAATTGACAACTCAGCTGCTAATACTTGAGAATATTCTTTGGCTCCCCTTGTGTCGAATCAATAAATTTGGGTTGAATACTCTACCCTCGAAAATTGTTGCGATCCCCTATACTTGTGGGTTATCAAGACTATTTTCTGGCGCCGTTGCCGAGGAGCATAGCTCTATTCTTTGAGTCACTTGGGATTTATATCTGCTTATTATTATGAAGAACTTGACAGATCAAAAAACCAAGATTTATCCCTCAACTACGAGGGGAGGTAAGGAACTGCCATCTAGCTCTGCACTTGATTCACCTTCCGTTTTGAGTAAGCTTGCGACACCTAAACCTGCTTCTGCTATTTGTTCTAATATGTCGCATGTTATTGATGATGCCACTTCTGCTATGCATGATACTTATGATGAAACTACTTCTATGCTTGATACTACTATGCCACTTAGTGAATTTCTTGACAAACAACTTGCTAGGGCTAGAGAGAATGAAAATATTGAATCTGATAATACTGATGAAAGTGATGATGAAGATCCACCTGTTATTCCTAAGGGTTATGTTTTTGATAAAGAAGCTTCTTTAGCTATTTTAGCTTGCAAAGATAGATACGAACTCAAGAGGTTATTAGCTAAATGGAAGTAGAAATCTCTTAATGCTATAATGAAACCTAACCCTGCTTTTGCTACTTCACCTATCTTTGTTACTGATAAGGATTATGAATTCTCTGTTGATCCTGATATAATTACTTTGGTTGAATCTGATCCTTTTCATGGCTATGAATTTGAAAGTATTGTGGCATATCTTACTAAATTAAATGATATTGCCACCCTGTTCACTAAAGATGAGAGAACTTGCTACTTTTATATCCTTAAAATATTTCTGTTCTCATTGAAGGGTGATGCTAAGATATGGTTTAATTCTCTTGATCCTGGTTGTGTGCGTAGTCCCCAGGATATGATTTATTACTTCTCCTCTAAATATGTCCCTGCTCATAAGAAACAAGCTGCTTTAAGGGATATACATAATTTTGTGCAAATTGAAGAAGAGAGTCTCCCACAAGCTTGGGGGAGGCTTCTCAAATTACATAATGCTTTGCCTAATCATCCTCTTAAGAAAAATGAACTACTTGATATCTTTTATAATGGACTAACCGATGCCTCCAGAGATTACCTGGATAGTTGTGCTGGTTCTGTTTTCAGGGAAAGAACGCCGGATGAAGCTGTAATTCTATTGAATAATATGTTGAAAAATGAAAACAATTGGACACCTCCTGAGCCAGTTCCTGAGCCTATTCCTAAACCAACTCCGAAGAAGAGAGGTATTCTATTTCTCAGTCCTGAAGATATGCTAGAGGCAAAGAAATCTATGAAAAAAAGGTATTAAAGCTGAAGATGTTAAGAATTTACCTCCTATTGAAGAAATACATGGTCTTAATTTACCGCCTATTAAAGAAACATATGATCTTGATCCATCACCTATTGAAGAAACTCGTGGTCTTGATAACCCGACACAGGTAGTAAAGGTAAATTCTCTCTATAGATATGATAAAGCTGAAATCCCGTTTACTAAGTTTGCTAGCCCATGCATAGATGAGTTTGATAAATTTATGGCTAAGCAAGAAGATTTTAATGCTTATTTTGGTAGACAATTCAAATATGCTTGAACACTTGGGTGATTATATGGCTAATGTCAAAGGTGAACTTAAACTTATTAGTAAACATGCTTCTATGGTTACCACTCAAGTAGAACAAGTACTTAAAGCTCAAAATGATTTGCTCAATGAATTGAATAGTAAGAATAATGATTATGCTGTTAGAGTGGCTACTAGAACTGGTAGGCTGACTCAAGAACCTTTGTATCCTGAAGGCCACCCTAAGAGAATTGAGCAAGATTCTCAGAGAAATAATATAGATGCACCTAGTCCTTCTAAAAGGAAGAAAAAGAAAAATGATAGGACTTTGCATGCTTCTAGTGAACCTATTACTGAAACACTTGAGAATCTAAATGATATTTCTATCTCTGATGCTGAAACACAATATGGTAATGAACCTGAAACTAGTGATAATGTTAATGATAATGTTCATGATGATGCTCAACCTAGCAATGATAATGATATAGAAACTGAACCTGTTGTTGATCTTGATAACCAACAATCAAAGAATCAACGTTATGATAAAAAAGACTTTGTTGCTAGGAAACATGGTAAGGAAAGAGAGCCTTGGGTTCAGAAACCATGCCTTTTCCTCCCAAATCATCCAAGAAAAAGGATGATGAGGATTTTGAGCGCTTTGCTGAAATGATTAGACCTATCTTTTTGCGTATGCAATTAACTGATATGCTGAAAACCAATCCTTATGCTAAGTATATGAAAGGTATTGTTACTAATAAAAGGAAGATATCAGAAGCTGAAATTTCCACCATGCTTGCTAATTATACTTTTGAGGGTGGAATAGCAAAGAAACTTGGAGATCCAGGAGTATCCACTATACAATGTTCCATTAAAACAAATTATGTTAAAACTGCTTTATGTGATCTTGGAGCCGGTGTTAGTGTTATGCCTCTCTTTATATCGTAGACTTGATTTGAATAAGTTGACACCTACTGAAATATCTTTGCAAATGCCTGATAAATCAACTGCTATACCTGTCGGTATTTGTGAGGATATGCCTGTTGTAGTTGCAAACGTTACTATTTTAATGGACTTTGTTATTCTTGATATTCCCGAGGACGATAGTATGTCTATTATTCTTGGAAGACCTTTTTTGAACACTGCAGGGGCTGTTATTGATTGCACTAAAGGCAATGTCACTTTTCATGTTAATGGTAATGAGCATACGGTACACTTTCCGAGGAAACAACCTCAAGTTCATAGTATCAACTCTATTGGAAAAATTCCATCGATTATATTTGGAGGTTTTGAATTTCCTCTTCCTACTGTCAAGAAGAAATATGATATTCTTATTATTGGGGATGTGCATATGTTGAGGTAACATAGTGTTATTTGAAATTTCTCCAGTTCCATGTTATTCGGAATGAGTTCGTTAACAAGACTTGATCAACCTTGTTAGTGGATTCCTTTTGATGAGCATGAGAAGGATGAAACTAGAAGGCATGACCTTCTGTACCCTCATTTTACTTTCTGTTATTTATATTAAATAAAATAAAAATAGTATTTTCTGCCTGTTATTTGAATTATCCGTGCAATATAAAAATACCCCGAAAATAAAAGTTCTCCAAATGCCCTGAAATTTAAATATGATTTTTCTGGAATATTTGAGAATATTTGGCATTGAGAACACATCGGGAGGAGCTGGCACCTGGCCTTGAGGGTCAGGGGCGCCCCCTACCCCCCTGGGCATGCCCCCTGCCTCGTGGGCCCACGGTGGCCCTCCTCCACTTATCCTTTCACCCACACACTCCTTCATCCTCCCACAAACACGAATAACCTGCTCAAACCCGAGTCCAAGCTCATTTTGTTGTCATTTTCGATCTCCTTGCTCAAAGCACCTCTCACAAAACTGCTTGGGGAGATTGTTCCTTGGTATGTGACTCCTCCATTGGTCCAATTAGTTTTTGTTCTTGTTCTTTATTCAGTGCAAATTTATGCTGTCTAGGTGACCATGTTCTTGAGCTTGCATGTCAAATTTATATGGTTCCAAGTAGGTTTGATGCATGATATAGGCTCTAGGCACTTGTAGTAGTAGTTGCTATCAATATTATTGAGTTTGGTTTACTTTTATTTCGAAGTTACTAAATTTTTTCAGAATTTTTCAGAAAATGATAAAGAGATTTTTGAGGGGCTCATCGAGCCGAAGCTCAAGGGAAAAGCAAAATGAAGAGGCACATAAGCCCAAATAAAATTTGCCTCGCACCACGGAGGTTAGGTCGTGTGAATGGCCCTGCGATGAATTCTTGAGAGCAACCGAGATTTATGAGGATTTTTATGAATTGGCTAATAATGTAGGCCTCACCGACTTCCTCCATGACCAACGCGAACACTATCTCTTACTCACCAATACTTTTGTGCAAAACTTCTACTATTATCCTAGGGAATCACCTCCTCCAGTAGAGTTTCATTTATATGATGTGGTTAAGAAGATGTCACTTTATGATTTTTGTCGGGTTTGTTTGATCCATTTCGAGGGCAAAATAGAGGAACCACATCGTGACGATGTGGATGGGTTTATTGATACCATCACTGTAGGGGAAACGAGGAAGGTTTCTGATGCACGAATCACTAGCATACATTTTCCTGTTTAACGCTACTTTGCAATATTTGCTAGTCATTGCTTAATTGGTCGCGGAAACTATGGAAATCTTAGTGTTCCTGATATTATTATTTCGTTCCATGGTTTATTCTGTGATAACCATGATTCGACATGTTAACATTATGAAGTAAAGAGGCGGATATATGAATAGGTCAGGGTCTTCGGATACTCACGAGTTGGCCAGGGGCATATCTCGAGGGCGACGTTCTGGGCTGCTATCGACGTCCCACGCGGAGCTATCCGTGATGGAAGCCTTTCCCTTCTTGGATGCCTCCGCTTCCAGATCTGTGGAGGCCGCTCTCTTCCTTCCCCCCTTGGAGAGGGGGAAGTTGCTCTCTTCCTGCTCTTCCTCCTCCTCCTCGTCTTCAGCAGCGGAGTGAGTTTCAGCATCTTCAGACGCCATGTCCGAAGTACCATTGGGACGGAGGCCACCTCTGGTCCTGTTGGCCTTCTTCTTGGCCTTCTTCTCCGGCGCCTTGTAGGGCACCGGAACCAGCATCTTCGTCAGACGCGGGATGGCTGGATCCTCAAGCAGCGGAGCCGGACACTAAATCTGCTCCGCCTTCTTCATCCAAGCCTGAAAAACAAATGGGAAAGTTCATACACCCTCCTTGAATAAGCAAGTAAGGAATACACCTTGAAACAACGGAACACTTACCGAACTGGCGGGATGAGCCAGATCGTGCCCACGATCCTCGGTGGTCTTCGGCCACCTCTCGTTGGCCTTGAAGAGAACCTTCCAGATATCTTCGTGTGTAGTTCCGAAGAACCGTTGCTGGGTCTTGTGCGCGGCCGATTCAAACTCCCATAGGTGGCAAGCCTGGCTCTGGCATGGAAGGATCCGCCGGACTAGCATCACTTGAATCACATCGACAAGCTTGACGTTCTTGTCCATCATGCTCCTGATGCGCGTCTGGAGCGCTGTTAGCTCGTCCGACGAAGACCAATCCAGGCCCTTCTCCTGCCAGGAAGTTAGCCACATTGGGGCCCCAAATTTGAATTCGGGAGCCACAGCGCAGCTGGTGTCATGGGGCTCTGTGACATAGAACCACAATTTATGCCACCCCTTGACTGTCTCCACGAAGGTGCCTTTAAGACACGGGACATTGGACATCTTGCTCACCATGGCACCTCCACACTCCACGTGCTCGCCTCCCACCACCTTCGGCTTCATGTTGAAGGTCTTCATCCACATTCCGAAGTGGGGGGCGATGCAGAGGAAAGCCTCACACACGACGATGAACGCCGAGATAGTGAGGAAGGAATTTGGGGCCAGATCATGGAAATCTAGCCCACAGTAGAACATGATTCCTCGGACAAAGGGGTGTAGTGGAAATCCTAGCCCACGAACAAAGTGGGGGATGAAAACTACCCTCTCATGGGGGTTCGGGGTAGGGATGATCTGTCCCTCAGTCGGAAGACAATGGGCAACCTCCTTAGCCAAATATCCAGCCTCCCGAAGTTGGGTGATGTCCTTCTCCTTGACGGTGGAGGCTATCCACTTGCCCTGCGCTCCGGACATGGTTGGAGTGCTTTCTTGGGGCAGGAAAGATGAGAACTTGGGCACTAGAGCTCGAGAGTGGGTAGGCGGAAAGAGATATGGCGTGGGTGGAAGAGATGAATCCTTATCTCCTTATAAAGGTAGTGAACATCAAATGCCTCCCCACTCTCCATGAAACTCGCCTATTCCCCAGGGGCCGTGCAGACGGCATGGTTGGATTACCCATACCTGTATTGATGAGAATCCCGCAATAAGGGGACACGATCTCTGCTTTGACGAGACATGCCAATAAAGCCACATCTCAAAATATGGAGCGCCGGGCTGAGAAACGGCTCGAAATAATAACCGGGCAGGAACGCGATGTCACGTTGCAAAAAATTGTCAGCAGATTGGACTCATGAAATATTATAGTCCCTGCGGTGGTGTGTGGCACTTGTTTTGCATATCCCGGACAAGTTCGTTGTGTTCGAACACTGTGTCGGAGTATTTGGAGGAGGAACCCGCCTTGCTATGCCGAAGACAATCTGCGCGCCAGACACCTCGTCATTGAAGCCTGGTTCAGGGGCTACTGAGGGGGTCCTAGACTAAGGGGTCCTGGGTTGTCCGTCTTGTTGTACATGGGCTGGACTAATGTGCTATGAAGATACAAGAACGAAGACTCTCACCCGTGTCCATATGGGCCATACCCAGGAAATTGCACCTGTAGCCGCTCTGGCCTTAGATCCGGAGTAGGTTAACCCCGCCATCCGAGGACAGGAAGCTCAACCCTGCCACGGAATCCGCAGACTCCACGGCGTGGGAGCCGCACATAGACCTAACTTCAAGTAACATCTGTATCTTCGGAGCTACGGACTCGTTTCCGGTTATAAGTTCCGAACTATGCGCGTGCGCGCATGTCGAGCACGATTGGTTATCGATCACCGAATTCAGCGCCGCAGACATCTTCCGGCACTCACCCTTGGGAGATGTGCTGAATTCATTAAAAATATCTATCCTTAGCAGGGGATTCACAGCCAAACTATATCCGGTTCGAACTAGAAGCTGATGACAGGGAAATTTGCTCCCCACCCGCCAGCCACTTTATAGCCACTGTCGAAGACTTAAAGAACATGCTCGATTACAGCTCTGACGACATCGATGGTATGGACGACGATGCCAGAGAAGAAGAGGCCCAGGACCCGCCGTTCATCGGACGCTGGACGGCCACTTCCTCGTACGATGTATACATGGCGGATGCACCAAAGGAGAACAGCGGCGATGACAAAGAAGATCCAGTTGAGGATAAACCTCCTGAGATACAATCGAAACGCCACCGTCAGCGGCGCCGCTCTAAGCCACGCCGCATTAAAGATAGCAACACTGGCACAGGAGAAGACAATACTTCGGAAGGTGCCGAAGACAACGAAGACCCCGTTGACGCAGCTACCGAATAGGATGAACGGGAAGATGGGCAGGTTAGCCATGGTAAACAGGCCATTCACGAGGACTCGAAGGACAGTAATTATCTTCCGCTCCCCAAGGATGAGGCGAGCCTCGGCACCGAGGATTTCATCTTGCATGAGGAACATCTTGAGCAGGAGCGCTTCAAGCGCCAGCTAACAGCCACTACAAGGATCCTGAAAAAGAAGTAGCAGCAGCTTCAAACTGACCAAGATCTGCTCAATGATAAATGGCCTGACGTCCTAGCAGACAAAGAATATGGCCTCAAGCGCCCGGCCAACAGCTACCTGAAGCGCAAATTACTACCTCAGTTTGACGACAAGGCGCCGGAACACATACCGCCATCACGCAATGCGGCTGACCGACCACCACATGGCCAGAACAAAGCGGCAACTCAAGCTGAACACCAGCCCGCCCTGCCTCATCGCAAAGGCACAGGTAAATTAGCTCATGGTCATACATATGACCTTCGACATGACATGAACAATAAAGCGGGACATTCCAGATCGATCTATGGATCATGAGGACATGCCCCGACACGCGACGATGGCCATCTATTCAGACGTGACAAACCTAGTCCTGCGTGGGCCAAAAGCCGCAGACGTACTCCATCAGAGCTACGGTATGATATGGCCCAATATAGAGGCACCGCACACCCTCATTGTTTCACCGACGAAGTCATGGAACATGAATTCCTAGAAGGATTGAAACACGTGAATATAGAATCATATGATGGCACCACTGACACTGCGGTATGGATCGAATACTTCATTCTCCACATTCATATGGCCCGTGGCGATGACCTTCATGCCATCAAATACCCCCCCCCCCTAAAACTCAAAGGACCAGCACGTCACTGGTTGAACAGCCTGCCCCAAAACTCCATCGGCAGCTAGGAGGACTTGGAAGAAGCCTTCCTTGATAACTTCCAAGGTACATATGTTCGACCTCCGGACGCCGATGACTTAACCCATATAGTTCAACAGCCCGGAGAGTCCGCCAGGAAATTCTGGACAAGGTTCCTAACTAAAAATAACTAGATAGTCGACTGTCCGGATGCCGAAGCCCTAGCGGCCTTTAAACACAGCATCCGCGATGAATGGCTTACCCGCCACCTCGGCCAAGAGAAGCCAAAGTCCATGGCGGCCCTCACGGCACTCATGACCCGCTTTTGCACGGGCGAGGATAGTTGGCTGGCCCATAGCAAAAACAATGCAAGCGACGCCGGCACCCCTGAAGTTAAAAATAGCAACGACAAGTCTCGATGCAACAGGTAAAAGCGTCGAAATAACAATGACAACACCGAGGATACAGTGGTCAATGCCAGATTCAGTGGCTCTAAGTTTGGTCACTGGAAGAAGCCGTTCAAAAAGAATAATTTGGGTCCATCTAGCCCGGACCACATACTTGATCGTCCGTGCCAGATTCATGGCACCCCAGACAAACCACCCAATCATACCAATAGAGATTGTTAGGTTTTTAAATAGGCCGGCAAGTTAAATGCCGAAAACAAGGATAAGGGATCGCAAAGCAAAGACGACGACGAGGAGCCCCGGCCGGCAAACATAGGGGGACAAAAGAAGTTCCCTCCTGAGGTCAAAATGGTAAACATGATATACGCTACCCACATCGCCAAGAGGGAGTGCAAGCGCGCGCTCAGGGACGTCTACGTGATAGAGCCAGTCGCCCCAAAATTTAGTCCATGGTCGTCATGCCCGATCACTTTCGATCGCCGGGATCTTCCGACCAGTATCCGTCATGACGGTTCAACCGCACTGGTCCTGGACCCAATAATTGATGGGTTCCACCTGAAGAGCGTCCTTATGGACAAGGGCAGCAACCTCAATCTGCTCTATCAGGACACAATGCGCAAAATGAGCATTAATCCATCACGAATCAAACCCACAAAGACTACCTTCAAAGGAGTCATACCAAGTGTAGTGGCCCACTGTACGGGCTCAATCACGCTCGAGGTTGTCTTCGGATCTCCGGACAATTTCCGAAGCGAGGAGTTAATCTTCGACATAGTCCCCTTTCGAAGCGGCTATCACACACTGCTCGGACGGACCGCATTCGCCCGATTCAATGAAGTACCACACTATGCTTATGTCAAGCTCAAGATGCCGGGTCCACATGGCGTCATAATAGTCAATGGAAGCACGGAACGCTCCCTCCATACAGAAGAGCACACAGCTGCCTTAGCAGCAGAAGTATAGAGCGGCCTTCTCAAACAAAACCTTAATTCGGCTGCTGAGCCCACGGACATCGTCAAGAAGGTCCAAACTACCCTACAGCAGGACAGCTTTGCTCGTCAGGAGCTAGACTAGCAATTCGGCCTCTGTCTTAGTTCTGGTCAAGTAGTGGCATTCGCACCATGCGTACATAACTCGCACTCAAAATTCCATGGGCATCGATGGAGGCATAGCTAGTTTGTGATCCATAGTACGGATCAACCGACACCGGATAGACACATACTTTCACTTTTATTCATTCCCTTTTCAGGTTTCAATCCCACAGGCCCCATCTGATGGCCTGATCAGCAGTCCTCTTAAAGGATAAACACACCAAGATGGCGAGAAACGCATACGTATGGGGAATTTTCAAGGTGGTTTCATTAACAATCACTCTACCTATTTTTCAGGACCCACATGAAGCTCTTCCTTGGTTTTTGGCATGTTAAATAGCATGTTGCTTATCGCACTACTTGTATCAATGCGCCTTGACGTATTAATCAAATTACAATGAAAACAGTTCGAGGCTGGAGCTTTCGGGCCCCAGCTTATCACCTTTGCAGCCTTTCTGTTTTCTTTTTTTTTCTTTTTTTCTTCTTCTCTGTTGTGAGTAACCCTACTAGGTAGAACCCGTACACTTTGGTACGTTTGATGTTTGCCAGGGGCTTCATAGCACCCCACACTACGATAACAAAAGTCCAAACACTTTTTATAGTATAGTTCGGCACCCCGAATTTAGCACTATATGCATTGGCTCCGAATCCTGTCTTTAGTCAATAGTTGGGTTGCCCGGCTCCTGTGCTTGCTACCTTACATTCCGCTATATCCGCTAAGGTAGTAAAGGGAGAACTACTGTGATTGTGCCTTGGTTTATCCAAAGGAGCACCTTAGTAGTGAAAGCCGAAAACTGACTGTCATGATGCGGCGAGAGCCGGTCAGCTCTTTGGAGGTTGCAAATCGTTGGAGATTTCTTCCGCGTTACGCGAAGGATCAGTACTTCTCGATCAGATGCTTATAGCACTCTGGTTCGGATACTAGGGGCTTCGCCCATGTTTTTATTGTCGAACTCCTATGGCTAAGTGAGGGCGTTAAAGCCGCATAGTCTGATTGCCTGGTTCGTTGCGCTAAACAACTCCTTCAAGGACCATATAATTGGATCAAATTGTTTAGATTCCATCCCGAACACCTCCGTACTACCTACGTGGGGTAGACGCCGACGACTGGCCAACCCTCAGATTTCATACAACACGGCCGCACAGGAGGTAAAATTTAAAACATAACAAGCATTATATTACAAACCCACTTTGTTCCATCATACAAGGTAGAAGGAACTTGAATACATTCATTCAAAGATAATGTCCTGCGCACATTGCATCGCCACAATGTGGGACCCCTCCAGTACGTCTTCAAAATACTGCTCTGGCGTGCAGTGCTCCTTGCCTTCAGGTGGCCCCTCGGTCACAAGCTTGACGGCATCCATCTTCGCCCACCACACCTTGACGCGGGCAAGGGCCATGCGCGTACCCTCGATGCAGGCTGATCTCTTGACGATGTCCAGCCGAGGGCAGGCACCTACCAGCCGCTTCACGAGTCCTAATTAGCTGGTGGGTATGGCTTTGGCAGGCCACACCCAGATTACTAAATCATTTATGGCCAGTTCGGCCATCCGATGCAGCTAGACCAGCTGTTTTAGCTGATCGGTGAAGGGCACCGGATGTTCTGGCGCAAGGTATTGCGACCAGAATAGCTTCTCCGTTCGAGCTCCCTTCTTCGGCTCAGAAGAACTCCGCAGCATTGGACACGCTACGCGGCAGATCCGCAAATGCCCCTGGAGAACTCTGAATCTAGGTTAGTAGGAGATATTTCTTCTTCACATACTTGCTCTGCATACTAAATGCCTTACCCGCTGCGATCTTCTTCGCCTCCTGATCTCCTGGAGGGCATCCTGGGCTTCAACCCGGGCTGCTTCCGTGCTTTGGCGAGCCTTTGAGAGTTCGGCCTCTCGAGCCGAAACATCTCCCTTCAAGGCCTCATACTTCTTCACACCATCTTGGAGCTCTTGCTGGACCTCGTTGACCTGGGCCTTGAGCTTCTTATGGGCGGCCTGCTCCTTGACATCCTTCCACTCGGCTTCGGCCAGGGCCTTCCTTAGGACCTCGACCTCGGTCATTGCTTCTATACATATCATGACACTTCGGTCAATGCATATCATTTTAATTTTTTTGAATACATAACGGGTTATCACATACATTGTTTTTATTGGAGCTGCTTCCTTGCCTGGCCGAGCTCTTCTTCGGCCCGTTCCAGTTTCTGCTTTAGTCCGGAGACTTCAGCAGTGTGAGAAGTCACGGCCAGCAGCGACGCCTACTTATTCACATCAGACACAGTTTGGTTAGTTTCCTACGAAATTTAATTGATCCTCTGTCCGGCTTTTCTTTCCGAACAC
Source organism: Triticum dicoccoides (assembly GCF_002162155.2). Classification (NCBI taxonomy): domain Eukaryota; kingdom Viridiplantae; phylum Streptophyta; class Magnoliopsida; order Poales; family Poaceae; genus Triticum; species Triticum dicoccoides. The sequence continues at coordinate 383,282,346 of NC_041382.1, read as the reverse complement.
CGGACAGTGTCTCAGGGGCTGAGGGAGTCCTGGACTAAGGGGTCCTCGGGCGCCCGACCTATTATCCATGGGCCGAACTGATGCGCTGTGAGGGCATGAGGGCCGAAGAATGCACCGTGTCCGGATTGGACTCTACTTGGCATGGAAGGCAAGCTTGGCGACCGGAGGTTACTTCTTATGTAACTGACTCCATGTAAACACTATATCCCTCGGTGTCTATATAAATCGAAGGGGGTAGTCCAGAATGGACACCACATATACTCATTACCATACCCACATAGGCTAGACTTCTAGGGTTTTAGCAATTATGATCTCGTGGTAGATCAACTCTTGTAACACTCATATTCATCAATATCAATCAAGCAGGACGTAGGGTTTTACCTCCATAGAGAGGGCCCGAACCTGGGTAAACATTCTGTCCCTTGTCTCCTGTTACCATCGATCCTAGACGCACAGTTCAGGACCCCCTACCCGATTTCCGCCAGTTTTGACATCGACATTGGTGCTTTCATTGAGAGTTCCACTATGCCATCAGCAAAGGGCTCGATGGCCCCTTCAATCGTCCGTAATGACATTGTCTAGGGAGAAACCTTCCTCCCCGGATAGATCTTCATATTCGGCGGCTTCGTACTATGGGCCAACTCGTTTGGCCATCTGGAGCACATCGACAGCTACGCACCTCGCCATCATGTCAGATTCGGGAGATTGAATTACGTTGCGGACATCCTTGGAGACTTGATCTTCAACGGATTTGAGACCGCGGCAACCGCTCCCAATCGCCCCGACGAACATGGCTTAAACCTGTTATCAGGCCGCATCCAGGAGATAGCTCCCGTACCAGCTCCGGCCTCAAATCCGGAGCAGTTCAAGTCATCCGAAGATGGGAAGCTCAACCCCATCACGGGGACTACCGATTCCGCAGCACTGGAGCCACATGCAGATTCCACTTCATACGGTATCTTCATCAATTGAACCTCGGACAGGCCTCCGATGTCGAGCTCTGAACCCTGCGAGCCTGCGTACGCCGAACTTGATCGGTTATCGATCTTCAAGTTCAGCACCGTAGATGTCTTCCAACGCTCGCGCATGGGCGGCATACTAAACTCGCTAAAAAACCTATCCCTGGTGGGCGACTCGTGTCCAAACTATGTTCGGTTCGAACTTACGGCGGACAAACAAAGAATTTTGCTTCCCACCCGCCACCCACTTCATAGCCATTGTTAAAGATGTAGCCAACACACCTGATCCCCGCTCCGAAGACATCGACGGTGTGGACGACGATGAGGGGCAAGGCCAGAGCTTACTACCCGCTAGACACGGGATAGGCACTTCCTGGTATGACGTGTGTATGATAGACACACCTTACGACGCTCTCGACGATGAGAAGGAGGATCCAGTCGAGGATAAACCGCCTGGTACACAGCCCGGACACCGGCGCTCTAGGCCTCATCGCCCAAGAGAAGACACTACCAGCACCAGAGAAGACAATACTCCGGACAATGAAGACCCTGTTGAGGTAGAATCCGAGCAGGAGGAATAGGAAGGCGGGCAAGACAGCCCTGACGAACAGGCCACATGTGGGGACTCGGAGGACCGCAACTATCTCCCCCTCTTCGAGGAGGAGGAGATCCTCAGCAATGAGGATTTTACCGCGCCAAAGGAACCTCTCGAGCAAGAGCGCTTTAAACGCCGGCTTATAGCCAATGCAAGGAGCTTAAGAAAGAAGCAGCTGCAGCTTCAAGCAAGTCAAGACTTGCTCAATGATAGATGGACCGAGGTCTTGGCCGCTGAAGAATACAACCTTAGTAGCCCAGACAAAAGCCACCCCAAGAGTAGGTGGCTCCCTCAATACGATGGCAGGGTGATGGAGCCCATACCACCATCAAACAATGCGACTGGCCGATGACAATTCGGTCCAGACAAAGCAGCAACCCAAGCAGAGCGCCATACCAACCCACACGGAATGGAGGGTAGAGCAAGACACACAAGATCGATGTACAGATCACGAAGATATACCCCGATCGACGATGATGGTCGCCTATTCGGACACTACAGAGCTGACCACGCCCGGTCCGAGCACCATAAATGGAGCCCTCTGGAGGTGCTTCAAAGTGTGGCCCAACTTAGAGGAGCCTCACACCCCCTCTGCTTCACGGACGAAGTAATGGAACACGAATTTCTAGACAGGTTTAAACCAATTAACATCGAATCATATGATGGGACAACAGACCCCACAGTATGGATCGAGGATTACCTCCTCCATATTCACATGGCCCATGGAGACGACCTCCACGCCATTAAATACCCACCTCTCAAGCTTAAAGGGCCAGCTCGGTACTGGCTAAATAGTTTGCTAGAAAATTCTATTGGCAACTGGGAAGATTTGGAAGACGCCTTTCGAGACAACTTCCAGGGAACATATGTCCGGCCATTATGTGCTGATGACTTAAGTCACATTGTCCAGGAGCCCGGCGAGTCATCTAGGGAGCTCTAGACCAAGTTCTTAGTCAAAAAAACCAAATTGTCAACTGCCCGGACACAGAAGCACTCGCGGCCTTCAAACATAGCGTCCGGGATGAATGGTTCGCGCGTCACCTCGGCCAGGAAGGACCCAAATCCATAACATCCCTTACTGCTCTAATGAACCGCTTCTGCATGGGAGAAGACAACTGGCTTGCTCGTAAAAGCAACGACGCCAACGGCCCGGGCACTTCCGAAATCCGAGATGGCAGCAGCAAGCCACGACGAACCGAACACAACAGTCGCAGTAATATACACGACACAGCGGTGAACGCCAGATTTCACAATCCGAAGCCCGATCAATGGAAGAAGCCACTAAAGGCAAACCAGGATGGACCATCCACCCTTGATAGGATATAGACCGACCTTGTCAGATTCACGGTCACCCTAATAGGCCAGCTAGTCATACCAACCGTAACTGTTGGGTCTTCAAGCAGGCAGGCAAGCTTAACGCTGATCACAAGGGGAGGAGGCCACCGAGTGACAAAGACAACGGATTGGCTCGCCAGCAGAACACGAGGGGCCAGAAAAAGTTCCCCTCCGACGTTCGACCACTCCCGAAATGCAAATAGCAGTTCGGCTTCCGCCACCCACCTACTGTACTGGCGAAATTTGCACCACGTGCACATCACTACGTACTCAAGATACCATGGGCATCGGCGGAAGCACAATACGGACAACCCTACAAGCATTCCCGTAACGTTTTTATATGTTTTTCTCATTTTTCTGTATCATCCTTAAAGAACAGGTGACCAACTGGACATCATCTACAGCTGACTCTATCGGAGTTTCGATCCATACACTCACCTAAGGGGTTACTTCTGTTAAGGATCCCCCTCCCCGAGGATGGGCAACGCATACGTGCGACAGGAGGTCCAAAATTACTTTTTGTGGACCGCACTCTTTATTCCGAGCCTGTACTATGCCCTTTTTCCTCTGATCCCGACCACGAGCGTGTCAAATAGCCCGGTCCGTATTTTCTCTCTCTCTCTACACACACACACATAAATTTATCATTGGCACATTGCTCCATTCTCAGTAAGTCTCATCCGAACCGGTCTTTCATACTCTTTCAACAATAAGTATAGCCTTAACGGCTGCTCTGCAGATGCACCTCGGCATACCCTGCCAGGGGCTCGGCATGGGAATGAATGAGCTGCCAGTAAAAGTCCGAACAACTCTATAGCGTACTTCGGCATCGCAAGTTTGGCCTTATATGCATCAGCTCCGAATCATTGTCTTGGGTCAATAGTTGGGTTGCCCGGCTCCTATGTTTGCTACCCTACGTTCCGCTCTATCGGCTAGGGTACTAAAGGAAGAACTACTGCGATTGTGCCCTGGCCTAAACCGGACGAGCACCTCAGTAGAGAAAGCCGAAAAACTGATTGTCATGATGCGGCGAGAGCTGGTCAACCACTTGACAACTTATTGGAATCTTTAGCATTTCTCCGTGTAACACGAGGGATCTTTTTCAGATCATATATGCAAGGCAATACACGCCGCATACACACTAGGGGCTATGTCATAGCCCCACCATAAAACTCCTATGGTTAACTGAAAGTGTTAACCCCTTATAGTCCAATTTCCTGGTTCGCCGCATTATCACCTTCTTCATGGACCAAGACGTTGGATAAAGAGTGATTAAATGCTTTTCTGAACACCCCTGTACTTCCTACGAGGGGGTTGAAGCACATGAGGAATTCAAGCTTTTCGAGCAAAACATAAATAGATTAACTACAAAATTATCTTTTACAATCATCATACACATCACTTGAACATTATGTTTTTCGAGCATTGAGCCTCTATCAAGCGGGCGGCTTCCAGGACGTCTTCAAAATAATGCTCCGGTTCCGGACGGTCCTTGCCTTCAGGCGGACCCTTTGTTGCGACGTCGATGGCCTTCATCTTTCCCCAGAATGTCTTGACTCGGGCAAGGGCCATCCATGCACCTTCAATGCACGCCGATCGCTTCACAGCATCGATTCACGGCACCACATCGACAAGCTTCGGCAGCAAACTGAAATAGCTACTCGGCGCAGGCTCGGTTGGCCACAGCTGGATTATAACATCCTTCATGACAGCGCCAGATACCCTATGAAGTTTGGCCCATTGGGACATCTTTTCATTGAGCAGCAGCGGGCGCTTCGATGCACCGAACTGTGACCAAAAAAGCTTCTCCGTTGCATATCCAGGTCGCTCTTGGTAATATCGCGCTGCATCGGAAGAACTCTCCGGCAAATCCAAATACTCATCCGGAGAACTCCACACTTGGTTCAGCTGAGCATAGTCTGGGTCGCCGAACTTAGTCTGCAGCAGAAAAGGCTTTCCATCCACTATCTCTTTCGCCTGCCAAACCTCCTCACGGAGTGCTCTGGACTCTGATCGCGCTTCTCTTGCCTCATGTCGGGCCTTGTCCAGTTCAGCCGTTAAGACTTTATTCTCCTCCTCAAGAAATTTGCAGCGTCCAGTAGCATTCTCCAAAGCGAGTGTCATCATGGATACCTTCTCCTCGCCCTGACGTCACGCAGCTTGTTCGGCCTTCAGTTCAACAGATGCTCCTTCAGCAGTAGCATCGGCCCCACTCCTTGGCCCGGATTAGCTCCACCCGAAGAGCCTCCACGGCGACAGCACCATCTGCATTTCATTAACATTTCATATAAAGCTCTTTCCCGCGTCAAGCACACTGGTGTAAATAATGCTCGAAATACATACCTTGCGAGTTATCAAGACGCCCGTTGATCAATGCAACGCCATCCTCCGCAATATCCAGCTTTCGCTGCAGTTCAGCCACTTCCGTATGTCGGGCAGCCACAGGAGGGGAGACATCCTGTACTTCAAATTACATCAAGGTTAATACCTGAGCATATCTCTTTGATCCTCTGATCGCTTCTTTCGGAAGGCAATCCGAGTCTCAGGGGCTACTGTATATACAACAGGTGCAGTCTGTCAATAAAATTCAATTGACAAAACTACATCACAAACCTCAAAACCTCTTAGAAGGCTCGTGAAGGCCTCGTTCAATCCACTCTTCGCGGATAGAACCCTTTCGACCACCGTAACCATCAAGGAACGGTGCTCTTCTGAAATGGACGCTCGTGTAGCATGTCCGTCAACATTTCCAGCGCTCCTGGGTCTTCGGAAACCACCGCCGAAGTATGGCATTCCTGTGAAGGAACCTGCTTACTTGCCTCTAGAATCATTTCGGGCGGTAAACCGGACGGTTCGCAGACGCCAATCTTGATCCCGGAACCCCGAGCAACTAAGGCACCGCCTTTGGGTAACACCTTCTTCGCTTCGTCTACTACTTGGTGTTCAGGAGGAGCCCTTCGGGACAATACCTCGGTATCATCTCCCCTATTGGGCGATGTGGCCGGAGAAGGTGTGTCACTCTCAATCATCTCAGGAAGAAGATCTCCCGAGGAGGAGGACGATTGAGAAGCACCGGTCGTTAACCTGTGTGGACGAACATATATCGAATGATTACTTCACTAATAGGAAAAGAATGAGGTGCGTTTAAAGTACCCCAGCCTCGCTTACGGTCTGCCTCAAGGTTCGTCCTCGTCATCAAACTCTATGGCAGCATCGCTCGCTCGGCCCAAGCCGCTTGACGACGTCGTTTTTCCTCTCTTGGAAGGCTTCCCCTCCTGATCTTCGGAGGCGACCCTCTTCTTTCCCTGGAGGGCTCCATCTACACTCTCGCCCTTGGGCAAAAGGATTTCGGTTTGACCGAACGCAGCCACCTGGTACGGTGTTGGAATCAGCATTCTCGTCAGCAGGTCGGTCGCAGGGCCTTTAGGAAGAGGCACCGGACACCAGATTAACCCCGCTTTCTTTATCCAGTCCTGTACAGGGACGGATTGTTTAGTATCTTGTTAAGAGATGCCTGAATGGAAGGTGCAAGGATATCGAGTACTTACCGAAGTGTCCGGATGATTGCAGTCAAGGCCAATGTCTTCGGTGGTGTCCTGCCATTGCTCCTGTTCCCCGAAATATAATTTCCACATTCCTTCATGCGTAGTGCCGAAGAAGTGCTGTAGAGTCCTCCGCCCTTCTGGGTTAAACTCCCACATACGAAGAGGCCGCCGCTGACATGGCAGGATCTGGCGGACTAGCATTACTTGAACGATGTTCACAAGATCGATGCCCTTCTCGGTAAGGCTTTGGATGCGACTTTGCAGGGTCTGCACTTCATTGATGGATCCCCAGTCCAATCCCTTATTGACCCATGAAGCGAGCTGAGTTGGAGGGCCGGGTCGGAACGCGGGTGTGGCCGCCCACTTGGGGCCCCGCGGCTCGTTGATATAAAACCACCCCTGCTGCCATAGGCCGGAAGATTTGGTGAAACATCCTTCGGGCCAAACCGGGCCGGCCAGCTTGCCTATTACGACGCTGCTTGCTCTTCCTCTGCCACCTGCGGCCTCACATCGAAGGTCTTGAGCCACAATCCGAAGTGCGGAGGAGTCCGGAGTAAGGCCTCACACGTGACGATAAATGTCGAGATGAGGAGAATAGAGTCTGGGGACAGATCGTGAAAATCTAGTCCATAGTAGAACATGAGCCCCTGGACCAAGGGGTTAAGCGTGAACCCTAGCCCATGAAGAAAGTGGGATACAAATATTACCCTCTCGCCAGATCTGGGGGTCCGTATGACTTGCCCTTGTGCCGGAAGCCGATGAAAGATTTCCGAGGTCAGATACCTCGCTACACGGAGCTTTGCAATATCCTCCTCTGTGACAGAAGAAGCCACCCACCGGCCCTGATGGTTGGATCCAGACATGACTAGGGTTGGTGGTGATTGGAACCTGAGGGTTGGAACTTGGGGTGACTGGGGTTGAGGAAGAAGCAAGACCAAGGGAAGAAAACAAGACTGGGTCTCTATATAAAGGCCCCAAGTATTGGGCGTCTCCCCCGGGGTCTCTAAGCTTACCTATTACCAAGGAGTTGCACCCAGGGGACGGTTGGGTTACCCACGCCTGCATTAATGAAAATCCCGTAAATAAAGGGAAACAATCTTTGCCTTGACGAGACGTGCTAGTAAAACCGCACCCCGAGACGTGGGGTGGCTCGCTAGCCGACGATTGGAAATAGTAACCGGGCAGGCATGATATGATGTCATGAATAGTTATCAACAAGTTGGGCTCGTGGGGTATTATATTCTCTGCCATTATATACATAGGTCCATATATACTTACTTCATCCGAAAACTATTCTAGAGTTCGGAAGGAGGGAACCAGCCTTGCAATGTCGAAGACAAATCTGCGCGCCGGACTCCTCGTCATTGAAGCCACGTTCAGGGGCTACTGAGGGAGTCCTAGACTAAGGGGTCCTCGGGCGTCCGGCCTGTTATCCATGGGCCGGACTGATGGGCTGTGAAGGCATGAGGGCCGAAGAATGCACCGTGTCCGGATTGGACTCTACTTGGTGTGGAAGGCAAGCTTGGCGATCGGAGATTCCTTCTTATGTAACTGACTCCATGTAAACCCTAGATCCCCTCGGTATCTATATAAACCGAAGGGGGTAGTCCGGAAAGGACACCACATATACTCATTACCATACCCACATAGGCTAGACTTCTAGGGTTTTAGCCATTACGATCTCATGATAGATCAACTCTTGTAACACTCATATTCATCAATATCAATCAAGCAGGACATCGGGTTTTACCTCCATAGAGAGGGCCTGAACCTGGGTAAACATCGTGTCCCCCGTCTCTCGTTACCATCGATCCTAGACGCACAGTTCGGGACCCCCTACCCAAGATCCGCCGGTTTTCACACCGACAGGGGCTACTGTCTATGTGGGGTTTTTCTTGGTTAAACGCCGCTTACCTCAAAACCTGTCAGCAGGCCGCTGCAGGCTTCGGTCAGTCCGCTTTTAATGGACTGAACCTTCTCAATCACCGTACCCATAAGGATACGGTGTTCTTCCACAATGGAAGCACCCGTAGCGCTTCCTATAGATTGTCCGGCGCCTCTGGATGGACAGAGGTCGCCAATGGGCACGCCTCCTTCTCTTGAAGGAAGCTGCTTGTCGGACTCCGGGACAGTATGGGGGCCAAATGCAGCACGACCCCCATCGTTAGTCTCCATGGGGGTCTGTCCCCCCATGTGTCCGGCGGCCGAGGTGCATCTCGCCCTTCGGCGCCACCATGACGGGTTCCTGAACCTCTCCCTAGCCTAGGAAGGTCCTTTGGGAGAGCACCTCGTCGTCTCCCTTGGCCTTGGGAGAGTAAGCGGCCGGCGGTGTCTCGCTGGCCATTTCCTTTGAGTCCAACAAGCCCCTTGATGAGGATCGCTGGAAGCTGTCGTGGGTCGGACTGCAATAACATGATTAAACTGTATAAAATACCATAAGGTGGAAAAGCCGAATAAATGGACGTGTACGGGTTCTTAGCACTCACGATGCGGCCAGGGGCTTGTTCCGGGGGCGTCGCTCCGGACTGCTGTCGACGTCCCACGCGGAGCTGCCCACGAGAGTGCCTTTCCCCTTCTTGGGCGCCTCCGCCTCCAGAATTGTGGAGGCCGCCCTCTTCTTCCTTCCCCCATCAAGGGAGAAAATCGCTCTCCTCTTCCTCATCATCATTATCATCATCATCATCGTCGTCTTCGGCGGCGGAGGAGCGGGTCTTGTCTTCGGACATCGCGTCCGAAGCATCCTTGCAGCGGGGGCCACTCCGGACCCCCTTGGCGTTCCCCTTGGCCTTCTTCTCCGGCGCCTTATAGGGCGCCGACACCAGCATCTTTGCTAGGCGCGGGATGACTGGTTCTTCAGGCAGCAGAGCCGGACACTGGATCCGCTTCACCCTCTTCATCCATTCCTGAAGAAGCAATGATGACAAAAGTTTAGATATCCTCCTTGAAATAAACAAGTAGAGGATACGCTAAAAACTTACCTCGCTGGCGGGGTGTTTAATGTCATGCCCGCGGTCCGAGTTTGCGGCTGGCGGTGTCTCATTGCCCTTGAAGAGCAACTTCCAGGTGTCTTCGTGAGTGGTTTCGAAGAGCCTATTCAGGGTATGGTGCTTCTTCGGATCGAACTCCCACAAAGGGAGACTTCGGCTTTGACACGGGAGAATCCAGCGAACTAGCATCACCTGGATTATGTTGACGATCTTGATATCTTTGTCCACTCGGCTTTGGACGCGCATCTGCAGCGCTATCAGCTCATCTGACGAAGACCAATTCGGGCTCTTCTCAACCCAGGAGGTGAGCCGCATTGGAGCACCGGAGTTGAATTCGGCAGCTGCGGCCCAGTTTGCGCTGCGGGGTTCTGTGATGCAGAACCACTGTTTCTACCATTCCTTGAAAGTCTCCACGGAAGTGCCTTTCGGCCAGGAGACATTGGTCAGCTTACTCACCATGGCACCTCCGCACTTCTCATGCTGGCCATCCACCACCTTCGGCTTCACATTGAAGAGCTTGAGCCACAGCCCGAAGCGGGGTTGAATGTGGAGGAAGGCCTCACACATGATGATGAACACCGAGATGTTGAGGAAAGAGTTCGGGGATAGATCATGGAAGTATATCCCGTAATAGTATATTAGCCCACGGACGAAAGGGTGGAGTGGAAACCCTATCCTGCGGAAGAAATGGGGGATGAATACCACCCTCTCATTGAGCTTCGGTGTCGGGACGACTTGCCCCTAAGCTGGAAGACGGTGGGCGATTTCCTTCGCCAGGTACCCGACCGCCCGAAGCTCAGTAATGTCCTTCTCCTTGACGGAGGAGACCATCCACTTGCCTTGACCTCTGGATCTAGACATGCTTGAGTGCTTGCCCGAGTGGGAAGAAGATGAGAACTTGGGCGCTGGAGTTGAAGAGTGGAAGGGCAGAGGAAGAAAGAAGGTGTGGGAGAAGAAGGGGGAATCCTTATCCCCTTATAAAGGTTGTGAATATCGAACGCCTCCCCACTCGCCCTAAAACTCGCCTATTCCCAAGGGCTGTGTAAACGGCATGGTTGGGTTACCCACGCCCACATTGATGAAAATCCTGTAATAAGGGGACACGATCTCTGCTTTTACAAGACGTGCCAATGGAAACCGCATCTCGAAGTGCGGAATGGCGGTAAAAAAATGGTATGATATAGTGACTGAACAGACATGATGTCATCTTGCAAAAAGTTGTAAGCTGATGGGACTCGTGAAATATTATATTCCTTGTAGTTGTGTGTGGTACTTGTGTTGCAGATCTGGACACCTTCGTTTTATCCGAAGACTATCCTGGAGTATTCGGAAAATAGAACCCGCCTTGCAATGCCGAAGACAATCTGCGCGCCGCATAGATCATCATTGAAGCCAGGTTCAGGGGCTACTAAGGGAGTCCTGGACTAGGGGGTCCTCGAGTGTCCGATCTATTGGATATGGGCCAGACTGATGGGCCATAAGGATGCAAAGACCGAAGACTCTACCCGTGTTCGGATAGGACTCTCCTTGGCGTGGAAGGCAAGCTTGGCGACCAACTATGAAGATTCCTTTCTCTGTAACCAACCTTGTGTAACCCTAGATCCCTCCCGTGTTTATATAAACCGGAGGGCTAGGTCCGTAGATAGGTCAAATCGTCATAATCATAGCCAGACTCGACTTTTGGGGTTTTGTTATTATGATCTCGTGGTAGATCAACTCTTGTAATACTCATATTCAACAAGATCAATCAAGCAGGAAGTAGGGCATTACCTCCATAGTAAGGGTCCGAACCTGGGTAAACACTGTGTCCCCTGTCTCCTATTACCATCGACCTTAGACGCACAGTTCGGGACTCCCTACCCGAGATCCGCCGGTTTTGACACTGACATGCGTTTTGTTAACCATTCAAGTGACGCCACGTGTCCTGGTTTTAATGGCTGTAGGAGGTGCTATGCGGACAGCTGTTTGACCTTGACTGAACGGGAGGCGTGCGAGCACCGTCCGGTGCACAGGCTAACCGAGAGGCGTGCAAGCTATCCTCGAATACGCAGGCTCAACGGGAAGCATGCGAGCTGTATGCTATGAAGGCTCACTGGGAAGCGAGCCCTTTGACTTCCATGGCGGCCCGCCTTGCTTGCTCTCTCCATTAATGGCGCCCAAGCTGTAGTTTAATTCACTTTTTAAATATAAAACAATCATCGCAAACATTTTAGTTAGAACACCTATATGCAAACCGACAGCTACCCCAGGAAGCCAAATGAAAATGTGCCGAGCAGGATTTCTGCTACTCTTGATTGCAAATGTTTTAGATAGAACACCCGTACGCAAAGTGAGAGCAGCGCAGGATTTGTGCACCCCTTCAACGCAAATGGTTGTTCTGGATGACCCGTGTGCAACCAAATACAAACAATCTGGTAAGATTTTTCAATCCTTGTAACACTGCGATTTTTCAAAATATGAAGCTAAAAATCACTACCAGTATCTAATTTTTGCAACTAAAATTCAGTAATTAAGCATAGATTTCATTCATAGATTAGGCAGTCATTCTTAATTTATACAAACAGTTCAACTCGACAGCTGAACCTACCAAACTTTTCCCCAATTGTTGCCAACCACGTACTGAAATAGCTAGTTCAACTATATATACTAGGTAATTTAAAGTATGTTGTACAGTTCTACCACATCCATAGTCCGATGAACTGAACAAAATAGCCCCTAAATATTACTACTACTGTGGAGGGGCTTTGTACTACTTACGGCTGCCTCTCCTCTGCCGAGCGCGCTCAGTCAGAGGTGGAGGAGGAGGATCCTACCGATGATCTGGGCAACAGCAATACGGTGACTGCCGCTGTTGCAGCTTCAGCGACACTCACCTCGAACGCCCTCTGCCGCTCCAGACGATCCCTCTCGAAGCGGTGGTTCTCCTTGTAGATCTCCTGATTCCTCGCCTCAGAGGCGGCATGTGTCGCGGCCACACCGACGGTAAGGCTCTTTGCATGCTCGATGAGGCGCTCCACCCCCTCCCACAGGAACTCGGTGTAGCGCACAACATCGCTGGCGCACCTGCAGGCATCCACCTTCGCCTCCTGCCTCCGGCCGGCGGTGGCGGAGCGGGTGATGACCCCGGCGGTCGACGGTGGGATGGCGGCCATGGCGGCCGATGACGGGGTGGCGGCCACGACCACCACCTCCCGCCTTCGGGCCGCGGTGGCGGAGCGGGTGATGGCCACAGTGGTCAGTAGTGGGGTTGAGGCCACGACGGCCACCTCCCGCCTTCGGGCTGTAGTGGCGAAGCGCGCGAGGGACCTGGCTTTTCGATGGTGGTGTGGCGGCAACGGCGGCCAGCAACAGGTGCCGACGGGCACTGGCGGCGGAGCGTGTGGTGGGTGTTCCGCGCACACCCAACAGGGATGCCACACGCAATACACTACACCGGGGACTGCGCTGCCGCCGCAGTGTAGCCTCCCAGCTGGAGCTGTCCTCTGATGACGGCGGAGTGGCTGAGCGACGATGACGGACTGGTGCCATTGGCGATTGTGGGACAAGTAGACGAGATAAGCTACAGGGAGGGAGGGGAAAATGTGACGCATGACTCGCCGGCCGTGAGGGTTTATATAGCATGCCGGTAAGCATTGGGATTTTGGGGGATTTCACCGAGTCAGGCGGGAAGCTTGCGCGGGAACCTGCGAGGTTGCGCGTGAACGGGCTCATCGACGATTCATTGGTGCCACCGTTTGGCCAAAAGAACGCCCCCACGCGTTGTGCAAGCTTGCGCTGTAAGCCGTCTGCAGCAGCGGGGTGACAAGACATGCGAGAGGAGGACGAAAGGCCACGTACACGTACGGTTAATAAAAAACTTTTGTGATTTAATTACCTACTATACCACCGTCCTGGTTTATAAGTATGATTTAACTAATAAAATACGAATGCATGTCGCCAAAGATTATATAGTTGGATTTGTATTTGAACATAGTTTCCAATTATATAATATTTAAAACATGCATTAACATTTTATTGGTTAAATTTGAGGGCAAAATATGGCACATAATATAAAGGATACTATAGACTAGACAGAGGTGGTAGCACACGACCGCTCTCTACGCAGCGACGCAACTGTCGGACGGCTTGTAGGCGACCATTTCCTACCTGTTTAACTGCTCTATGCGTGTGGTTGCTTGCGGTTCAGGCGGCCGCGATGCGCTCTGCTCGCGTTCCGCCGTGCACGCTCTACTCTCGCGTCCCTCCGGGTGCTCTTCCCTCGTCCCTCCACACGCGCTGCCAGTGTTTCGGGCCGGCGCACGATCACGCACGTTCATGTGCAAGTGGTTGCGCTGGGCGCGGCGCGACGATGCAGTTACCCGCTGCAAAAACTGCCATGCGGAAGCGCCGAGAATCCACACTTCCCAGCCCCCTTTTATTCCTGCGGTCATTTACCTTCATCTCTCGTCTCATACGACACAATAAGCACACCCACAAGGACACATACAGAGACAACATCCAGCGGTTGCAACCGTTGCTCGTGGCTCCAATGGCGCTCCCAGCGGCCGACGACGACAATGGCGGGCAGTTCACCATGCATCACATAGTGGACACCCACGTTAGGGGGAAGGCCCTCTCGATGGTGTACACGAATGATCCGGTCTCGATGGAGAGATCCATCCAAACTATGGAGCAATTCCTTACCGAGGACAAGTACCGAGTGGTCGGCTTCGACCTTGAGTACACCAGCGGTCCTGTCGGGCACAATCAGAAGGTTGTCGTCGCCCAGTTGTGTGTGCGACATGACATCCTTGTCTACCACTACCACCTTGTGACAATGCCTTGCGAGTGTTTCTCTAGTTTTATCAACAGCTTCGACTACAGTTTCGCTACGGTGGACACCACCAACGATCTAAAAGTGCTCGAGGTTTCGGACTTGAAATGCCCGTATCTTGTCAACATCCAAAGCCACTACAAGGTCTTGGGCAGCGACAAAAACAAACTAAACTCCTGGTTTACCTCGCCTCAGCCATCATCGACCCCTACTACATGAGATGAAGAATGAGAGCAATAAGGATAGGAACGCCTGGCACAGTGTGTGGCATAAGTGACTGGATGAAAAACATGTCAAGTACACGGCCGTGGATGTGTACACAAGCTACGAGATGTACAGGCAGATCGTTGACATGAAGAACTGTCTTCTTCCTGACCCAGATGTGGGATCGAGCAACATAGCAGTGGCGGGAGCGTCATAAGAAGTAGATGACTAGACGATCGCTTCTCCTACTTTAGAATGCACGCAACTGTTTATTGAGGTGTGTGCAAATGATCTGTATAGTCACTTATGTAATTGGATGTTTATTTCAGTTATATATATACATGTTATTCTACTGTAGACAGAGAAAATCACATGGCTTATTAGCAGCAATCGTCTGTGTTATTATTGGTCTTCACACACATTTCTGATTACAGACATGTTGGCCGCGTATCACACACACCTTGATCTGGCTGACCATTTCTTTTGTGTTGCCTAATCACAAATAGTTCATCCGAGTGAACCGTATGGTCTATATCGCACACGCCTTCATCAGGCTGCCCGTTTCTTTTGTTCCTCCTCATCACAAACAGTTCATTGAGATGAACCGTATGCCCTACATCGCACACGCAACTAAAATCTGAACCGTGTTTGATAGCTCCGCCATCACAAACATTTTGCACTTTTTTTGACAGTTCTTTTACACCACCGTTTGCGATTATGGCATTGCACATAGTTTCGTCGTAGGGTCTCTGATCGTAGTGTCACGTTTGGACCATCCCGCAGTAGTGAGATTCAGATGGTGATTTTGGCAGACTTGTATTATTGATATTGGAGAGTGTGTCGACCACTTCATCATAACATAAATTAGGAGGGGAACCGAACAGATTAATCATGAGTTATTGCCATATTACCTAGCCTAGATTTATTGGAAATAAAAATGGGGTTGCCTTGCTGTTTTCAGGGTTTGTCTTCTTATCTTCAGCAGCCTGCACCAAATTAACACACTAGCATTGCTATCATTGGCCAAGTCAGATAATAGGAAAGCAATATTGACACAACGAACGTTTGGGCAACCAGACCACACCAGCCTACACCAAATTAACAAAATATGGCACATCTATCATCAGGCATGTAAGGTAATTCAAAAGCAACATTGACACAATGAATGAATGGGCAACCAGAGTAGCACAACAATTCAGTAATGTGCATGATATGAGATAGTACACTCATGCAGCTCAGTATGCAAAACTACCAGGCAGTTTTGCTTACAAAAATCAACATTGTCGCCTTTAACATTTTTCTACAACTGAATTTAGATCTGATAAAGGTTGGATTCACACCGATTAACAAAATACATGCTGATGTAAAAATATAGTGATATACAGCAGGTACTTACATCAGCATTGGAGCACAGAGAATTCCTGCAAGATACTTTCCTCGAATACGATCCCAGTACAGGAAGTCTTCTATCCTTTAAGCTTATTTTCTAAAAGAGAGATGGGTAAGAAACATGTAGAAAATGTGATCAGAATGCTATAAAATTTCATGATGCGAGGATATGCACACGCTTCTTATAATGGAGTTGATATATTTTTGCTGGACTGGAGCGGACTAGTTCTTTGGCCACTGGAATCTTCTTCTTATCAGTGGGAGTTGGGTTTCTCTCTGCTGGAGCAGTATCTATGAAAACCGGAATTGGTTTATTATCTCCTGGTGTTTGGATCTTTTGCAGTGACCTGGTTAGTAACCCTTCAGATTCTAACATAGCCGTCTTCCGCTTGCATGCCTTATATAGAAGAATGGTGCTTCAATTCTAAAACATGCTACAACAGAGATGGAATAGATACTGAACAATAGAATGGCATGATATATTGACATGTATTCCCTCCATCCGGAAATAAATGGATGGGTCTAGGCGTATTTCAGTTCTAGATACATCTAGTTTTATCCATTTCTGCGACATGTAATTCGGACGGAGGGAGTATGATGTAAGAGCTAGGGATACGATAGGACAACAGTGTAAAAAACACTACTTGAATGTAAAAATGTATGCTAGCGGAATACTCCCTCTGTAAACTAATATAAGAGTGTTTAGATCACTATTTTAGTATTCTAAACACTCTTATATTAGTTTACGGAGGGAGTACATTACAAAAAATACTAAGGCAACATATGCGTGTATGATTTGGAAACTAAGATCGCATTGCAAGAGACCACTAGAACAACACTTTAATGTCAAAAAGAACATGGTATGGTAGACAGATGAAGTACATACTGATGAATAACAATGCATAAGATATTCAGAAGCATGATGTCCAAACTAAGTAGATGGCATTGCGATAGAGTAGAATGACAGTACTTGAATTTGAAAACATGTTATCATTAATGGAATAGGCACTGAAAAATAGGAAAGCATGCCATATTTACATGCATGATCAGCAGCCGAAGCACAAGGCATTGCAACAGAGTAGATGCACTCCAGGACATTATATGCATGTTGTACCCATATCAGGGGCCAAGTTAGAGCAAGGACCTTATGGGGTGAATAGTATTCATCATCTTTCTGCATGTCTTGTGAGGAACTGCCTTTACATGTTCCATCATATTGGGTATCATTGACGTCAAGTTTGTTGGCTGTTACATTGCTCCGTGAGGTTCTTGTGGATAAATCAGTGTGTGCAATTATATCTGACATGCATGGAAGACAACTAGTTGTTTGATTTATGTAATGAGTGCCTGTAGGAGATGACATAAATAGTAGGACCGGGGTTAACTAGCAGCAACATGTCTCAAAAACTAAATGAAGAACACAGATGAAAGCTACAGAATATGTATCATTTGTACTTGAGATTAACTAGATGGCACACAAAACTATTAAGGAACAACATAGGTTATACTAGAAGTGGTATAACACTATAATCACCAGCCTGTGGGATAGCATTGGCTGATGGATGATAACTATGGAACAACGTTACCTAAAGAACAAGTCTCTTAGCTGAACTATGGAACCGCGTTAACTCCTAAACAAGACCCGTAAGAGATCAGCATGAATATACAGTGAAATGTGATAATCTAGTTTCCATGCTTAGATGAATAATAAAGCCATAAATGTTGCACACAAGTAAGATGAGGGTACAACCTATCTGGCTGCCATCCATAGGAGTGAGAATCATGTGATGACTTGCCGATGGCCCTGCAGTTGTTGTGGTTGTCCATGTCGTGCACGCGCATTCGATGCAGGGAACTGTTGAGTGGGGACTATAGCTCCTTTCTGGTGTATGCTTCCCTTGTTGGACCAGCTACAGTTAGTCGGAAGACGGTGTGGCTGAAGATGTAGAAAACGCATAATGTTAAGAATGACACATCTCTCTGATATGAAGAAATACCCTAAGAGATCAACAGCAAGGTACGACAGTGGTAACACGTCTGTTGACTGAAGACTAAATTGGGGTCACACGATTTTATTTTATTTTGGTACTGTCCGATCTACGCCGAATGGCTTGATGGCCGTCTTGTGCCTCCCGTCTGACACTATTCATAATCTTCCCTGAAGAGCAAGCGACCACCGGGAGAGCAGCCTGCCTCCGCCATCCGTGGCCTCGAGCAAAACACCGCTCCCCACCCCACCGCACTGCCATGATTGCGCCAGCCCCGGGCCAATCCACAAAGACCCGCCGTCATCCAGATCTGGCGGCTGCAGTACCTTCAACCCACGCAACTCTAAGATAGCCATCTAAGCGCTGCTTCCGCGACAAACTTGCACCCCCGCACCCTTATGTTAGACACCAGCCAACCGGCAGCCTAGGAGCTCCGCCGGCTCAAGGGGTGCTGCTTCTCATTGGGAATCGATTGGCCAAGAATAAATATTCAGACAACTGACGCCTAAATAAAGTGATTTGAGATGAGGGTGCGACCTATTTGCCAGCCCGGTGAAGTAGGCAGCTCCAGCTGCCTAGTCGGTGAGGCCGGCACGGTTGCGGTGGTGATAACGCACAAGTATAGGGGATCACAACAGTTTTCGAAGGTAGAGTATTCAACCCAAATTTATTGATTCGACACAAGGGGAGCCAAAGAATATTTTCAAGTATTAGCAGTTGAGTTGTCAATTCAACCACACCTAGAAACTTAATATCTGCAGCAAAGTGTTTAGTAGCAAAGTAATATGATAGTAGTGGTAATGGTAGCAAAAATAATATTTTTGGTTTTATAGTGATTGTAACAGTAGCAACGGAAAAGTAAATAAGAGAAGAACAATATATGAAAAGCTCGTAGGCATTGGATCGGTGATGGAGAATTATGTCAAATGAGATCGATCATGCAACAGTTATAACATAGGGTGACAAAGAACTAGCTCCGGTTCATCAATGTAATGTAGGCATGTATCCCGAATATAGTCATACATGCTTATGGAAAAGAACTTGCATGAAATCTTTTGTCCTACCCTCCTATGGCAGCGGGCTCCTATTGGAAACTAAGGGATATTAAGGCCTGCTTTAATAGAGTACCGGACCAAAACATTAACACATAGTGAATACATGAACTCCTCAAACTACGGTCATCACTGGTAATGGTCCCGATTATTGTCACTTCGGGGTTAACGGATCATAACACATAATAGGTGACTATAGACTTGCAAGATAGGATCAAGAACTCACATATATTCATGAAAACATAATAGGTTCAGATCTAAAATCATGGCACTCGGGCCCTGGTGACAAGCATTAAGCATAGCAAAGTCATAGCAACATCAATCTCAGAACATAGTGAATACTAGGGATCAAACCCTAACAAAACTAACTCGATTACATGATAAATCTCATCCAACCCATCACCGTCCAGCAAGCCTATGATGGAATTACTCACGCACGGCGGTGAGCATCATGAAATTGGTGATGGAGGAAGGTTGATGATGACGATTGTGACGGATTCCCCTCTCCAGAGCCCCGAACGGACTCCAGATCAGCCCTCCCAAGAGTAGGGCTTGGCGGTGGCTCCGTATCATAAAACGCGATGAATCCTTCTCTCTGATTCTTTTCTCCCTGAACACGAATATATGGAGTTGGAGTTGAGGTCGGTGAAGCATCAGGGGGCCCACGAGGCAGGGGGCGAGCCCAGGGGGTAGGCGCGCCCCAACCCTCGTGGACAGGGTGTGGGCCCCCTGACATGGATTCTTCTTCCATTATTTTTTATATATTCCAAAAATAATATCCGTTGATTTTCAGGTCATTCCGAGAACTTTTATTTCTGCACAAAAATAACACCATGGCAATTCTGCTGAAAACAACGTTAGTCCGGGTTAGTTCCATTCAAATCATGAAAGTTAGATTCCAAAACAAGGGCAAAAGTGTTTGGAAAAGTATATACAACGGAGACGTATCAACTTCCCCATGCTTAAACCTTTGCTTGTCCTCAAGTAATTCAGTTGATAAACTGAAAGTGATAAAGAAAACCTTTTACAAACTCTGTTTGCTCTTGTTATTGTAAATATGTAAAGCCAGTATTCAAGTTTTTAGCAAAGATTATGAACTAACCATATTCACAATAACATTTAGGTCTCATGTTTACTCATATCAATGGCATAATCATCTAGCGAGCAATAATAACAAATCTCAAAGGACAACACTTTCTCAAAACAATAATGATATGATATAACAAGATGGTATCTCGCTAGCCCTTTATGAGACCGCAAAACATAAATGCAGAGCACCTTTAAAGATCAAGGACTAACTAGACATTGTAATTCATGGTAAAAGAGATCCAATCATAGTCATACTCAATGTAAACTAACAATAATGGATACAAATGATAGCGGTGCTCTCCAACTGGTGCTTTTTTAATAAGAGGATGATGACTCAACATAAAAGTAAATAGATAAGCCCTCTGCAGAGGGAAGCAGGGATTTGTAGAGGTGCCAAAGCTCAGTTTTGAAATAGATGTGAATAATATTTTGAGTGGTATACTTTCATTGTCAACATCACAACCGAGAGATCTCGATATCTTCCATGCTACACACATTATAGGCGGTTTCCTAATAGAATAGTAAAGTTTATACTTCCCCACCACCAACAAGCATCAATCCATGGCTCGCCCGAAACAACGGGTGCCTCCAACTAACAACAATCCTTGGGGAGTTTTATTTGCAATTATTTTGATTTGATTTGAGCATGGGACTGAGCATCCCGTTGACCAGCCATTTTCTCATGAATGAGGAGCGGAGTCCACTCCTCTTGAGAATAACCCGCCTAGCATGGAGGATACAGACAGCCCTAGTTGATACATGATCTATTCAAGCATACAAAACAGAATGTTTATTTGAAGGTTTAGAGTTTGGCACATACAAATTTACTTGGAACGGAAGGTAGATACCATATATAGGTAGATATGGTGGACTCATATGGAATAACTTTGGGGTTTATGGAATTGGATGCACAAGTAGTATTCCCGCTTAGTACAAGTGATGGCTAGAAAAAGATTGGGAAGCGACCAGCTAGAGAGAAACAACAGTCATGAACATGCATTAAAATTAATCAACACCAAATGCAAGCATGAGTAGGATATAATGCACCATGAACATAAATATCGTAGAGGCTATGTTGATTTTTATTTCAACTACATGCGTGAACATGTGCCAAGTCAACCCACTCAAATCATTCAAAGGAGGATACCACCCTATCATACCACATCACAACCATTTTAATAGCATGTTGGCACGCAAGCTAAACCATTATAAACTCCTAGCTAATTAAGCATGGCATAAGTAACTACAATCTCTAATTGTCATTGCAAATGTGTTTCTTTCATAATAGGCTGAATCAGGAACGATGGAATGATCATATTTACATAAACAAAAGAGGTCGAGTTCATACCAACTTTCCTCATCTCAATAAGTTCATCATATATCGTCATTATTGCCTTTCACTTGCACAACCGAATAATGTGGAAAATAATAGTAGTGCACGTGCATTGGACTAAGCTGGAATATGCAAGCATTCAATTCAAGAGAGAAGACAAGGTAATACGGGATCTTTGTTAGATCAACAATAATGCATATAAGAGCCACTCAACATTTTCATTATGGTCTTCTCCTCTCGACCCCCAAAGGAAAGAAAAGATAAAACTATTTACATGGCAAAGCTCCCAACAGGCAAAAGAAGAACGGGAAATCTTTTTTGGTTTTCTTTTAGTTACTACTATTACAGGCATGGAAAGTAAACTAGCTAAAAGCTACAACTATTTTTTTGTTTTTTCTTAAGGTTTTTCAAACACACAAGAAGAAAGCTTAAAAGGAAAAGAAACTAGCATGGATGATATAATGAAAAAGTATGAGCACCGACAACTGGCATGAGTGTGTGAACATGAATGTAATGTCGGTGAGAAATACGTACTCCCCCAAGCTTAGGCTTTTGGCCTAAGTTGGTCTATGCCCATGGATGGCCTGGTGGTTATCTGAAGTTGAATATGGGGTCGAACTGGGATGCATCAGCTATTGCCTGACGAGTTGTAGCTTAGAGGTGAGTTGCCTCCGTCCTCCTCTCGTACTTGGTTGCCTGCTCCCTGGTTATAACATATCTCCCTTTTGCCTGAAAGTCAAAGAAGGCAGGAGCAGGGAGAGCGACGTGATAGGTGTGTCGTCTGTCAAAGATTAGTTGGTACTGGCGGAACTGATTTTTCCTCTCAACAAATTGATGACGAACCATGGCATTATAATCTAAATAAGCAGGAGGCAACTCAATATCATCTCCATGTATGTGTATCTCAAGAAAATCAGTTAAACGGGTTGCATAAATTACACCAAAGAAATCTCCCTTAATTTTGTTATTATGCAACCTGCGTGCAACAATGGCCAACAAGTTATATTGTCTATCTCCTAATACAGCACTCTTGAGAACACTAAGATCTGGCACACACATGTGACATGCCTCATCCTTACCATTTATGCATCTACCTATGAAGAGAGCAAAATAATGTATAGCAGGTGTTGGGGATATTACTACTAAATATAAACCGGCCATGAGGGGCCGGGTTATGCCCACAATGAGTTAGTCATGTTCGAAGCCTATGAAGACAAGAAATATGGCGCTTTACAGAGGAGATCAAACATGAAGGCCTGGGGCCCAAAGGCGGATTAGGGCCCGTAGACATAAACCGCCATATGAAATGTAACTTATGTTGTAAGGCAAAGAAAGGTAGAAACCGAGTTGGGCACGTATATGAGCCGGTATCGGGATTCTGTAAACCGGCGGGTGTCAACCTGTGTATATAAAGGGACGACCCGGCAGCGGTTTAGGGACAGACAACAAACAACAACTCGAGAGCCAGGCAAAGCGGATTCGCTGCCTAGTCATCGAAACCCTAGCAATTCCATCACAACTAGAGTAGGCTTTTTGCCTTCATCATAAGGGGCCGAACCAGTATAATTCCTTGTGTCCCTTTTCCACTTTAACCCCTTTAAGCTAACCCATCGCGATGGCTCCATGACTAAGTCCTTTCACTAGGACATCTGCCGTGACAAAACCACGACAGTTGGCGCCCACCGTGGGGCTATCGCATGATGGTTTCGAGTTCCTGAAGGGCAGCTTCGAAGGACTCAAGGGATACGCAGGCTGGGGCCCCGAGGCCGGATCGATCGAGTATGGGTACCGGGTCCCCTTTGGCGGAATACACATCTTCATTGGCAAGTTCAGCGAACCGGGCCCTGAGCCGGACATCTGCACCGACATCGTCCAGACAGCTCAACGTGCGAGACCTGCCCGAGTTCAGCCCGTCATAAAACGTGCCTTCGTGGGGGTCATCCACGGAGTGGAATCTGAGGATAGACCGGTATCCGGTGGCAAAACCGTCGTTTACTCTGATGATGAGTCTTCAACAGGAGAAACCGAGTCGCTGTATCAACTACATGATGGCCGGATTAGTGGCGGTTCCGATGGCGACAGTATTCCGGACCTCTCTGACCCGCCGAGTCGAGTTGCGATCTTCATGGCCAGTACACAATCAATGGAACATTCTTCTACCGCCGCAGAGGTGATTTCGGTTCAGCAGCTGCAACGTTGGCTGGGGCAGGAGGCCCTGCACCACCGCCGGTTCAGGTTTTGTCTGATTTATTCGACACTTTGGCAACATTGCTGGTAGCTGAGGTTAATCCGGCAGATCAGGATCATCATAACGCAGAGATTGCAAAGGTGAAGGATCAGATAGCTCAAGCTAAGGTAGATCTGGCAGCAGAGAACACGAGGATGGCCGCGGAGCGGGCTGAGTTAGAGGCATAGGCTTATCGGCTTATGCTGGATCAGAGCGCATCAAATGATGTCATGAGGAGAAGGTACAGGTCTCACCTGCCTCCGGTTTACGAGGGAAGGAATCAATTTAACACGCCGGGAGTAGGGACCAGCAACCAGCCAGTGGTAAACCGGGTGGAGGCACCTGGAACGGGGGCGCCGGTTCAGCCACGCGCGATGGACCCGCCTCGTCAGAACAATGTCCCATCACAGCATGTCTCAACGCCTCCAGGTCATTACTCTATAATGTTGGATAACATCATTGCCGCCGCTTCAAGATTGGCAACTCTCCCGATCGATGGCGAGTCTCCAGTAGCAGTTGAAACACGATGGGCTAGGGAGCTCCTTCAGACGGCTTTGACCCAACAGCAGGCTTATTCATATAGTCGCGAGAGGATTCATTCCACCCCTGCCCAAGTCGGAGCTACAAGAGGCATATTGATGAACCGACCGTATCAAGCAGTGCGTGAAACCATAACCCGCCGCGAGGTCATAACCCGGCAGGCGGCGGTGCTAATGCTTAGGATGTGGTGGATCACGGTAGAGCACGTTGCGAAGCCGAGTTAGCAGCGCAGTACGTGGCCCATCAGCTTACTCCGGTTCGTCCAACCACTTCGATGGAACCAGGCATGGTTTTCAGTTCTTTGGGGGTGCCGTGTCTCACCCCGGCCCTACGTAACGTGCGGCTGCCCAAGGACTTCAAGGGTCCTCATAAGGTGCCCAATTACACTACTGATTTACCCCCTGAGTCATGGGTCGAAAGCTATGAGATGGCGATGGAGATGCTGGACGTGGATGATGTGGCATGTGCTAAGTATTTCACCATGATGTTGGAAGGAACAACTCATACTTGGTTAAAAAGTTTACCAGCTAACTCCATTGGGTCATGGGCCGAGTTAAAAGGCCGATTTATCCAGAATTTCAGAGATACGTGCAAACAGCCCTTGTCAATCGTGGATTTAGCCGCCTGTGTTTAAGAGGAAGGGGAGTCTACGACCCATTCTGCATTCGTCAGACCGCATCAATGCTAACATGGCAGTCTTAACATTGGAAGGCAATTGCCGGTTTATGCCTTTGAAGCTGAAGTTGGGAAGACTCAAGCATCACTGCAGCAACATGGCAACGCTCAGGGCACCTCTGGTTAAGTATGCCAATTCAGATAGTACCAAGGACCCCGAGTCTGAGGATTAAAGGCCGGGGAAGGGAAAGAAGAATGGCAGTGCCAAGGGGCAGCAACATAACCCGGCGGGTCATGGGAACAACGGTAAACGCAAGGCGGATAACAGCTTGGACTCTGTGGCTAACACCAACACCCAGGATAATGATCAGCATTGTAAGGGTAAACCGCCCCAGTGGGGTGGAGGATCAGGCTCCAATCTTGAGCGCTTGTTAAACCAGTCTTGCCCAAAACACGGGTCGAAAGAAAGGCCAGCTACGCACCTTTGGAAGGATTGCTTTATCATGCGGGAGTTTAAAAATTCGAATCTGTTCCAATACGACCATGGGCCACCCGGCGGTTCAGGAGGCAGCTCTCATGGGCCGGGTTATGGTGGAGGCAGCTCCGGTTCAGGATTCCAAGGCAATCAAACCGGACATGGCAATCAAGGCAGTCAGGGCAACCAGGGAGGTTATAATCATCAGGGGGTCAGCAGCAGCAACAATCGGGTTATCAGAGTAATCCGAAGCAGTTAAATAGTGGGCAGTACCATGTTTTCACCACTAGCCTATGTAAGCGCGATCAGATGCTGCATAAGAGGCCAATAAACTCCATTGAACTGGCGGTGCCCCATTATCCGCACTGGTTGGAACAGCCCATTTTGTGGAGTTGAGAGGATCATCCACCCAGGGTTGATAATCCGGGTCATCTGGCCTTAGTGGTGGCACCTCAGGTTGGGGGTATAATCTCACCAAGGTACTCATGGAGGGAGGGAGCAGTATCAATATTCTTTACAATGAAACCTTCCATCGCATGGAGTTGACAGATAAAAATCTTAAACCATCGAACACCGTTTTTCATGGTGTGGTGCCTGGTAAATCAGCATACCTAGTTGGTAAGATAGCTCTAGAGGTGGCTTTTGGAGATGATCCTGATTCAAGATCAGAAACATTTACTTTTGAAGTGGTAAAAATCAAGAGCCCATATCATGCCCTGTGTGGACGGCCGGCTTATGCTAATTTCATGGCAAGGCCCTGTTATGTTTATCTGTAGCTTAAGATGTCGGGTCATAAGGGGACAATCACAATGCATGGGAGCTGGAAGATTGCTTTGGAGTGTGAAGAAGGTGATGCGGCCTATGCTGAGTCGGTTTGTGCAACAGAGGAATTGAAGTTCTACAAAGACAATATTGATCCGGCAGATATGACTTCTCTGAAGAAGCCAACTATAGAGCATGATCCAGCTTGGAAGTTTAAATCGGCTGAGGAAACTAAGCTGGTTGACTTTGTTCCTAGCAATTCATCCAAGCAGTTCAGCATCAGCGCTAACCTGGATCCGAAATAGGAAAGCGCGCTCATCGAGTTCATCCGTGAGAACTGAGACATCTTTGCATGGAAACCTTATGATAGGCCAGGTGTATCGAGGGAACTCGCTGAGCACACTCTTGATATAGATCCTAAGTTTAAACTGGTCAGGCAGTTTCTCCGCCGCTTCAATGAAGAAAGGTGCAAGGCTATTGGTGAGGAGGTAGCCCAGCTTTTGGCAGCAGGGTTTATTGTGGTCTTTCACCCTGAGTGGCTAGCTAATCCGGTGCTGGTACTTAAGAAGAACGACACTTGGCGTATGTGTGTGGACTACGCGGATTTGAACAAACCCTGTCCAGCTGATCCCCTTGCTCTCCCTCATATTGATCAAATCATTGATGCTACGGCGGGTTGTGACTATTTGTGGTTTTCTGAATGCTTATTTTGGTTATCATCAGATCAAAATGGTAGTTAAGGACCAGGAGAAGACAGATTTATAACTCCCTTTGGAGCCTTCTGCTATGTATCTATGCCTTTTGGGCTCAAGGATGCCCAAGCGACTTATCAACACTGTGTATAGAATTGTCTTCATAATCTGATTGGGCGCAATGTTCATGCTTATGTGGATGATATTGTGGTAAAGTCCAGAAAGGGGGGAACATTGATAGATGACTTGAAGGAGACTTTTGATAACCTCTGGGTTTATAAGATGATGCTTAATCCGGCCAAGTGTGTCTTTGGTGTACCGGCAGGCAAACTCTTGGGTCTTCTGGTGTCTAACAGGGGCATTGAAGCTAACCCGGATAAGATCAAAGCTATTATGTCTCTGGCTAAACCGGCATGTATTAACGATGTTCAGCGTCTGGCGGGTCGTATTGTAGCATCGAGCCAGTTTGTCAGCCATTTGGGAGAAAAGGCAATCCCTCTGTATCAGATGATGAAGACAGACCATTTAGTCTGGAGTGATGCTGCCAATGAAGCCTTTGAGAGTTTAAAGCGGCTACTAGCTGAGCCGCCTATCCTTGCTGCTCCTGTTCATAAAGGGCCCTTGTTATTATATGTGGCTGCCAATGCCCGGGCTGTTAGTGTGGCTATTGTTGTGGAGAGCAAGGAGGTCGGGAAGGAGTATCCGGTTCAACAGCCGGTTTATTATATCAGTGAGGTGCTTATTGAGTCCAAGCAGAGGTACCCACATTGGCAGAAACTAGTGTATGGAGTTTTTATGGCAAGCCGGAAGCTCAAGCATTATTTTAGGGTCATCCTATCACGATGGTCAGTTCTGCCCCCTTGGGGGATATCATCCAAAACAGGGAAGCAACTAGCCAGGTCGCCAAGTGGGCTATTGAGCTTGGACCTCACGGGTTAAAAAATATGCCTCGCACAGCGATCAAGTCTCAAGCACCGGTGGATTTCATCAATGACTGGACCGAGTTGCAGGCACCGGAGGAAAAGCCAGATAACACTTATTAGACTATTCATTTTGATGGGTCCAGACAATTGGAGGGCTCGGGGCTGGAGTCGTATTAAGTTCTCCACAAGGTGATAAGTTTTGTTATGTTCTCCGATTAATGTTCCCTTGCACTAACAATGCAGCTGAATATGAGGCCTTGCTCCATGGTCTTCGGATGGCTAAGGAGATGAATTTAAGCCGGGTTAAGTGCTTTGGTGACTCGGACCTGGTACCTCAGCAGATATCTGGCACTTGGGATTCCAAGGATCCACTCATGGCAGCGTATCGACGAGAGGTGGACATAGTGGCTAGTCATTTCAAGGGTTATCAGGTTGACCATGTAGACCGGCGAAAGAATGAAGCGGCGGATGCTTTAAGTTGCTTAGGATCTCAACGTAAACTAGTGCCGCCCAATGTCTTTCTGGATGTGCTACATAATCCATCGGTCAAGCTACCTACAGAGGAGGATTTGGCTGTTCCCGAAATGGAGGCTCAATTGGTGGCGGCTCTTCACGTTATCCCAGATTGGACAGTCCCATACTTGGTGTATATGAACCGGGACGAGTTATCGGAGGACGAAACTTTGGCCAGGCAGATAATCCGGCGATCCAAGTCAATGACCATTATCAATGGGGAATTGCATCATTGCAGTGTAACAGGGGCGTTTCAGTGTTGTGTGTCTCCTCAAGAAGGCTGTGAGATTTTGCATGAGATCCATGAAGGAGATTGTGGTCACCATGCCGGTTCAAAATCCTTGGTAGCTAAAGCTTTTCTTCACGGTTTCTATTGGTTGATGGCTCATGCTGATGCGGAGGATTTGGTAAAGAGGTGTGACGGTTGTCAGAAGTTTGCACGCCGCGCTCATGTTCCAGCTCAAGAATTGAGGATGATTCCGATCACTTGGCAGTTTGCAACATGGGGGCTGGATATGGTTGGGCCCTTTAAGAGGTCCAATGACAAGAAGACCCACCTACTAGTGGCGGTTGATAAGTTCACCAAGTGGGTAGAGGCAGAGCCAGTCAGCAAGTGTGATGCAGCTACGACGGTTCAATTAATCAAAAAGGTGATTTTGCATTTTGGTTTTCCACACAACATCATAACTGATAATGGTACTAATCTGTCCAATGGTGCTATGGAAGAATTTTGTCAACGTGAGCACATCCGGCTTGATGTGTCATTAGTGGCTCACCCCCAATCTAATGGTCAAGCCGAGAGAGCAATTCAAGAGGTTTTGAGAGGCATCAAGCCCCGTCTTATGGTTCCTTTAAAACGGACGCCAGGTTGTTGGGTGGAGGAGTTACCTTCGGTGTTATGGAGTATCAATACCACACTGAACAGATCTACGGGTTACACGCCTTTCTTCATGGTTTACAGAGTAGAGGCGGTTCTCCCTAGTGACATCCGTCATGACTCGCCCCGTGTGGAGGCTTATGTCGAAGTTGATAATGAGAAAGCACGCCAGGATTCACTTGACCTGTTAGATGAGGAGCGTGATATTGCAGCGGCTCGTTCGGCGATTTACCAGCAAGACCTGAGTCGTTATCATAGCCGCCGGGGTAAAACTAGAACTTTTCAAGAAGGCGATCTGGTGCTCTGGCTCATCCAGGATCAGACTGATATGCACAAGTTGTCCCTGCCTTGGGAAGGACCTTTTGTGGTCAGCAAAAATCTGCACAACGGATCATACTACCTCATCGATGTTCGAGAGCACAAAGACTCACGTAAATCGAAGGAGGAGACCTAATGGCCATGGAATATAGCTCATCTTCGGCCTTACTATACTTGAGCCACATGCTCTTCTTATGTACATAGTTATGACAATGTATATATTATGTCCAATATAATAAACCGGAGCCTCAGCTAAAGCGGGGTCTCTGTTGTTTTTTTACATCATGTGTGGTTACATGGGGCCTTCTGGTTACAAAGCGGAGTTCTATTTACCCATTGATCCGGCTTATGCAGCCATATATATATAAAAGGAAATCACTTGGGGGCTTGGTCGTATTCGAACTATAGCTACACCTCTTGATCGGCTTAAGGACAAAAGGGGAATCACGTGGGGCCAAAGAGAGTGTTGCAAAAGCACAACTCAAACATAGGCACCCACTGAGTACAACTCAAAATATTACTTGCGGGCTCTTTGCTTCTCAAAGAACAAAGACGTCTACACCCTTGTAATAGGCTATCAAGCCAGGTGTATTCACCTAAAACCCTGGTTATCCTGCCTTTTTAAGTAAGCCACTCCGTCCAGGTAATCTTCGTATGACCCGCTGAACGTTTAACAAGTCAATCTCATAGACCCTGAACTTGTCAAAGTGAAAATGACGATTGGTTAATGTGAGGTCCATCTTAAAAGGCTTCGAAAAATGGTTTAACTCAGTGGCCTGACAGCCCATGAAAAGCCTCGATTGGGCCTAGCAGCCCCTAAAAAGCGTTGCATATTCTTTTATGTTGTTATTTGCTAAGTTTTTTCTCCTTTGGTGAGATTTTTAATATCTTATGATAAACCGGCGTTTATTGACCCAGTTCGGCTTTCAACGATACGTTGTCAGTACATGATCAATTATAATCCGGCTTTTATTGACCTGGCCTGGTTTCGACTACAAGTCACCAGCATTATATATAAACCGGTGTTTATTATAACCCGGTACAGTTTTATCATAAACCGGCAAAACATGGAAGGAGTTATCAATACTCAAGATAGGGGTTGTCACCCTTAATATACAAAAAATCGGTCAACCAACAGTATGATTCAATATCACAGGTATCATCTCTTTCATCTTTGATTATTTTCAAAGTACAGCCTTGGTTATAAACCCCGACTATATATTTGGGCATCATGACCCGTCCTGCGGTAAACCGCCTGGACACTTTCAACTTCTTGTACGCAGGAATAGTTTGAATAACACCGCTATGGATTATGAACATAATATATCCTAAAAGTATGGTGGATTCACAGTATCAGGAAAAATAAGTATGCGCGATGGCATAGCAGACCCAGTGTTTTGAACTAGCCCATTACAAGGCGCTTTAATGCCCAAAAGAATAGTTGTTTTCAGCAAGTGTGGCAGGCAGAAGGATAAACTGGCCTCTGGGTCATGACTCATCACTAGGCCGACTTGAAGGTTGTGGATCGTCTTGCGCTGGTGCATCCTCCTCCTTTCTACCCAGTGGCTGGAAGTCAATGGTTGCCCAATCGATTCTAGTTAAGGCTTGGAACACAGATTCATCGCTTATAAGGTTGGAGGGGTCAAAATCAGGGGCATAGGTATGCTTACAGATTGGCGGAATACGATCTTCTACATCATGTGTTGGCGCAGGAAGTCTTTTATGATCAGAATCATAAACCGGCTGGTAATGAGAGAGATCTGTCAACCTTCAAAGATCATCATTGTTAAACTCCGAATTGTCCTCCTTTATGCCAGGATAGCCGCTGCCTATATCCGACGAGTCAAGATCTGGTATCCATGCCTTAGCCCGGATTAGCGCAGTTAGCGCACCTGACCTTGCAGCTGATATTTTTAACTCGTCCAACCGGGCAGGCAGCATTGAAAGCTTTTCAATGGTTTCCTTTATCAAAGCTGGAGGCGGTTTGTTATGAGCAGCAGTGCAAATGGCCCATTGGGCTCCGGAATATAACTGCTCTATAAGAGTATAGGCAGCCTTCTGCTTCATCCGCATGTCAGATCTGGGATGGGTAATGCGAGTTCCTGTATCATTGAGAGCATCAGTAAACCGGTAGCTGATGAGATAATGTATAATACTTCGGGTGAAGATACTTACCAAACACAGGAGAGGTCATGGCATTTATCTGCCGCTTTAAACTGGTCAGCTCTTCCGCCACCGGTTTAACGGCTGCTTCTGCGTCTTCAGCTCCCTTTTGTAATGCGGTTTTCTCTATGCCCCAATCTGTCCGTTCCTTCTTAAAAGTTTCCTTCAGCCTCTCCATGGCTGCTAAGGCACTAGTCAGTTCCTCTTTGGCTTTGGATGTTTCTG
Organism: Triticum dicoccoides; assembly: GCF_002162155.2. NCBI lineage: Eukaryota > Viridiplantae > Streptophyta > Magnoliopsida > Poales > Poaceae > Triticum > Triticum dicoccoides. The sequence goes on along the minus strand of NC_041382.1, from coordinate 383,250,727 downwards.
CTTGCTGGGATTTGATATTTTCTTGAAGATCAGCGGTTTGGGCTTCCTTTTTGCTCAGCTCAGCCTATAAGAGAAAGACATATTGTGAGGTGGCAGTGAATATTTGAAGTACCAAGCACATAACAAGTTATACACTTGGCACTTGGGGGCTAATGGCTATTTGCTTGATTATCAGAATTTTTTTACAAGTCCCAAGCACAATACAAGTATTATTCTTGGCACTTGGGGGCTAATGTACATTTGCTCAAAGTAACATTGGCAAAGTCCCAGTTCAGCTTGGAAAGATAAACCGACTCTTGGGGACTACACAGGCGAAAGTTAAAGATTACAATTCTACAGTACCGGTTCATCTTAAAAAGATCAACCGGTCCTTGGAGGCTTGATACGTCTCTGTCGTATCTACTTTTCCAAACACTTTTTCCCTTGTTTTGGACTCTAACTTGCATGATTTGAATGGAACTAACCCGGACTGACGTTGTTTTCAGCAGAATTGCCATGGTGTTATTTATGTGCGGAAACAAAAGTTCTCGGAATGACCTGAAACATCACGGAAATTCTATTTGGAAATAATAATAAATCCTTGCAAAAGATGAAGACCAGGGGGCCCACCACCTGTCCACGAGGGTGGGGGCCGCGCCTGCCCCCTAGGGCGCGCCCCATACCTCGTGGGCCCCCTGGAGCTCCTCCGACCTCAACTCCAACTCTATATATTTGGTTTCGGAGAGAGAAAAATTAGAGAGAAGGATTCATCACGTTTTATGATACGGAGCCGCTGCCAAGCCCTAAAACCTCTCGGGAGGGCTGATCTGGAGTCCGTTCGGGGCTCCGGAGAGGGGAATGCATCGCCATCGTCAACATAAACCATCCTCCATCACCAATTTCATGATGCTCACCGCCGTGCGTGAGTAATTCCATCGTAGGCTTGCTGGACGGTGATGGGTTGGATGAGATTTATCATGCAATCGAGTTAGTTTTGTTAGGGTTTGATCCCTAGTATCCACTATGTTCTGACATTGATGTTGCTATGACTTTGCTATGCTTAATGCTTGTCACTAGGTCCCGAGTGCCATGATTTCAGATCTGAACCTATTATGTTTTCATCAATATATGAGAGTTCTTGATCCCATCTTGCAAGTCTATAGTCACCTATTATGTGTTATGATCCGTTAACCCCGAAGTGACAATAATCGGGATACTTACCGGTGATGACCGTAGTTTGAGGAGTTCATGTATTCACTATGTGTTAATGCTTTGGTCCGGTACTCAATTAAAAGGAGGCCTTAATATCCCTTAGTTTCCGCTAGGACCCCGCTACCACGAGAGGGTAGGACAAAAGATGTCATGCAAGTTCTTTTCCATAAGCACGTATTACTATATTCAGAATACATGCCTACATTACATTGATGAATTGGAGCTAGTTCTGTGTCACCCTAGGTTATGACTGTTACATGATGAACCGCATCCGGCATAATTCTCCATCACTGATCCATTGCCTATGAGCTTTCCATATATTATTCTTCACTTATTTACTTTTTCGTTGCTATTGTTGTAATAACTACAAAATACCAAAAACATTACTTTTGCTACCGTTACCACTACTATCATATTACTTTGCTACTAAATACTTTGCTGCAGATATTAAGTTTCTAGGTGTGGTTGAATTGACAACTCAGCTTCTAATACTTGATAATATTCTTTGGCCCCCCTTGTGACGAATCAATAAATTTGGGTTGAATACTCTACCCTCGAAAACTGTTGCGATCCCCTATACTTGTGGGTTATCAAGGCTAAGCATGCAAAGTGGAGATATTACAAAGTCTCGATTTAGATTGGCATCATAAATCGGCCCTTGGGGGCTACTGGAGTTGGTACTTGAAATTGGACACAAGAGAGAAACAGTTATGTAGTTACCTCATATCGCTCCTTCATTAGATTCACTAAACCGGCTTTGTAGTCGCGGTTTGTGTACAGACGGTTTAAAAAACCAAAATGAAGTTCTTGGGCGTTGAGGTGGGCGTAGCTTGACAAGTCTGTGGTCCACTTGCCCTTGCCCATAGCAGAAAGCTCTTCCTTGGCACTATGCTTTGTTAACGCAACAGGATTACCAGGGGTGGTGTGGCCAATGCCAGTAATCATAATATCATTTTCCTTGTCATCAGCAACCTTTACTGGAGTTGACGATTTATCAGCAGCCTTAGCTGGATTTGACGGTTTATCATCAGTTCGGACCGGGCTGGTTGGTTTATCAGCATGGTCTGTTCTGTCAACATCTACTTGTTTAACAAAAAAGTCATGATCTTGAGGTGGCGGATCATCAAGCATAGTGTCAGCATTTGTTCCTTCCGGTTCTAGAGTTCTCTCTGGTTCAATAGCCACATTGTCATCAGACGGTTTATTTACCCGAGCTTTCTTGCTGGGTCTAGCCTTGGCTCTGAAAGGAAAAGATATAAAGGTTAGTATAGCACGCAAGCATAAAGCGTCAAAAGATTAAGTTTAAAGTGAGTACCCAGGAACAGTCTTAAGAGGAGGGAGCTGTGTGGTTGTTGACTCGCCAGATGATGAACGAGGAGTTCCCTGATAATTTGAATCAAATGGATTAAGAGGTTGTCGGAAATAACCTGCCTTGGGATAAGAAGTATCGGAAGTGTGTGATACCTTAGATTGACGTTTCCGAACCGGAGTGTTCGGTAAACCGGCTAAAGTGACTACTTGGCCGCTGTGCCGGGTTGTGCGGCGAGCTTCGTGTTGCTGCTTCTTCAAAAGAAAGTGTGGGTCCAAGTGAGCTAGGGGGTGAGAAAATCTTACTTTCCGGATTGCTTGACGGATTTTTTGTGTTGGTAGAGGGTCTGAACCGGAGGAAAGGATAATTACCTCTGCGTCATCGGCTTGGCTGCCTTTAGCGTCATCCTGATAATAATCATTGTCAATGAGGTGTATGAAAAAGGAACCAAGAGAGTCAAGTTCTACCTCAGCGTCCGGATCATCAAGGTCATCATCGAGGTTCAACCTGGTGTATTCAGCTGCCTATTTTTGACAGGTTTCTTAACAACCTTCGTCTTAGGTCGAGGGGGCTTGACCGTTTTATCCTGTGGCTTCTTCTTCCAAAACAAGTCGTCACCCTATTAAAGGATTAACAGAGGATATAAAAAGATTACATAGTTAAGAATATCAAGTACAAGCAGGAGTGAGGCAATTCTTACAGCTGGCGGCTTTCTCAGAGTATAGAAGGGACTTAACCCAGTCTTGCTGCAGACAGCCTCTGATTCATTCAGTATTTTCTTAACAGACTTAGTAACTTCAGCCTCTATTAGCTGAATAGCAATATGTCGTTGAGGATCTTTTGAGTCCCTTGTGTACTCACATTAAACTAGGGCGACGGCTTAACGGTAAAATACTCCAAGATATCCAGCAATGAGCAAAGTCAATTCCTGTCAAACCATTAGCCATCAAATCTCTAATCTTGGCGAGTTGTGGCACATATGTGGCCCTTCCTTGGCAGTCAGACATTGCGGAAATGGATGTGTGTTGGTAAGCCGGTGAGCACGATAACCTGGCGGAGGGTTCTCATCATCACGGGAAGTATCCTTATAGTAGAACCAACTCTGGTTCCAGCCTTTAGGATGACTATGAAGTTTGGCATGAGGAAAGTTGACGTCCTTCCTTTTCTGAATGGAAACGCTGCCAAGTTCAGTGTTGGGCCCATCTACAAATTCAGTACTACAGTTCAAGTAGAAAAAATCCCTGAACAATTCAATGGTTGGCTCTTCTTGCACATTGGCCTCACAGAACACTTGAAAGTGGCAAATATTGGACACAGAGTTAGGTCCAATATATTGAGGGTGGATCTGGAAGCTGCCAAGCACATCACGAAAAAACTTGGATCTGGGCGGTTTAAAACCACGGCTCATGTGATCAACAAATACCACTACCTCGCCATCCTTGAGGGTAGGAGGATTTTCTAGACCAGGAACTTGCCAGTGGATTTTGCTTCGTTTTGATAAAACTCCAGTTCTGACGCATCCATCTAGTTGATCTTCAATAACCCGGGAGGGGACCCAGTTACAAGCATAAAATTGTTTGGCCATTTCGAATGAAGAGCTGAAAAAAGATTGATGCCGTTTTAAGACTCATGGTTAACAAGCATAAAGCGTAGCAGGTTAAGGAAAAGGTATTCAGGCAGGCAAAATTGTTAAACCGGAGGTTGATGCTATTAAAAATGGTAAAGCGATTGGCGGTTTACAAGGGGACTAATGGCATATGGCAGATTATTTTCTAAAGGATAAACCGCCTACGCAGACAATGAAAGTACATATCTGAAGCAAAAAATGACCAAGTGAGGAAAAACAAGTTTCACAGTTTCACATTGCAATTTTAGATCTACCACATATCAGGAAAAGGAAAAGATTTAGACCTAAAAAGTTGGTGCTTGAGTAGTTCGCAAAGGTCCAGATCGATTTTTATACACAAAAGGCATGGTTTGATAGGCAAAATAAGGACAGTCATTGCCACAGCATGGGAGAACATCAAGTTTGACGTCCGTCATGTAGGATCTAATGAAGAACAAGGGTAGAGCACCATGAAGCTTCTCTGAACTCGCGAGAACACTAGCGGATCTACAGAGGAAGGGAAGAGGAACTCACCGAAGTTGTTGAAACAGCGGAGGCGCGCCGCGTTTCTCTGGAACATTCAGGTTGATGCAGCGGCCGGAGGTGAAGACGAAGGCGGAGCTTGACGACGGCGGCTGCGCGTACGGGTCAGGTCGGCGCGAGAAAGAAGAAGCAAGGAGGCAAGAGGGGGAAAATGAAAAAGACCCCCCGGTCCTATTTATAAGGTGAAGGGATAAGTGACAGGCACGAAAATAGAGGAGCCCAAAGTTGCATAGGTGAGAGAGCTGTCACCTCGATTTTTGGAGGCTCATTAATGAAGGTGAGATATACAATTCTTAATAACAGGTGACGTCATGGAGATTTATTACAATCTTGGAGGGTGACGTCATGGCGGATTACAAGGATATGCCAAGGTGCTAAAGGGGGAATTTTTCTAAGTGTTGAAGATTGACATGAACAAGTTCAAATCAATCTGGGCCTAATGTTGGGGATATTACTACTAAATATAAACCGGCCATGAGGTTTCGGTTTATGGCCACAATGAGTTAGTCATGTTCGAAGCCTATGAAGACAAGAAATATAGCGCTTTACAGAGGAGATCTAACATGAAGGCCCGGGGCCCAAAGGCGGATTAGGACCCGTAGACATAAACCGCCATATGATATGTAACTTATGTTGTAAGGCAAGGAAAAGTAAAAACCAAGCCGGGAACATTTATGAGCCGGCCTCGGGATTTTGTAAACCGGCGGGCGTCAACCTGTTTATATAAAGGGACGACCCGACGGCGGTTCAGGGACAGACAACAAACAACAACTCGAGAGCCAGGCAAAGCGGATTCGCTCCCTGGTCATCGAAACCCTAGCAATTCCATCACAACTGGAGTAGGCTTTTACCTTCATCGTAAGGGGACGAACCAATATAATTCCTTGCGCCCTTGTCCGCTTTAACCCCTTTAAGCTAACCCGTCACGATGGCTCCACGACTAAGTCCTTTCACTAGGACATCTGTCGTGACAAAACCATGACAACAGGAAAATGAATGCTCCCTATGGTAGCTTGCGTGATTTCCCTAGATTCCCCCACAGTTATACTAGCAAGAAAGTATCTATATTCAGATTTGCGAGGTTCACTAACATTACCCCACTGTGGGAGTTTAGAAGCAGTGTTAAAATCTTCTAAGTCCATGGTATAAGATTTACCATAAAGATCAAACATGATAGTTTGAGAATTGCGTGATGATGAAAATTCAAACCTTCTCACAAAGGAATCAGTGAGGTAGTGGTACTGACGGCACTTATCTGCCACAAAGCTCTCAAGATTGGCATTGCACACATATGCTTCAAATTCCTCCTTGATTCCTGCTCGAACCATGAAGTCCTCTGACGGCCATTCACAAGGCCGCACTTGAGCATCCCTTGGTGGTTCATTGTCCGTCTCGCGTATTGCGGGCCTGGGTCCCTGCTTCCTTGAGGAACCACCTTGGTACATTTTCCTAAACATATTTCTTCCTCTGAATTTTTTTTGAAATTTTTAGTAACTTAAAATAGAAGTCAAACAAACTCAATAAAATTGATAGCACCTACTCCTACAAGTGCCTAGAGGATATATCATACTTTAAAACTACTTTTGACCACATAAATTTGACATGCAAGCTCAAGAATAGGGTCACCTAAGTAGCAAAAATTGCAATGAATAAAGCACTACAACAAAAACTAATTGGACCATTGGAGGAGTCACATACCAAAGAATGGAGCTTTGAGCAAGGAGATCAAACATGGCAGCAAGATGAGCAAGAACTCGGGTTTGAGCTGGCTAGTGATTTTTTTGGGAGGAAGAAGGAGTGTGGTGGCTGGAATAAGTGGAGGGGACCCATGTGGGGTCCACGAGGCAAGTGGCGCGCCCTCCACCCTCGTGGGCACGTGGCTGCTCCCCCTGCTGTGTTTTTAGTCCCAGATATTCTCAAATATTCTAGAAAAAATCATATTTAATTTTCAGGGCATTTGGAGAACTTTTATTTTTGGGGTATTTTTTATTGCATGGATAATTCAGAAAATATACAGAAATACTATTTTTGCTTTATTTAATCTAAATAATAGAAAGTAAAGGAGGGTACAAAGAGTTGTGCTTTCTAACTTCATCCATCTCATGCTCATCAAAAGGAATCCACTAACAAGGTTGATCAAGTCTTGTTAACGAACTCATTCGGAATAACATGGAACTGGAGAAATTTCGAATAACACTATGTTACCTCAACGGGGATATGCACATCCCCAACAATAAGAATATCATATTTCTTCTTGACAGTAGGAAGAGGAACTTCAAAGCCTCCAATAGTAATTGTTGAAATTTTTCCAATAGAATTGATACTGTGGACTTGAGGTTGTTTCCTCGGGAAGTGTACCGTATGCTCATTACCATTAACATGAAAAGTGACATTGCCTTTGTTGCAATCAATAACAGCCCTGCAGTATTCAAAAAGGGTCTTCCAAGAATAATAGACATACTATCGTCCTCGGGAATATCAAGAATAACAAAGTCCGTTAAAATAGTAACATTTGCAACCACAACAGGCACATCCTCATAAATACCGACAGGTATAGCAGTTGATTTGTCAGCCATTTGCAAAGATACTTCAGTAGGTGTCAACTTATTCAAATCAAGTCTACGATATAAAGAGAGAGGCATAACACTAACACTGGCTCCAAGATCACATAAAGCAGTTTTAACATAGTTTCTTTTAATGGAGCATGGTATAGTTAGTACTCCTGGATCTCCAAGTTTCTTTGGTATTCCACCCTTAAAAGTATAATTAGCAAGCATGGTGGAAATTTCAGATTTCGGAATCTTTCTCTTATCAGTAACTATTTCCTTCATGTACTTAGCATAAGGATTCATTTTAAGCATATCAGTCAAACGCATAAGCTAAAAGATAGGTCTAATCATTTCAGCAACACGCTCAAAATCCTCATCATCCTTTTTCTTGGATGGTTTAGGAGGAAAAGGCATGGGTTTCTGAACCCATGGTTCTCTTTCTTTACCGTGCTTCCTAGCAACAAAGTCTCTCTTATCATAACGTTGATTCTTTGATTGTGGGTAATCAAGATCAACAGAAGGTTCAATCTCTACATCATTATCATTGCTAGGTTGAGCATCAACATTAACATCATCATTAACATTATCACTAGGTTCATGTTCATTACCAGATTGTGTTTCAGCATCAAAAATAGAAATATCATGGGGATTCTCAGGTGTGTCAACAACAGGTTCACTAGAAGCATCCAAAGTCCTATCATTTTTTTTCTTCCTTCTAGAAGGTGCATCAACATTAGTTCTTTGAGAATCTTGCTCAATTCTCTTAGGATCGCCCTCAGGATACAAAGGTTCCTGAGTCATTTTACCACCTCTAGTCATAACTCTAACAACATTATCATTCTTCTTATTATTTAATTCACTGAGCAAATCATTTCGAGCTTTAAGTACTTGTTCTACTTGAGTGGTAACCATAGAAGCATGTTTACTAATAATTTTAAGTTCACCTTTAACATTAGCCATATAATCACCCAAGTGTTCAAGCATATCAACATTGTGTTTAAATTGTCTACCAACATAAGCATTGAAGTTTTCTTGTTTAACCATAAAGTCATCAAACTCATCCAAGCATGGGCTAGCAAACTTAGTAAATGGGATTTCACATTTATCAAATCTATAGAGAGAATTTACCTTTACTACCTGTGTCGGGTTATCAAGACCATGTATTTGTTCAACATGCAGCAAATTAAGACCATGTATTTCTTCATTAGGTGGTAATTTCTTAACATCTTCAGTTTTAATACCCTTTTCTTTCATAGATTTCTTTGCATCTTGCATATCTTCAGGACTGAGAAATAGAATACCCCTTTTCTTCGGAGTTGGCTTAGGAGTTCGTTCGGGAAGTGTCCAATTATTTTCATTAGTCAACATATTATTCAATAGCAATTCAGCTCGGTCAACGGTTCTTTCCCTGAAAACACAACCAACACAACTATCCAGGTGGTCTCTGGAAGCATCGGTTAGTGTAACACCCACGATGCGGCTATATCTCCCACATGTCGGAGCACGACTTAGAGGAATAACTGCATTGTAGGCAATGTCACAAGAGGGGTAATCTTTACACATCCCATGTACTGAATAAGAAAGAGGTACATAGTTGGCTTACAATCGCCACTTCACACAATAGCATAAATATAACATTACAATCATCCAGATACAATCAAAGTCCAACTGGGCTCCACTACTGATCGTATGGAAAAGAAACGTAGTATCATCCTGAGTCCTCATCGAACTCCCACTTGAGCTCAGTCGTATCTCCTGGAACGGTATCACCGGCACCTGCATCTGGTTTTGGAAGTAATCTGTGAGTCACTGGGACTCAGCAATCTCACACCCTCGCGATCAAGACTATTTAAGCTTATGGGTAGGTAAAAGGTATGAGGTGGAGCTGCAGCAAGCACTAGCATATATGGTGGCTAACATACGCAAATGAGAGCGAGAAGAGAAGGCAAAGCACGTTCGAGAATCTATGATCAAGAAGTGATCCAAGACTACTTACGTTCAAGCATACCTCGAGACTGTGTTCTCTTCCCAGACTCCGCCGAAAAGAGACCATCATGGCTACACACGCGGTTGATACATTTTAATTAAGTTAAGTTTCAGGTTTTCTACAACCGGACATTAACAAATTCCCATCTGCCCATAACCGCGGGCACGACTTTTGAAAGTTAAAATCCATGCAGGGGTGTCCCAACTTATCCCATCATAAGCTCTCACGGTCAACGAAGGATATTCCTTCTCCCAGGACGACCCGATCAGACTCGTAATCCCGGTTACAAGACATCTTGACAATGGTAAAACTAAACCAGCAAAGCCGCCCGAATGTGCCGACAAATCCCGATAGGAGCTGCACATATCTCGTTCTCAGGGCACACGGAATAATCAATCCGTACAACTAAAACCAACCCTCGAGTTTCCCCGAGGTGGTGCTGCAAGGGGCTCTAGTTTGGACCAACACTTAGAGGAGCCCTGGCCCGGGTGTTTAAAATAAAGATGACCCTTGAGTTTGCGGAACCCAAGGGAAAAAGGCTAGGTGGCAAATGGTAAAACCAAGGATGGGACTTGCTGGAGGAGTTTTATTCAAGGCGAACTGTCAAGGGGTTCCCATTATAACCCAACCGTGTAAGGAACGCAAAATCAAGGAACATAACACCGGTATGACGGAAACTAGGGCGGCAAGAGTGGAACAACACACCAGGCATAAGGCCGAGCCTTCCACCCTTTACCAAGTATATAGGTGCATTAAGGTAAACAAGATATAATAATGATATCCCAACAATAAACATGTTCCAACAAGGAACAATCTCCAATCTTCACCTGCAACTAACAACACAATAAGAGGAACTGAGAAAAGTGGTAACATAGCCAAACAACGGTTTGCTAGGACAAGGTGGGTTAGAGGTTTGACATGGAAATATGGGAGGCATGGTAAGCAAGTGGTAGGTATCGTAGCGCAGGCATAGCAATAGAGCGAGCATCTAGCAAGCAAAGATAGAAGTGATTTCGAGGGTATGGTCATCTTGCCTGCAAAGTTCTCCGAGTTGACGTAAGCTTGATCCTCGTAAGCGTACTCAACGGGTTCCTCGATCATGTACTCGTATCCCGGCTCTACCCAAAGCAAGAACAAAAGCAAAGGGAACCACGATCAACCCACGGTGCAATGCGCAAGCAACATAATGCAAAACATGGCATGTTATGCGGGATGTAATATGCAATGCATATGCGTGCTCCGGAAGGAAAAAAATTGAACCAGGCCTCAACTTGGAAAACCAAGAGCTCTGCTGGAAAGATGAGTTGATTTCGGTCTAAATCGATATAAAGATCACCGAAATCGGATGCACGGTTTGCAAATGGCAAGCAAAACAATAATGGCACAAAGCTGCGATTAACAGCATGATGCCATCTAAATGCATCAAGAAAAATAAGCTACCGCACTCTAACATAGAAATAAAGCACATGGCAATGATCCACTCAAGATCCTTGACAAAAGATGAACACTGAGCTACCGCTAATTCACACAATAGCAGGCTCAAACAAGCATGGCAAAAGTGCAAAAGATATCAGGTTCTCAGACTTAGTGAAAATAACAAGTCAGGATTTAACATCAGGAAGCAATGTTTAGAGCAAGTTATCAACATACTAAAGGAACATATCATGGCAAATCAAGGCATGGCATGAAACTACTCAGAGCATATAACAAAAGTCCCTTACTGACCATGAGCCAAAAGGGATCAGAAAATACAATGGCACCCATGTAAACATAGCAAGTTTCGTTAACAGATTCAGACTTAGCAGAAAACTGGACATGGCAAAAACAGAGTTACGTAGGCATGTTTGCGAGCTCGATGCACTCACCACAAGGCATTGCATGACAAACTAAGCATACACCCAGCAAGAAGACATGATCAATAAGCTAACCATGGCAAGAACACTCTCATAGCATGCATGGATCAACTACAACAACCTTGGCAAAATTGCATAACATGTAAACAATCTGCCAGGAACATTTTATAGCAAAATTAGAGCAAGATTGAGTCATGCTAGGGTACTCCATAATTGCAAACAAAGACATGGATGGATAGAGCACAACAATATCTCAAAATCATCCTTACTGAACATGCTCAAAAGAGGCATGGATCACTCTGTAGCAACAAGAATACATGGCATAAAAATATCATCACGGAAATGACTTGGAAGAATTCTAAGTCCCTGAAATCAGCAACATCACGAGAGCTACTTTGCATGATTGTGCTAGTCACCACAATGATCACAAAAATACATGGCATACACCCCTATAAAGATGGCATGGAATAGCCCAAAACACATGTAGGGCTCAAGTTCATAGAAGGCACACATTAAACATGACAAAAATGACAAATGTCTATAATCTGTTAAGAAACAGAAACTAACATTGCATAGCTCACTATCTATAATCTGTATTTTCATGACAAAAATGACAAATGTCTATAATCTGTTAAGAAATAGAAACTAACATTGCATAGCTCATTGTCTATAATCTGTTAAGAAACAGAAACTAACATTGCATAGCTCACTGTTAAAAAACTCCCACTTGATTCAAGTGATTGTAGTACCCAGACAATCTGAGCACATGCTCACTGTTTGAGCTATTCTCCTCCGTCTTTTAGCTATAGAACTTGTTGGAGACTTCATATCTCTCAACTCGGGTATTTGCTTGAAATATTAACTTCAACTCCTGGAACATCTCATATGGTCCATGACGTTCAAAACGTCTTTGAAGTCCCGATTCTAAGCCGTTTAAGCATGGTGTACTAAACTATCAAGTAGTCATCATATTGAGCTAGCCAAACGTTCATAACATCTGCATCTGCTCCTGCAATAGGTTTGTCACCTAGCGGTGCATCAAGGACATAATTCTTCTGTGCAGCAATAAGGATAAACCTCAGATCACGGATCCAATCCGCATCATTGCTACTAACATTTTTCAACTTAGTTTTCTCTAGGAACATATAAAAAAATTAAACAGGGAGCAACATCGCGAGCTATTGGTCTACAAGATAGATATGCTAATACTACCAGGACTAAGTTCATGATAAATTAAAATTCAATTAATCATATTACTTAAGAAGTCCTACTTAGATAGACATCCCTCTAATCATCTAAGTGATCACGTGATCCAAATCAACTAAACCATAACCGATCATCACGTGAAATGGAGTAGTTTTCAATGGTGAACATCACTATGTTGATCATATCTACTATATGATTCACGCTCGACCTTTCGGTCTCAGTGTTCCGAGGCCATGTCTGTATATGCTAGGCTCGTCAAGTTAAACCTAAGTATTCTGCGTGTGCCAAAACTGGCTTGCACCCGTTGTAGATGGACGTAGAGCTTATCACACCCGATCATCACGTGGTGTCTGGGCACGACGAACTTTGGCAACGGTGCATACTCAGGGAGATTACTTTTATCTTGAAATTTAGTGAGAGATCATCTTATAATGCTACCGTCAATCAAAGCAAGATAAGATGCATAAAAGATAAACATCACATGCAATCAATATAAGTGATATGATATGGCCATCATCATCTTGTGCTTGTGATCTCCATCTCCGAAGCATCGTCATGATCACCATCGCCACCAGCGCGACACCTTGATCTCCATCGTAGCATCGTTGTCGTCTCGCCAATCTTATGCTTCTACGACTATCGCTACCGCTTAGTGATAAAGTAAAGCATTACAGGGCGATTGCATTGCATACAATAAAGCGAGAACCATATGGCTCCTGCCAGTTGCCGATAACTTGGTTACAAAACATGATCATCTCATACAATAAAATTTAGCATCATGCCTTGACCATATCACATCACAACATGCCCTGCAAAAACAAGTTAGACGTCCTCTACTTTGTTGCAAGTTTTACGTGGCTGCTACGGGCTTAGCAAGAACCAATCTTACCTACGCATCAAAAACCACAACGATAGTTTGTCAAGTTGGTGCTGTTTTAACCTTCGCAAGGACTGGGCGTAGCCACACTCTGTTCAACTAAAGTTGGAGAAACTGACACCCGCCAGCCACCTGTGTACAAAGCACGTCAGTAGAACCAGTCTCGCGTAAGCGTACGCGTAATGTCGGTCCGGGCCGCATCATCCAACAATACCGCCGAACCAAAGTATGACATGCTGGTAAGAAGTATGACTTATATCGCCCACAACTCACTTGTGTTCTACTCGTGCATATAACATCAACACATAAAACCTAGGCTCGGATGCCACTGTTGGGGAACGAAGTAATTTCAAAAAAATTCCTACGCACACGCAAGATCATAGTGATGCACAGCAACAAGAGGGGAGAGTGTTGTCTGCGTACCCTCGTAGACCGGAAGCGGAAGCGTTATAACAACGCGGTTGATGTAGTCATACGTCTTCACGGCCCGACCGATCAAGCACAGAAACTACGGCACCTCCGAGATTTTGCACACGTTCAGCTCGATGACGATCCCCGAACTCCGATCTAGCAAAGTGTCGGGGATGAGTTCAGTCAGCACGACAGCGTGGTGACGATCTTGATGTTCTACTTTCGCAGGGCTTCGCCTAAGCACCGCTACAACACCGCACACGGCTAAGAGATCAATGATCAATTGTTGTATCTCTAGGGTGCCCCCCTGCCCCCATATATAAAGGAGTGGAGGAGGGGCCGGCCAAGGAGGGTGGCGCGCCCAAGGGGGGGAGTCCAACTCCCACCGGGAGTAGGACTCCTCTTTTTCCTATTAGGAGTAGGAGAGGGAAGGAAGAGGAAGGAGGGAGGAAGGAAAGGGGGGCCCGGCCCCCCTCCCAATTCAGATCGGGCTTGGGGGGGCGCGCCCCCTACCTTGCTCCTTTCCCCCCCCCTTTCCACTAAGGCCCATATACCTCCCGGGGGGTTCCGATAACCTCTCGGTGATCCGGTATTGTCCCAATCTTACCCGGAACCTTTCCGGTGTCCAAATATAGTCGTCCAATATATCGATCTTTATGTCTCAACCATTTCGAGACTCCTCGACAAGTCCATGATCACATCCGGGACTTCGAACAACCTTAGGTACATCAAAATATATAAACTCATAATGAAACTGTCATCGTAACATTAAGCGTGCGGACCCTACGGGTTCGAGAACAATGTAGACATGACCGAGACACGTCTCCGGTCAATAACCAATAGCGGAACCTGGATGCTCATATTGGCTCCTACATATTCTATGAAGATCTTTATCGGTCAGACCGCATAACAACATACGTTGTTCCCTTTGTCATCGGTATGTTACTTTCCCGAGATTCAATCGTCGGTATCTCAATACCTAGTTCAATCTCGTTACCAGCAAGTCTCTTTACTCGTTCCGTAATACATCATCTTGCAACTAACTTATTAGTTGCATTGCTTGCAAGGCTTAAGTGATGTGTATTACCGAGAGGGCCCAGAGATACCTCTCCGACAACCGGAGTGACAAATCCTAATCTCGAAATACGCCAACCCAACATGTACCTTTGGAGACACCTGTAGAGCACCTTTATAATCACCCAATTACGTTGTGACGTTTGGTAGCACACAAAGTGTTCCTCCGGTAAACAGGAGTTGCATAATCTCATAGTCACAAGAACATGTATAAGTCATGAAGAAAGCAATAGCAACATACTAAACGATCGGGTGCTAAGCTAATGGAATGGGTCATGTCAATCACATCATTCTCCTAATGATGTGATCCCGTTAATCAAATGACAACACATGTCTATGGTTAGGAAACATAACCATCTTCGATTAACGAGCTAGTCAAGTAGAGGCATACTAGTGATGTTTAGTTTGTCTATGTATTCACACAAGTATTATGTTTCCGGTTAATACAATTCTAGCATGAATAATAAACATTTATCATGATATAAGGAAATAAATAATAACTTTATTATTGCCTCTAGGGCATATTTCCTTCAGCTCAAGACCAGCCTGCTACTGTGATGGGTACACTTCTCGTTAATTTAGTACCTGCATCTGTTTTATTCGAGTCAGGAGCATCACATTCATTCATGTCAGAAGATCTTGCATACAAGCATGACGTTAAATGTGAGGAGACGAACACTTTAGTAGTGGTAAGAACCCCCGTGGGACAATGTCAAACCTCCATGGTTGGAATCGACGTCCCCGTGGAAATCGAAGGGCTGGAATTCTATGCCTCTCCCATTATCCTAAAGTCGTCTAACATCGACCGCATTTTGGGGATGGATTGGTTGAAAGCGCATACTACTTCTATAGTTTGTGCCACTAAGACCATCAATTTGCTACACCGTTCTAATGAAATAGTTACTTACCAGGATCATCTGGTGCAAAATGCTGAGGCACGACTTTATGCCTTGAATGCATTGAACGCTGCACCACTCGAGGGCATTGAAAACATTCCCGTCGTTCATGAAGTCCAAGACATCTTTCCTGAAGAACTTCCAGGGATTCCCCTTGCTAGAGCTGTCGAATTCATCATCGACTTGAAAGCAGGCACCACTCCTATAGCCAAACGACCCTACAAGATGCCGCTGCATGAACTCATTGAGCTTAAGGAGGAAATCGACAAATCTCTTCGCAAAGGTTTCTTTCACCCTAGTTGCTCTCCTTGGGGAGCACCTTCTCTCTTTGTTAAAAAGAAGGATGGGACAAACTGATTGGTCCAAGATTATCATCCTATTAACCAAGCCACCATTTAGAACAAATATCCCCTCCCTCGGATCAATGATCTGTATGATCAACTGGTTGGTTCATCCGTGTTCTCTAAACTCGACTTGAGGTTGGGTTACCATTAGATCCATGTTCGTGAAGAGGATATCCCAAAGATCGCCTTCGTGACTGGATATGGATCATACGAGTACACCGTCATGTCATTCGGCTTAACCAATGCTCCAGCCACCTTCTCTCATCTGATGAACTATATATTCATGGATTACCTTGACAAGTTCGTCGTGGTTTATCTGGATCATATCCTTGTATTTTCCAAGAACAAAGAAGAACATGCTGAACATCTTCGTCTTGTGCTGGAAAAGCTTCGAGAGCATCAACTCTACACTAAGTATTCCAAGTGTGAATTCTGGCTTCCCGAAGTAACCTATCTTGGGCATGTCATCTCCAAGGATGGTATTGCCGTCAACCCTGAACGAGTCCAGGCTATTCTTAGTTGGACTCCTCCGAAGAATGTCAAGCAAGTTAGAAGTTTTCTCGGACTCGCCAGCTATTACCGTCGATTCGTCGAGAACTTCTCCAAGATCGCCAGGCCTCTGCCTAACCTGCTGCATAAGGGCGTCAAGTTTCAATGGACAGACATATGTCAGCAAAGTTTCCAAGCACGCAAAGACAAGTTGACTTCTGCCCCAGTGCTTGCTCCACCTGATACTAAGGACTTTGTCATTTGCTGCGACGCTTCCCGTCAAGGATTAGGATGTGTCGTAATGCAAGAGTGCAAAGTGATTGACTATGCCTCTCGTCAATTGCGCCCTCACGAAGAAAACTACCCAGTTCATGACCTCAAGCTTGCTGCTGTCATTCATGCACTAAAGCAGTGGCGACATTACCTTCTTGGTAATTGTTGCGAGATCTTCACCGACCACCAAAGTCTGAATTATCTATTTGCTCAGCCACACCTGAACCTCCGTCAGCAGAGATGGATGGAGACTATTGCAGACTTTGACTTGGGTATTTCCTATACACCATGCAAGGCTAATGTAATGGTTGATGCCTTAAGACGCAAGTCTTACTGCAACCACCTCCAGGTTCGAAAAGTTCAGCCCTCGCTTGTCGAAGAATTTAGAAAGCTGATCCTTCATATTGTCCCTCCGGGTGCACTCGCTCCCCCTCCCCTAGAGTTCCAAAAGACGAATCTTCATGTTGTTCATCAGGGTTCTCTAAATACCCTGGCTGTCGAATTGGATCCCGTGGGCGATATTAAGACTATTCAACATTATGACTCTGAAGTCGAGAAGATTAAACGCTATCTCATAGAAGGAAAGCCCTCATTCTTCACTATCGCCAATGATGGCGCCTTGTACTTCAAAGGCCGCCTATTGGTGCCATGTTCGAGGAAAAACCTGGATCAGACTCCAAAGGTTATGAAAGAAGCTCATGATATGCCTCCGTGTATCCATCCTGGTAGTACAAAGATGTACCAAGACATCTGTCAGAGATTCTGGTGGTCTAATATGAAGCAAGACATTGCTCGTTATATTGCGGACTGTGACATTTGCCGTCGAATCAAAGTTGAGCATCAAAGGCCAGCTGGAACTCTGCAACCTATCTCTATTCCTGAATGGAAATGGGACCATGTTGAAATGGACTTCGTCATTGGATTTGGATTTCCCAAGTCGCAGAAAGGTAATGATGCTATTCTTGTCGTCATTGACCGACTTTCTAAGGTTGCACATTTTCTGGCGGTCAAAGAAACGATCACTTCTAGTCAGCTTGCAGCTCTCTACATGTCTAGAATTGTTTCACTTCACGGTATTCCACTGGTTATCAGTTCGGACCGTGGCAGCTTGTTCACTTCAAGATTTTGGGCAAGTTTCCCAGAAGCTATGGGAACTCATCTGTCGTTTAGTACTGCGTTTCATCCTTAGTCGCAAGGGCAAGTTGAACGTGTCAACCAAGTTCTCGAAGACATGCTTCGAGTTTGTGTAATTTCCTTCAGCAAGAAATGGGAGGAATCTCTCCCATATGCCGAGTTCTCTTATAATGATAGCAATCAACTAGTCTGAAGATGGCCCCCTTCGAAGTGCTATATAGACGAAAGTGTCGAACCCCTCTGAACTGGTCAGAAACTGGGGAATGTCCACTCTTCAGTCCGGATATTATCCAACATGCCGAAGAACAAGTCCGCATCATTCGTGAGAATCACAAGACTGCTCAATCACGTCAGAAGAGTCAGTATGACCACCATCACAAAGACATGGTCTATCAACCTGGTGAAAGGGCTTATCTTTGAGTTACACCAATGAAGGGTGCTCACCGCTTCGGGATCAAGGGCAAACTAGCTCCTTGCTATATTGGTACATTCACTGTTCTGGAAAGGCATGGAAAAGTGGCATATCAACTAGAGCTTCCATCAAACCTTTCTCAGGTTCACGATGTGTTCCATGTGACACAACTCCACTGCTGCTTCAAGGACCCAATCCGATCAGTGGATCATGAAGTGCTCGAATTGCAACAGGACCTCTCCTATAAAGAGCATCCGGTCCGCATTCTCGACCAAGTTGAACGCCGCACACGTCAGAAGGCGATCAAGTTTGTCAAAGTTCAGTGGTCACATCACTCTGAAGACGAAGCCACTTGGGAACGCGAGGATCGCGTGCGTGATGAATACCCCGCATTGTTTCCTTCTACCTCCTAAATCTCAGGACGACATTTCTTGTAGTGGAGGAAATTTTTGATGCACGGATAATTAAGCTATAGTAATTATCTACTAAGGGTGCCACATCACTTCGATTACTGTTGCTAATATCGCGTTAGTTCGAAACCGATTCAAACACAAATTCAAAATCAAGCAAACAATAGAAGTTTTCAAATAATAAAACTAAAATGTTCGGAATAAACCAAATATTGCATAGGTAATTTTGGTGAAGAAACCACACTTTTATAAAAGTGTAAAATACCCTAAAATGATTTAAAGAGTAGCAAAAACAATTAGTTGAATGCCTTTTTCAATAAACAAAATATAAAAATATGTTGTTTAGTTGCCCAAACTTATGTGGAAGTAGCCTATTTATTAACACTAAAGTAGGGAGTAATTTTATAGTTTATAAAACTATAAATAAAAGAGGAACTAAAATTAAAACAGAAAAGAAAATAAAGAAAAAGGAAAAGAACAAAAACAGACAAAAAACTAACAAAAAAAGATCTGAAAAGGAAACCCCACGCCTTGGGCCAACCGACCCCACAGGTCGCCCCACCTGGCCCAACCGCCCCCCCCCCTCACTCCCTTATCCCCCTCCGACCGGAAACCCTAACCCCCTACGCACCCACTCCCCCCTCCCCACGATCCCCATCTCCTCCCCCATCGATCTGGATCGAGATCGGCCCCTATCTCGTCGTCCCCGACGCCCTGCGCCCGTCCTTCGCCATCCACCACCGCCCGGAATACCGCCCATTGCAAGAGCCACCTCGCCGGACCTTCCCTGACAAACTGCCTCCCCATCTCCGACGCGTTGTCCCCGTCCTCCTCCCAGCGCCCCACTACCCTGTCCCTACGCCCCACGGTGAGGCCCCGGCCTCCCCCTTCTCTGCCACACTCACTCGTCCACCGCGGCTCTCCGCTCGCGTGCCGGAACTCGTGACTGCTGGCGTTGCCCGCCATGGTCGCGCTGAAGCGCCGCCCAACCACCGCTGCTCTGCTCCGCTCGCGCTCACCGCCCTCCCGAGGTGCACCCCGCCGCCGCTCTCGCTCCCGGCTGCGCCACTATGCGCGCGCACACCTGCTCGGCCTACGCTGGGGCCGTGCCTCCCCCGCATGGCCTCTGCCGCCCTGTTGCTTCCCGCATGCCCACGACCGCGCCGGCCTACTCCGTCGCGGCCTGGCGCGGCCCAGCTGCTCGGCCGCCGTCTTGTTGCTCTTCGATACGTCTCCAATGTATCTATATTTTTTGGTTGTTCCATGCTATTATATTATCTGTTTTGGATGTTAATGGACTTATTTATACACTTTTATATTATTTTTGGGACTAACCTACTAACCCAAGGCCCAGTGCAAATTGCTGTTTTTTGCCTATTTCAGTGTTTCGCAGAAAAGGAATACCAAACGGAATGAAACCTTCGGGAGAGTTATTTTTGGAACAAACATGATCCATCGGACATGGAGTGGACGTCAAGAAACCAACGAGCAGGCCACGAGGCATGGGGCGCCCTCCACCCTCGTGGGCCCCTCGTGGCTCTATCGACCTACTTCTTCGTCCTATATATATATATATATATATATATATATATATATTCATATACCCCAAAAACATCTAGGAGCACCACGAAACCCTATTTCCACTGCCACAACCTTCTGTACCCAAGAGATCCCATCTTGGGGCCTTTTCCGGAGCTCCGCCGGAGGGGGAATCGATCACGGAGGCTTCTACATCAACACATAGCCTCTCCGATGATGTGTGAGTAGTTTACTTCAGACCTTCGGGTCCATAGTTATCAGCTAGATGGCTTCTTCTCTCTCTTTGAATCTCAATACAATGTTCTCCTTGATCTTCTTGGAGATCTATTTGATGTAACTCTTTTTACGGTGTGTTTGTTGAGATCCGATGAATTGTGGGTTTATGATCAAGTTGATCTACGAAAAATATTTGATTCTTCTCTAAAATATTTTATGTATGATTGGTTATCTTTGCAAGTCTCTTCCAATTATCAGTTTGGTTTGGCCTTTTGGGAGAGACACACATGAATCGAAATTTATTGGAATACTCTATGTCCTTCACTTATATCTTTTGAGCTAGATAATTTTGCTCTAGTGCTTCACTTATATCTTTTAGAGCATGGTGGTCATTTATTTTATAGAAATTATTGATCTCTCATGCTTCACTTATATCATTTTGAGAGTCCCTTAGAACAGCATGGTAATTTGCTTTGGTTATGAAACTAGTCCTAATATGATAGGCATCCAAGATGGGTATAATAAAAACTATCATAGAAATTGCATTGAATACTATGAGAAGTTTGATACTTGATAATTGTTTTGAGATACAAAGGTGGTGACATTAGAGTGTGCTAGTTGAGTAGTTTTGAATTAGATAAATACTTGTGTTGAAGTTTGCAAGTCCCGTAGCATGCACATATGGTAACCGTTGTGTAACAAATTTGAAACATGAGGTGTTCTTTGATTGTCTTCCTTATGAGTGGCGGTCGGGGACGGGCGATGGTCTTTTCCTACCAATCTATCCCACTAGGAGCATGCACGTAGTGCTTGGTTTTTGATGACTTGTAGATTTTTGCAATAAGTATGTGAGTTCTTTATGACTAATGTTGAGTCCATGGATTATACGCACTCTCACCCTTCCATCATTGCTAGCCTCTTCGGTACCGTGCATTGCCCTTTCTCACCTTGAGAGTTGGTGCAAACTTTGCCGGTGCATCCAAACCCCGTGATATGATACGCTCTACCACACATAAACCTCCTTATATCTTCCTCAAAACAGCCACCATACCTACCTATTATGGCATTTCCATAGCCATTCCGAGATATATTTCCATGCAACTTTCCACCATTTCATTTATGACACACTTCATCATTGTCATATTGCTTTGCATGATCATGTAGTCGACATCGTATTTGTGGCAAAGCAACCATGCATAATTTATCATACATGTCACTCTTGATTCATTGCCCTTCCCGGTACACCGCCGGAGGCATTCATATAGAGTCATATTTACTATCGAGTTGTAATCATTGCGTGTAAATAAATAGAAGTGTGATGATCATCATTAATAGAGCATTGTCCCAAATAAAAAAGAGAGAAAGGCCAAATAAAATAAGGCCCAAAAAAGGAAAAAAGAAAAGAAATAAAAAGGGGCAATGCTAATATCCTTTTTTCACACTTGTGCTTCAAAGTAGCACCATGATCTTTATGATAGAGAGTCTCTTGTTTTGTCACTTTCATATGCTAGTGGGAATTTTTCATTATAGAACTTGGCTTGTATATTCCAACAATGGGGTTCCTTAGATGCCCTAGGTCATCGTGAGCAAGCAAGTTGGATGCACACCCACTTAGTTTCTTTTGTTGAGCTTTGATACATTTATAGCTCTAGTGCTTCCGTTGCATGGCAATCCCTAATCCTTGCATTGACATCAATTGATGGGCATCTCCCTAGCCCGTTGATTAGCCGCGTCGATGTGAGACTTTCTCCTTTTTTGTCTTCTCCACATAACCCCATATCATTATTCTATTCCACCCATAGTGCTATATCCATGGCTCACGCTCATGTATTGCGTGAAAGTTGAAAAAAGTTTGAGATTACTAAAGTATGAAACAATTGCTTCGCTTGTCATCGGGGTTTTTTCAAGATGAGAGCATTCTTGTGTGCTGAAAATGGGGCATGACCAAACTATATGATTTTGTAGGGATGAACTTTCTTTTGCCATGTTATTTTGAGAAGACATGATTGCTTAGTTAGTATGCTTGAAGTATTATTATTTTTATGTCAATATTAAACTTTTGTCTTGAATCTCTCAAATCTAAATATTCATGCCACAATAAAAAAATTAGATTGAGAATTATGCTAGGTAGCATTCCACATCAAAAATTCTGTTTTTATCATTTACCTACTCGAGGACGAGCAGGAATTAAGCTTGGGGATGCTTGATGCGTCTCCAACGTATCTATAATTTTTGATTGTTCCATGCTATTATATTATCTGTTTTGGATGTTAATGGGCTTATTTATACACTTTTATATTATTTTGGGGACTAACCTACTAACCCAAGCCCAGTACAAATTGTTGTTTTTTTGCCTATTTTAGTGTTTCGCAGAAAAGGAATATCAAACAGAATCCAAACGGAACGAAACCTTCGGGAGAGTTATTTTTGGAACAAACGTGATCCAGGGGACTTGGCGTGGACATCAAGAAACCAACAAGGAGGCCACGAGGCAAGGGGGCACGCCTACCCCCCTAGGCGCGCCCTCCACCCTCATGGGCCCCTTGTGGCTCCACCAACCTACTTCTTCCTCCTATATATTCATATACCCCGAAAACATCCAGGAGCACCACGAAACCCTATTTCCACTGCCGCAACCTTCTGTACCCAAGAGATCCCATCTTGGGGCCTTTTCCGGAGCTCCGCCAGAGGGGGAATCGATCATGGAGGGTTTCTACATCAACACCATAGCCTCTCCGATGATGTGTGAGTAGTTTACTTCGGACCTTCGGGTCCATAGTTATTAGCTAGATGGATTCTTCTCTCTCTTTGGATCTCAATACAATGTTCTCATTGATCTTCTTGGAGATCTATTTGATGTAACTCTTTTTGCGGTTTGTTTGTCGAGATCCGATGAATTGTGGGTTTATGATCAAGTTTATCTATGAACAATATTTGATTCTCCTCTGAAATATTTTATGTATCATTGGTTATCTTTGCAAGTCTCTTCAAATTATCAGTTTGGTTTGGCCTACTAGCTTTATCTTTCTTGCAATGGGAGAATTTCTTAGCTTTGGGTTCAATCTTGCGGTGTCCTTTCCCAGTGATAGCAGGGGCTGCAAGGCACGTATTGTATTGTTGCCATCGAGGATAAAAACATGGCGTTTATATCATATTGCTTGAGTTTATCCCTCTACACCATCTCATCTTGCCTAATGCGTTACTATGTTCTTATGAACTTAATACTATAGATGTATACTGGATAGCGGTCGATGTGTGGAGTAATAGTAGTAGATGCAGAATTGTTTCGGTCTACTTGTCGCGGACGTGATGCCTATATACATGATCATGCCTAGATATTCTCATAATTATGCACTTTTC
This sequence comes from Triticum dicoccoides, assembly GCF_002162155.2. Classification (NCBI taxonomy): domain Eukaryota; kingdom Viridiplantae; phylum Streptophyta; class Magnoliopsida; order Poales; family Poaceae; genus Triticum; species Triticum dicoccoides. The sequence goes on along the minus strand of NC_041382.1, from coordinate 383,227,048 downwards.
TATCAATTGCTCGACAGTAATTTGTTCACCCACCGTAATACTCATGCTATCTTGAGAGAAGCCACTAGTGAAACCTATGGCCCCGGGTCTATTCTCCTTTATATTAAACTTCCGTCAAAAAACTATTTGTGGCACCTTTTATTTTGCAATCTTTATATTTCAATCTATATCTTAAAAATACCAAAAATATTTATCTTATTATTATTATCTCTATCAGATCTCACTCTCGTAAGTGACCATGAAGGGATTGACAACCCCTTTATCGCGTTGGTTGCGAGGTTCTTATTTGTTTGTGTAGGTACGAGGGACTTGCGTGTAGTCTCCTACTTGATTGATACCTTGGTTCTCAAAAACTGAGGGAAATACTTACGCTACTTTGCTGCATCACCCTTTACTCTTCAAGGGAAAACCAACGCAGTGCTTAAGAGGTAACACTCCTCCGCCGCCCCGCTGCTCGCTCGTCACCCCGTCGTGGCCACGGGCTTGTCCGCCTCACGCGCCCCTAGTGGCCGCTCGTCGGCTCCCCGGACCACTGCCCCGTGTCCGTCTTGCAGCGGCCCGGCTGCCGCGTCTTGCTGGCACGCAGCCCCGGCCCCCTGCACCGCTGCGGCCGCTCGTCGCTATGGCCGCCGGCGCCTAGCACCGTTTCCCCCCTGTCGACCTGGGCGGGTGCCCAGCGCCCGCCAGCACCTGAAGCCACTATGGCCCTTAGGGCCAATGACATGTGGGGCCCCACCCCGAATGGGTTTAAAATAAATAAATAAATAATAAAAGTATAATTAATTAATTAATTAATTAACTTAATTAATCATGTTAATTAATATAATTAACCATTATGGTCTGATTAGATGAAGAGTCACTGACAGGTGGGATCCACCTGTCAGGTTGACCGGGTCAATTGTTAGAGTTGACCGCTGATATCATGCTGACGTCATAAATGCATTTTAGAATTAAATTAATTCTGTTAATTCTAGAAAATGATAAAATCCTTTTAAAATTAATATAAAATAAACGTAGCTCGGATTGAAAAACTTTGTACATGAAAGTTGCTGAGAACGACGAGACGAATCCGGATTCGCAGCCCATACGTCCACCACACATCCCTAGCATAGTGAACATGCAACTTTACCCCTCCGGTTCATTTGCCCGAAAATGCGAAACACCAGGGATACTTTCTCGGATGTTTCCCCCCTTCGTCGGTATCACCTCCTACCGCGTTAGGACACACCTGGCACCGTTACTTGTCATGTCATGCATCGATATGCATCTATTTGCATTGTATTCATTGTTTATTCCCTCTCTTCTCTCCAGTAGACTACGAGACTAACGCCACTGCTGGTGCCCTGATCGACTACGGTGTTGATGACCCCTCCTTGCCAGAGGAACCAGGCAAGCCCCCCCTTGATCACCAGATATCGCCTATTCCTTCTCTCTACTGCTTGCATTAGTGTAGTGTAGCATGTTACTGCTTTTGGTTTATCCTATTCTGCTACATAGCCTATCATTGTTGCTACAGTTGTTACCCTTACCTGCAATCCTTAATGCTTAGTATAGGATGATAGTATTCCATCAGTGGCCCTACATTCTTGTCCGTCTGCCATGCTATACTGCCGGGCCGTGATCACTCGGGAGGTGATCACGGGTTTATACTTGTATAAATTATATGATACATGTGGTGACTAAAGTCGGGTCGGCTCATAGAGTACCCGCAAGTGATTCTGATGTGGGGGGCTGAAAGGACAGGTGGCTCCATCCCGGTAGAGCTGGGCCTGGGTTCTCGAAGGCCCCCGACTGTTACTTTGTGGTGGAGCGACAGGGCAGGTTGAGACCATCCTAGGTGAGAGGTGGGCCTGGCCCTGGTCGGCGTTCGCGGTTACAGCAATTAACATGCTTAACGAGATCTTGGTATTTGATCTGAGTCTGGCCACTAGCCTATACGCACTAACCAACTACGCGGGAACAGTTATGGGCACTCGACATCGTGGTATTAGCTGAAGCCTTCTTGACGTCAGCGACTGAGGGGCACGCGCCGATTGGACCGTAAGCCTACGCTTGTATTAAGGGGGCTAAGTCTGCTTCCCTCCACGTACGCAACGTGCAGGTGTCCAACGGGCCATGGGCCCAGACTCCTGCGCGCTTAGGATTTAGACCGGCGTGCTGACCTCTCTGTTGTGCCTAGGTAGGGTTGTGTCATGTTGATCTTCCGAGGCCGGGAATGACCCAGGGAAGTGTGCCCGGCCAGTGGGATCTGGGTAATGTGGTGCACCCCTGCAGGGAAGTTTATCTATTCGAATAGCCGTGTCCCTCGGTAAAAGGACGACCCGGAGTTGTACCTCGACCTTATGACAACTAGAACCAGATACTTAATAAAACACACCCTTTCAAGTGCGAGATACAACCCGGTGATCGCTCTCTAACAGGGAGACGAGGAGAGGATCGCCGGGTAGGCTTATGCTACATAATGATACTTGGTGAACTTACTATCTACTCTCTTCTATATGCTTCAAGATGGAGGCTTCCAGAAGTGTAGTCTTCGATAGGACTAGATTTCCCCCTCTTACTATGGCATTCTACAGTTCTGTCCATAGATTCTACCCAGTTCATTGATACCAATGCATATGTAGTGTAGATCCTTGCTTCCGAGTACTTTGGATGAGTACTCACGGTTGCTTTGCTCCCCCCCTTTTCCCCCCTTTCTATACCTAGTTGTTGTGACCGAATGATGGAGCCCAGGAGCCAGACGCCACCAATGACAACTCCTACTACACTGGAGGTGCCTACTACTACGTGCAGACCACCGACGACGACCAGGAGTAGTTTAGGAGGATCCTAGGCAGGAGGCATGCACCTCTTTCGATCTGTATCCTAGTTAGTGCAACTTATTTAACTTATGTATGTACTCAGATATTATTACTTTCGCTGACTCTTGTGTATTCGAGCTTATGTATTCAAGTCCTTGAGGCCCCTAGTTTGTAATATAAAGCTTGTGTTATTTTAATTTACGTCTAGAGTTGTGTTGTGATATCTTCCCGTGAGTCCTTGATCTCGGTCGTACACATTTGCGTGCATGATTAGTGTACAGTCGAATCGGGGGCGTCACAAGAATACAACAACAGAGATGTCTGATCCCGAAAGTTATAAAATTCCACCTGGAGTTGAAACTACTACCGAGAGAATTAATCAGCAGCAAAGGATTCACCATCACCGGGTGAAGAAATGGTTCAACTATGAGAATTTCCGAAGGAAATATCAAATTATGTTTGCTTTCACTCCACCTTGGAATGATTGCATTGCTGAAAATTGCCTCAACCCAGATGATGTAAAAGCTAGGCCACCTCCTCCTGATAATGCCCATGCCAACTCACTGAAAACAACTGCTGATTTTCCCAAAGAAGTAGAAAAGAGAACCAAGGCAAAAGACAAGCGTGAAGCCAAGGCTGCAAAGAAGAATCAAATTGAACACAGAAACATTGAGCTAACCCAGCAAGATGTACAAGAGAAAAAGGAACGTGGCTCTGCCCAAAAAGATAACAAAGCAAGGAAGTTAGTTTCCCCTCAAGCTTCCCAAAAGAATTCTGTTGCCAGAAAATCCAAGAAGGCAGCCTCTGCCTCATCAAATGAGTCCTTCGATGAAGATGTTGGCGATGAAATACCAATGTATGGTCAACATGCTCTCATTAACAAGCCATATCAAACCCCCTCACCGGTAAAAGCATCACCCCCACTGAGAATCTCACCAAGGCTAGCACCCGTTCTAGTCTCTGATAAACCTTCAGATTCTGCTGCCCCTTCTGCGAAGAGAAAGCTGCTGCTAGAAGAGAAAGTTGTTGCTTCTGTCAAGAAGGCTAAAACCAGCATTCCTGCTTCCATAGAGGAACAGAGATATGACTTCGATCTCATGATTGATGTCATTGAAAGTGTTGCCTATGATGCTAAATCAATTGATTTGAGCAGTTTAGGTCTTCCTGATGATGTTACCAAGATGGTAACGAAACATTTTGCTGAGCTAGGAAAAATGACCGAGAAGCTGAATCAAGCAGTCGAGGACAAGAACCCATCGAGCAAATGAGACGAAATGCCAGCACTGAATCTAAAAGGAAGGAGTTGAACAAAGAAATTGTTGAAATCACAAAAGATCTCAATGTTATGAGGAATGAGAAAATTGAATGGCACTCATGCCTGAAGATGGAAGTATCTCAGTTATGTGACCGAAAGAATGATGAGATGGAACGTCATGCAAAACTTGCTCGATGAAGAATAAAGGAAGAAAAGCGTCAGAATGAAAAGGCAAGAGCAGGCAAACCGAAGGCAATCAAAGATCGCCATATTCAAAATGTTGCAACTGATGCTCCGATCGACTCAAGTGCTCCTCTGTAGAAGATACCACCATCCCCTCTTCACGAGGATGAACCCATGCAACAAGTTGAGCCTGCGGCAGTTATCATCCCTACCACAACTGCTCAAGAAACTCACGTCATGGATATCTTTTTGAACAAGACTGATGATGAAAATGTCTTTCCCGAGCAGCAAGCCCAGAAGAGAAAATTGATGAATATATTGAGGTTGAGAAGGTAGTTCCTTCACCTCTGAAGGAAATGCAAGTTCAGCCCTCCGGATCCAACATGGAGGAGAATGCTATGTTTGAGGGGGAGCAAAATGCTTCCCGAGAGAATACCACCCTGATCACCTCATCTGGTGCCCCTACCCAGATGGAGGTTGATCCTGCTCCTGCTTCTACTACTTTGTAGTTAGAAGAGGAAGAAAAGAAACCTGCAGAGCCCATGGCTCACTATGAAGTTGTTCCACCTGTTGTGCCCCGGGAAACCAAAAAAGAAGTAGTTGTGACATAGATGTCTGAGGAGGTTGTTGTGCCTCCCTCTATTGAAAATGCACCAAAATAAAAGGCCCTAGTGGCTAAACATCCGAAAGCCGCTGAAGGAATTCTAGCGAAGGAAAATAAAGGTCAGACAAGTGCTTCAATGCCATCTGCCCCACAGAAGATGAAAACGCCCCTTGCACCACTCAAACCCATTGATGAAGATATGCCATCACCTGATGATATTCGGTCCATGGCACTAAGTGATGAAAAAAATCTAAAAAATCCCAAGGAATCATTTCCCCTGTTCCCTGCTGAATATGGTGCAAATGGCCCTGCATTCAATGAGCAACTCCATCTTTCAAAGATAGCATTCTTCGGAACCAACCTGTATGAAGGAGAGAGAACTTCACAATCACCCAGATTTTGGACTGAAGAACAGGGTATGTACTATGCTCGGATTTTATTCGGACAAAATCAGATTTTCAATCACAAGATTCTGAACTTTGCTGAGCTCAAAGAGATACCCTGCTTCGACCATGCCATCGAGCATTTTGAACATGCATTCCTAAAGGGTTTTCTTCACTTCAAACATGGATGGAATCGAGAGCTAATCCATCAGTTTTATGCAACTCTGTACATCTTAGGAGAGCTTGGAGATAGCTCAACATGGATTCTCAAATGGATGACCGGAAGGGAAAAGATCAAGGCACGACAGATCAGTTTTTAGCTCTACTAAATTTTCTTCGGTGTGAGTTTGAAAAAGGTCGTGAACATAGGCTGCACTACTAGGAAGTGTCCGAAGAACAACTTCACATGCTGATGGACCCCAAGATGGTTGGAGATGAATGCATTAATATAGATCCTAAGAAGTTGGCCTATGAAAACAAAGTGATGTTTTATTTACTATGCAACTCTCTCATGCCAACGAACAGACCAGATTCTATCAATGGCATCGTGGGAAATGCTCTTCTGGCCATCTCTCAAGGAATTCGGTTTGATGTTATATATCTATTAATTCGCAATTTGGCTTCTGCTACTGACAGCCCCCAATCATTGAAGCCATATGCACTGTGGATCATGTTTGCAATTGAGCAGCTTCTTGAGCAAAAGTTCTTCTGGTCTTCTCTCCCAAAAGTTGTCACACCACCAGTATGTGACACTCTCCGTATGGTGAAGGATATTGGCAAAGGAAAGGCTCATGTTGATGTTGCTGGTGCTGCTTCTGCATCTGAGACCGCTCCCAAAGTCAAGAAAGCCAGGGTTGAAATCGCTCGAGAAGAAAATCCATCTCTGTATGAAATCTGCATTCGCACACAGCAAGCTCTAGAAAGCCACATTGATACGTCTCCAACGTATCTACTTTTCCTAACGCTTTTCCTATTGTTTTGGACACTAATTTGAATGAAACTAACCCCGGACTGACACTGTTTTTAGCAGAACTACCATGGTGTTGTTTTGTGCAGAAATAAAAGTTCTCGGAATGCAACAAAACTTTGGGAGGAATTTTTATATAATATATAAGAATTTCTGGAGCCAAGACCTACCGGCGAGGGGCACCTGGGTGGGCACAACCCACCAGGGCGCACCCCCTCTCCTGGCACACCCAGGTGAGTTGTCCCCACCTAGTGGCCCCGTAGACCCTGAAACCGACGCTATAAAATCCTAGTTTTCCAGAAAAAATCACAGAAAAAGAATTATCACGATCCACGACACAGAGCCGTCGTCACCTCCTGTTCTTCATCAGGAGGCCAGATCTGGAGTCCGTTCAGGGCTCTGGAGAGGGGGATCTTCGTTCTTCATCATCAACAACCCTTCTCCATCGCCAATTCCATGATGATCCCCACCGAGAGTGAGTAATTCTTTCATAGGCTCGCTGGTCGGTGAGGAGTTGGATGATATTCATCATGTAATCGAGTTAGTTTTGTTAGGGCTTGATCCCTAGTATCCACTATGTTCTTAGATTGATGTCACTATGACTTTGCCATGCTTAATGCTTGTTACTTTGGGCCCGGGGGCCATGATTTCAGATCTAAACCGTTTATGCTATCACCATTATATCCATGTTCTAGATCCGATCTTGCAAGTTATAGTCACCTACTATGTGTTATGATCCAGCAACCCCGGAGTGACAATAGTCGGGACAACTTGAGGGGGTCCTGGATTAGGGGGTCCCCGGGTGTCGAGGACTCATGATGTGGGGAGGACTACTGGGCTGTGAAGATACAAGATAGAGGACTTCCCCCGTGTCCGGACAGGACCCTCCTTTGCATGTGTGGAAAGCTTGACGTTCGGATGTATGGTTTCCTTCCCCTGTAAACCGACCTTGTAGGAACCCTAGCCCCCTCCGGTGTCTATATAAACCAGAGGGTTTAGTCATTATGATCTCGTGGCAGATCAACTATTGTAACCCCTATGCTCATCAAAGTCAATCAAGCAGGACATAGGGTTTTACCTCCACCAAGAGTGCTCGAACCTGGGTAAACATCGTGTCCCCTGCCTCCTATTACCTTCGATCCTTAGATGCACAGTTCGGGTGTCAGGACCCCGATCCTAAATCACATCGATCTAGCATGTAACACATCATATCACTTTGCGGCCTCACGCACGGTATTACCACAGGTGCCACCTTACCTGGCCCGGTACCATTTGCGCCTTTTGGCTCACGTATATCATAGTGTCGCTAGCATCCATATGATAAAGAACCTAGGCCGACATGTCTAGTCGTAAACCCAAAGTGGCACTAACTTACAGGGACAGACATACATGACCCAGAAACGAACATGTTGGTCATCAACGTATGAACCCAAGTCGTAGCAAGCTACAATGACTTAAAGGAACAACGCGTGACATTTACCCAAAGGGACAAACACAGGAATGAAGAAGGACACATGCCGGCCAACCTAAGTGTTCCGGAGCAGTAGCAAGCTACCATGGCTCAGTGGAAGCACTAGGAGACATTTCCTGGTAAGAGAGGCTACCAAGGATAAACAACTAGGTTGTCGGATCCCACACATACCAAGCATTTCAAATCGTACACACAATATGCTCAATATGTGCAAATATAACATGGCATCACAACAAAATTCTACAACTCAAAGTAATTTATTTAAAAGGCTCTGAAGAGCCATACATAGTGACAATTACAATCATGGGTCACATGACCCAACATACAGAGCATACAAGCAATGGAAGCATAAACATGTCTGGGTACAAACATCTGAAAAGGGATAAGGCCTTAGATCCAGGCTATCTACAAGACCCTTCCAAGGGTATAAGATTGTAGCTGAGGTAACAAGCTAAACGTAGAAGTCCACGCGGAACTACTAGTGAGACTGAAGTCTCTCTGCAAAAACATAAATTAAGAAAACATGAGTACAAATGTACCCAACAAGACTTACATCAGAACTATCTACATATGCATCAGTATCAACAAAGGGGGTGGTGGAGTTTAACTGCAGCAAGCCAGCTTTGACTCAATGGCTATCCTGTACTACGACTGCTGGTAACTCTTTTGAGGTGGCGCACACGAGTCCACATATTCACCAACCAATACACCACTATGGATCCACTCCCGTCTTCCTACGAGAACGCCATCCAGAGCACTCATGCTTATCTTGCACATTTTAGAGTATCCACTTTCACTTGTCTATGAACTTTATAGGCAACCCAGAGGTCCTTTACCTTGCAGGAGTGTACTTCTTCACACAAGCTCTCGCCACTTACCACCATGTACACGTCGTGTATCTCGGCAACCTTCAAGCGGAACCCTTGCGAGGGAGTCGGCCACGACCTGACTAACCACACAAGTCTCTAGTCCAGGTTTATCGCCTATTCGGGTTCCATCCTCAAGGAGATCCGGCCAGGGTTTCGCTAACGGCCCCAAACAATGAGAGAAGGGTTCCCGAGGCACCAAACGGGCGTCTCGGTACACAGTGCCTTGTGTCTCTACCGCATCATAGCCCACCCCTAGGGTCAGCGCCACGCACGGCCCCCAACACAGATCCTACAAACACCAGAAACTAGTTGCAACACCTGGACAGAGATTAAGGCGACTAATAAGTCGAGAGGGGCACTTAAGCATTCCAATGCGTGGTAGTAGTTGTTCATGGATCACAAATGTAGAACTCAGTTCCTGAGGACAGTTTCAATGAGACAACCCACCATGTACTCATACATGGCCTCTCACTGCTACCTTTACCGAAACGTGTTCACACACTCAGCTCTCAACAGTAGGACATGTTCACCACATTCCAATTCATCCCCGACGAATCAGACCTGACTCAACTCTAAGCAGTAGCAGGCATGACAAACAAGCATGAATGAGTAGGCACGTCAGGGCTCAAACAACTCCTACTCATGCTAGTGGGTTTCATCTATTTACTATGGCAATGACAGGTTATGCAGAGGAAAGGGGTTCACTACCGCATCATGTAACAGTTGAATCGTTGATGTCCTAATGTAGTAAGAGAGAGCACAAGCGAGAGAGTGGGATTGTATCGGAATGAACAAGGGGTGTTTGCTTGCCTGGAACTTCTGAAGATAATATAGCTCTTCATCGGTGTCATCGAACTCATCGTCAGAACCTTGTCTACTGAGAGGGGACAAACACCGGCAACAGAGAAGGGACACAATCAATGCAATGCAACAATATGATGCATGAACGTGACATGGCAATATGTTGTGATTTTACCTAATGCAGCTAGCAATGATTTAAATGGAGTTGGTTTGAACGCAAGATTCAAATTCAAACTCCACATAAGGCATTTCAAATGCCATTAATTGAAATTGTCATATACAATAGCTTTAGGTTGCTCAAACATGCATGAAAATGCCAGAAACATATTCTTTGGATTTTTCTGATATTTTTCATATATAATTTGTTTCATTTGGAGTTAGGATTGATTTTATATGATTTTTAGAAGTTTTTGATATTTTCTGAATTAAATAAATCATTTCTGATTTATTTTAAATCCTAGAAAATATTTTCTACGTCAGCATGACGTATTAGTGACGATAGCAGGTCAATGGACGCCCAGGTCAAACTGACCAGTGGGTCCCGAGTGTCAGTGTCTAACTAAAGTAACCTAGCTTAGCTAATACTAACCTAACTTAATTAGCCGTGCGGGGACCGCATGTCAGTGGCTCTGGGAAGTCAAATTGGGTCAATCCGGGTCAAACTCGCAGAAGTTGACCCGCGACTCATCGCCGGCGAGGCCAGAGACGGAGGTGGGGCTCGGGATTGCGCTATGGGGTACGGTTTGGGCTGCGGCTGTGCGCATTTGAGTGCCCTTGCTGGCGCGCATTGAAAGGGGGTGGCAGCAGGGCCTGTGGTGGCCGGAGGCGACGACTATGAGCTCGGCAGCGGCGGCTGGCGTCCGGGCATGCGGCGGAACGCGGCTGCGGTGGCCTAGGCGATGCGTGCATGGAACCTAAGCCGTCGACGCGATTCGGCGAACAGGATGGACGTGCGCCCGGGACCAAATGGTCACCGGAGCATCGGCAAGCGGCAAGCACGAGCGACGGTGGGCTTTGGTCATCGGCAAAACGACATCTGCGGCCTGCAAACGAGACAATGGAGAGGGTGGTTTGAGGGAGAGGCTCACGGCGGTTGCAGTGGTGCAGACGGCGAGCTCGGAGGATGACTGGAGCAACTGGGGCGGCGGATGCGATCTCGGCTGCCGCATGTTGAAGACGACGATGATGAAGACGAAACGAAGCTTCCTGGCTCACTTGGCGCGGTGGGGAGGAAGAGAAGGTCGAGGCGGAGCTCTGGGATGCGTCGGGGAGGTGAGGCAGTGGCTGTGGCCGCGGGATTACGGCGGCGGGTCCATGGAGGCTTCGGCCATGGCGGGAAATGGGCGAGGGGGAGAGCAAGGGAGGGAGAGATCGATCAGAATGGGTATGGGGGGTGGCGTGGTGCTACGCAAGGCTCAAGGCGCCCCGGGGAAGCAGGAGGTGGTTCGGCGCGTGCGCGCACATGTCGGGCACACTCCCTACCTACTGCCTGAGGAGGAAGACAACACGAGCTGCGGTGGTGTGCTAGGCCACCAGCTGGCCCCGAGGTAAGTGGGCCTCCAGGTGGGTTCTCTTCTCTCTCTTTTATTTTCTGTTTTTCTATTTTTCTGCAACTTTAGAGCTTTATTAAAAATACTAAAACTAACTAAAAAATCATGAAACTTCTAATGCCCACTGTTTGGAATATTTCCAACAGTAAACATTTTAGGTTATGATTATTTGGACATTTAAAATATTTTATAGTATTTAAATGCCCAAATGCAAATAGAGTATGATTTAATCCAGTGACCTTATGTTGTCCTAGAAAATTGTGCACCATTTTTGTTACAAGTCCTAGACCAAGGCAAAGATGATGAACATTTTAGAAGGGCATTTCAGGTTCATTGAAAAGAATTTTAGTAAACCCTAGTTGGTTTAAGTGGTGCTGGGGGTTTCTGTCATCCCCATTTCAACTTTCTGGGAGATTTAAACATGATGCAACACCAGATGCTAGCACTAGGCAAACCAGAACTAGGGATGTGACATCTCACCCCCACTAAACAAGAATCTCGTCCCGAGATTCAAGCGTAGGGTAAGATGAAGGGAGAACACAAACTAACACAATCTTCATGATCCAGGTGGCACTTCATAAGAACGTTGATTTGATCACCATCATTGTCTCGATGTCTTGCTCTAAGAACTCTAACTAACATGACAATGAGATGAAAGGGAAAACTCTATAAGGGTCGATCTTATCGAAGATCGAACAACTCAGGATCAACTCATGGAGCGTGAAGCTGAAACAACTCTCGAGCTGAGACACGAAGCATACGTCCAGAGGGATGGAGTGAAACACATGCCAAAGGTTCACTAGGTAGGCAACAATTCCACACCTAAGAGGGTGGTGAACGGTTGCCAACGTAGCAAGGACTTGAGTTGCCATGACACCAAAACAAGACATCTTGGAGGAGGGTGACCCGTAGAATCATCCCTTAAGTGGCAAAAAGAATCACTTTTGATTCAGAGAACAATGAAATTCTCTCTACCAACCCAAGGCAATTCACCAACAATCATTTGGCGGGGTACAAAAGGATGGCATACCCAGACTAGAATGGACGATGTGGACTACCTTGTTGAAGACAACGCAATGGATGATTTCTGCTTATCACCGAAAATGGATGGGACCCATGGTAGGACCACTTTTGAAGATGATCCTGAATAACAATTACTGAAAAGGCAGACCATAGTAATATGGCACAAGGCGGTGCAGGCTGGGAACAAAATGCAAATGTTGGGTATGTTCCAACCATCATATCTGCCTGAGACTCAGATCTAGTTGGCAACGGGATAATTCAGACAACATGTCTGGAAAATAAAAGTAGCAGCACAAATCGACAAGATGACGTTGCGAGATTCTCGGGAAATGAACTATGATATCAAGCTCCAAAACATGAGCTGGTTCTGCTACATGCCTGTGAACACGCTGTCCAAGACAAGCATGACCACATAGTAGTCTTATAATAAAACACTATCGAGTTCAGGTGGGGAACCATCATCGAGGATATCAAAGTCCTTGAATAAGGCATGCTCTTAAGAAGGAACTTCTTCACCTTGAACTATTCAATAAGTGGCTTGTTGTGCTAGGGATACTTATAGAATGAAGGTTGCAAGTATCTAGACGACAGAATACTTCGCACATATGCATGACTGACTTGGGATGATTCCAGAGGAAGCAAAACAAACCTTTCTCAAATTCATGGCGGAAACTTGCATCAAATGCACATGAATTAGTGAAAGTCACTTCTTGCATCAAAACATCCACTTCTTGAGCTAACACAAAGATGATGCTTACAAAAGTTTCCAACACTAGCTTAATGTCCAACAAAATCATGGAGAAAGTAAGGATGTTGTCGATGGGCTCGACAACAATTTATTAAGATTTCTATAAGATGGAATTCCACGACTATGTGAACAAGGCGATAGCATCGGTCATACCAAAGGATATAACGGTGTCTGCCCGGGGAAACAACCATGGGTAAGACAACATTACGAACACCATTGGTTCGGATTTGATTCGACGATAGCCCATACTTAAATCAAAGATTGATCAGATAATAGATCCAACAACTGATCACGAGTGTCAATCGGTGAAGATATCATCTTTCTTCAATACACACACAAACAAAAGATATCCCTGTGAATGAACTGAGTCAGATAAATCTTTTATCTTCCAACTCTCCAAGTTATTGTTTAGCTTATCCAACTAGCTCAGGGGTATCCAACACAGATCCTTGGAGAAATGGTGTTTTATGGAAAAACCAACTTGATAACGAACTCAACATAGCGGTCAGGTGACAACCTGGTAATACTTCCAAGAAGATATCCAGAAAATCATGAACCACTGATATGTTATTAAGCTCGAGAACAATCTTGCTTTTCAAGGAAAGACGACATGATCAGAAGAGAAAGGGATTCAATCCTAACTCAAAGATCGAAGAGTGCACCAGAAATAAGGACAAGGTAGCACGATCAATCCCAGAATAATGATTCGATAAACAACACACTAAGAATGATATTAATGTCAATTAACTACCAAGCAACACGGTTCCTAGGAGTATTGATTTCACACATCACAACTCACTTGTCGGTATTTCGGTTGCAACAACACAGAAACCGAGGAATGGACAATGATGGCGAGGAGTATCACTGCATCAAGAATTCATAAGAGATTGTGCAATTCTCACATCATTCCTGATATGAAAGAGGGTGATACTCCAAGGTAGAACAGATCAAAGGCTGGATTGGCAATTTGATCTACAGAATACAACTACTTTGACCCAATCCTAGGAATGGATGAGGTACTAGAGTTTGTTTCTCCTAGTCATTCTAGAATAGAATGGCTTGACGGACCATAATAATAATAGGCATCGATGAGCATGAATGCACGCAAACTATTGACTATCAATTGATAGATGAAGGTTAGAAAACAACTAAAGAGGGACCACTCAAAGGAACGTATGATTTTCTTAGTTGTGGGTGCATAGATTAGCATGTCGAACCAAGTTCATCTGGTTTCTTCTAGATAATCCATGCAAAGAGGTAGGATTGGTAGAGCCGCAATATAGGATGTGGAACTCATCAAGGGTACTCTTGTTGTGATCTTTTGGTTGAAAGAACTTCTGCCATAAGCAGTTCATGGTATTTGGAAGAAGGAAATACCACAGACCTCGAGGACTATCGCAAAGGTTACAAATATCATAAAGGAACTAGCAAACACTACCAACATGAATGAGTAGAGTGAACCTTGGGTTCAAAACCCAGGAATGGAATGCCTACTAACTAAATGGCATCACGGGATGCTTTCGAGAATGGCGGCCAGAATTATCACACTGGGGACATAAAGCATTGCTAGATTAGTGGATGGTTCTCTAGGATGCCTAGGGTTATAATAGTAGCTCCAACATATATGACGAGGCACTAGAGTACCTCAACTCACCGATTAGTGTGGTTAAACTGGCCCACGAACATCGGGACCAGAAAGAAGGGAGTTGCAAATGTATCAGACTATTTCGAAACCTGGGATAACTAGGATAGCATAACAGCTGTAATTGCTCAAAAAAGATTTGAGACATCCTGCAAAATGGTGGCATAACCACTTAACATTGCAATATCAAGGTTCTGAGATCAACTTTCATCACACGGAGGTAGTAGAAACTGAACTGAGACTTGAATCCATCAATCTTATAAGTCTATGGATTAGTAACACGTGATCCTGATAGAAAGAATAGAAATCCTAGTTCCTTAACCCCATAGGAAAGATAAGATTACTCGGATCAGAAGGGCATAAGGTAAAGGAGTAAAAAGAGCCTTGCGTTCCCTTCCACAATCAATTCCCTTACATAACAAAATAACTTCTAGACTCGACTTCAACCAGTTTCGCTTGGTAATCCTACAGGCAGTCAGGCTCTGATACCAAAGCTATCAAGACTCCGATCCGAAATCACACTGATCTAGCATGTAACGCATCATATCACTTTGCATCCTCACGCACGGTATTCCCACAGGTGCCACCATACCTGGCTCGGGACCGTTTGCGCCTTTTGGCTCACGTATATGATAGTGTCGCTAGCCTCCATATGACAAAGAACCCGGGCCAACATGACTAGTCGTAAACCCAAAGTGGCACTAACTTACAGGGACATGCATACATGACCCAGCAACGAACGTATCGGTCATCAACGCATGACCCAAGTCGTAGCAAGCTACAAGGACTTAAAGGAACAACGCATGACATTTCCCCGAAGGGACAGACACAGGAACAAAGAAGGACACATGCCGGCCAGCCTAAGTGTTCCGGAGCAGTAGCAAGCTACCATGGCTCAGTGGAAGCACTAGGCGACATTTCCCAGTAAGAGAGGCTACCAACGATAAACAACTAGGTTGTCAGATCCCACACATACCAAGCATTTCAAATCATACACACAATATGCTCGATATGTGCTAATACAACATGACATCACAACAAAACTCTACAACTCAAAGTACTTTATTTAAAAGGCTCCGAAGAGCCATACATAGTGAGAATTACAATCACGCGTCACATGATCCAACATACAGAGCATACAAGCAAAGGAAGCATAAACATGTCTGGGTACAGACATCTGAAAAGGGAGAAGGCTTTAGAGCCTGAGTATCTACAAGACCCTTCCAAGGTTACAAGATCGTAGCTGAGGTAACATGCTAAACGTCGAAGTCCACGCGGAACTACTAGTGAGACTGTAGTCTCTCTGCAAAAACATAAATTAAGCAAACGTGAGTGCAAATGTACACAGCAAGACTTACATTAGAACTATCTACATATGCATCAGTATCAACAAAGGGGGTGGTGGAGTTTAACTGCAGCAAGCCAGCCTTGACTCAGTGGCTATCTTGTAATACGACTGCTGGTAACTCTTTTGAGGTGGCGCACACGAGTCCACATATTCACCAATCAATACACCACTATGGATCCGCTCCCGTCTTCCTACAAGAACGCCATCCATAGAACTCACGCTTATGTTGCACATTTTAGAGTATCCACCTTCACTTGTCTATGAACTGTATAGGAAACCCAGAGGTCCTTTACCGCGGACGCGGCTATACGAATAGATCATTTATAACCCTACAGGGGTGTAATTCTTCACACATGCTCTCGCCACTTACCACCATGTACACGTCGTGTATCTCGGCAACCTTCAAGCGGAAGCCTGGCGAGGGAGTCGGCCATGACCTGACTAACCACACAAGTCTCTAGTCTAGGTTTATCGCTTATTCGGGCTCCATCCGCAAGGAGATCCGGCTAAGGTTTTGCTCATGGCCCCAAACGATGAGAGCAGGGTTCCCGAGGCACCAAGCGGGCGTCTCAGTACATCGTGCCTCGTGTCTCTACCGCATCATAGCCCACCCCTAGGGTCAGCGCCACGCACATCCCCCAACACTTATCCTACAAACACCAAAAACTATTTGCAACTCCTCGACAGAGATCAAGGCGATTAATAAGTCGAGAGGGGCTCTTAAGCATTCCAATGAGTGGTAATAGCTGTTCATGGATCACAAACGCAGAACTAAGTTCCCGAGGACGGTTTCCATGAGACAACCCACCATGTACTCCTACATGGCCTCTCACCGCTACCTTTACCAAAACGTGTTCTCACACTTAGCTCTCAATAGTAGGACATGTTCACCACATTCCAATTCATCCCCGATGAATAAGACCTGACTCAACTCTAAGCAGTAGCAGGCCTGACAAACAAGCATGAATGAGTAGGCACAACTCCTACTCATACTAGTGGGTTTCATCTATGTACTCTGGCAATGACAGGTCATGCAGAGGAAAGGCGTTCAACTACTGCAACATGTAACAGTTGAATCGTCGTTGTCCTAATGCAGTAAAAGAGAGCAGAAGCGAGAGAGTGGGATTGTATCGAAATGAACAACGGGTTTTTGCTTGCCTGGAACTTCTGAAGATAATATAGCTCTTTATCGGTGAGGGAGTCCTGGATTAGGGGGTCCTTGGACTGCCGGACTATATACTTTGGCCGGACTCTTGGACCATGAAGATACAAGATTGAAGACTTCGTCCTGTGTCCAGGTGGGACTCTCCTTTGCGTGGAAGGCAAGCTTGGCAATTCAGATATGTAGATCTCCTCCCTTGTTACCGACTCTGTGTAACCCTAGCCCCCTCCGGTGCCTATATAAACCGGAGGCTTTAGTCCGTAGGACAACAACAATCAGAATCATAGGCTAGCTTCTAGGGTTAGGCTCTACGATCTTGTGGTAGATCAACTCTTGTAATACTCATATCATCAAGATCAATCAAGCAAGAAGTTGGGTATTACCTCCATCGAGAGGGCCCGAACCTGGGTAAACATTGTGTCCCCCGCCTCCTGTTACCATCCGCCTTAGACGCACAGTTCGGGAGCCCCTACCCGAGATATGCCGGTTTTGACACCGACATTGGTGCTTCCATTGAGAGTTCCACTGTGTCTTCACCATAAGGCTTGATGGCTCCTTCGATCATCGGCAACGATGCGATCCAGGGTGAGGTTTTTCTCCCCGGAGAGATCTTCGTATTCGGCGGCTTCGCACTCCGGGCCAACTCGCTTGGTCATCTGGAGCAGATCGAGAGCTACGCCCCTGGCCGTCAGGTCAGGTTTCGAAACTTAAACTATGCTGCTGACATCCGCGAAGACTTGATCTTTGACGGATTCGAGCCCGTGTCAGGTGCGTCGCACAGCCACGACAAGCATGACTTAGCTCTGTCGCCCGACAATATTTGGGAGATCACACCTGTGGCAGCTCCAACCCTTGATCCGGAGCAGATCACGCCGTCCGAGGATGGGTGGATGGACCCCGCCACGGAGGCCACACACTCAGCGGCAACAGAGCCGAATACTGACTTCACCCCCTACGAGACCTGTGTTGCCGGAACCTTGGATTTGTCCCCGGCCACGGGCTCCGAACTGCCTACATCCGTACCTATCGAATCTGATGTGGCGCCGATCATGGAGTTTTCCTCCGCAGATATCCTTCAGCACTCACCCTTGGGTGATGTGCTAAATTCATTAAGGTCTCTCTCCTTGTTAGGAGGCCCTTGGTCGAACTATGTCTGGCTTGAGTGGCAAGTGAACGACGAAGAAATTCGTCCCCCACCCACCACCCACTTAATAGCCACTATCGATGACTTAACCGACATGCTTGATTTCGGCTCCGAAGAAATCGACGGTATGGACGACGATGTAGGAGAGAAACAGGAACCACCACCCACAGGGCGCTGGACTGCCACCTCATCATATGATATATACATGGCGGACACCCCCAAAGAAAGCGATGGCAATAAGGCAACAGAGGATAATCCCCTCAAGAAGCAATCTAAGCACCGGCGTCAACGGCGCCGCTCTAAGCCCCGCCATAACAAAAACGGTGATACCGGCACAAGAAACAATAACGCTGCGGATAGCACCAAAGACGAAGACAATCCCCTCCAGCCAGGCCTCGAGCGGGAGGATGGGCAAGCTAGCCCTAAGGAACAGGCAGTAGACGGAGAATCAAAGGATGACAATTACATGCCTATCTTCGAAGGCGAGGTGAGCCTCGGCGACGAAGAATTTATCGTGCCTGAGGATCCTGCTGAACACGAGTGCTTCATGCATCGGCTTATAGCCACAGCAAAAAGCCTGAAGAAAAAGCAACAACAGCTTCAAGCTAACCAAGATCTGCTAGCGGATAGATGGACTAAGGTCCTGGCGGCCGAGGAATACGAACTTGAGCGCCCAACCAAAAGTTACCCAAAGCGCAGGTTTCTACCCCAACTCGAGGAAGAAGCATTAAAGCCTACACTTCCAGCGTATGATGCGACTGACCGGCCACCTCATGGCCGAGACAAAGCGGCATGTCAGGCCGAAGTCCAGCCTGCACCCCATCGCCAGTTAAACAAAAATACCAAGGCTCAGGGTAACGCGCAGGACCTGCGAGACATATTGGAAAACAAGGCAGGACATGCAAGATCGATCTACGGATCACGGGGGCGCGCCCCAACACATGACGACAACTGTCACGCCAGATATACTAAAAGCAAATCCGGCCAGGCCGAATACAGCAAACAAGACTCGTATGAACTGCGTCGTGATATAGCCCAGCACAGAGGCCTCACACACCCCCTATGCTTCACTGATGAAGTAATGGATCACGAATTCCTAGAAGGTTTTAAACCCATGAACATTGAATCATATGATGGTATAACAGACCCCGCGGTATGGATCGAAGATTTCCTCCTCCACATCCACATGGCCCGCGGTGATGATCTACATGCCATCAAGTACGTCCCATTAAAACTTAAAGGACCTGCTCAGCATTGGCTCAATAGCCTGCCAACAAACTCCATTGGCAATTGGGAGAATTTGGAGGACGCATTCCTTGACAACTTCCAGGGCACTTATGTGCGAACACCGGATGCCGATGACTTGAGTCACATAACCCAACAGCCAATGGAATCAGCCAGGAAATTCTGGACTTGGTTCCTAACTAAGAAGAACCAAATTGTCTATTGTCCGGATGTCGAGGCCTTAGCGGCATTTAAGCATAACATCCGCGACGAGTGGCTCGCCCGACTCCTCAGCCAAGAAAAGTCAAAATCCATGGCATCCCTCACGACACACATGGCCCGCTTTTGTGCGGGTGAGGATAGCTGGCTGGCTCGCAGCAACAACACATCAAGAAACCCTGGCAATTCAGATGCCAAAGATAGCAACGGCAGGCCAAGTCGCAACAGACACAAGCGCCGCAACAACAGCGACAACGGCGAAGACACTGCAGTTAATGCCGGATTCAGTGGCTCTAAATCCGGTCAGCGGAAAGAGCCGTTCAAAAGAAGCAATCCGGGACCATCCAGCTTGGACCGCATACTCGATCGTTCGTGTCAAATTCATGGCACCCCCGACAAACCAGCCAACCACACCAACAGAGAATGTTGGGTGTTCAAACAGGCCGGCAAATTGAATGTCGAAAATAAGGAAAAGGGACTGCATAGAGACGATGACGAGGAGCCCCGGCCGCCGAACACAGGAGGACAGAAGAAATCCCCCCCCCAAGTGAAAACGGTAAACATGATATACGCAACCCATATTCCCAAGCAGGAACGGAAGCATGCACTGAGGGACGTCTATGCGATGGAGCCAGTTGCCCCAAAGTTCAACCCATGGTCTTCTTGTCCGATCACCTTCGATCGCAGGGACCACCCCACCAATATCCATCATGGCGGTTCTACCGCATTGGTCCTTGACCCCATCATTGATGGATTTCACCTCACTCGAGTCCTTATGGACGGTGGCAGTAGCCTGAACCTGCTCTATCAGGATACAATGCGCTAGACCCCTCGAGTATCAAACCCACCAAAGCCACCTTTAAAGGTGTCATCCCAGGTGTAGAGGCCTGTTGCACCGGCTCAATCACACTGGAAGTGGTCTTCGGATCTCTGGACAACTTCCGAAGTGAGGAGTTAATCTTCAATATCGCCCCCTTCCATAGTGGCTATCACGCACTGCTCGGACGAACCGCAATTGCCAGATTCAATGCGGTACCGCATTATGCATACCTCGAGCTTAAAATGCCAAGACCTCACGGGGTTATAACAGTTAATGGAAACACAGAACGCTCGCTCCGCATGGAGGAGCACACTGCGGCCCTCGCAGCAGAAGCGCAAAGCTGCCTTATGAGGCAAACCGCCACTTCGGCGAAAAAGACCCCGAACACCTTCAAGTGAGTCCGGAGTACCCTGCAAGAGGATCGCTAGGAACGTTTAGAGCTCACCTAGCAATTCGGCCTCCGTACTAGTCCTAGTCAAGCGGCGAACTTTGTGCCACACGTACATAATTACGCACTCAAGATACCATAGGCATAGGCGGAGGCATGACCATGGCACGGCCCACAATGCGGCTCAACCGCTTCAAGACCCGTATACCTTCAACATTTTCTTCCTTTCAGGCCTCTATTCTTTGAAGGCCCTCTCCGATCGTCTAATTATCGGACCCGTCATGGGAAGGAAACACCAAGGAAGCAAGAAGCTTTGACGTACAAGGGAATCCTCAGGTGATCTCTGATAACGATCGATATACCTATTTCGCATACCCACACACATCTTGACCTTGGATAGCACATGTGAAATAGTCCTATCTTTTACTTATGCACTACATGTATGCATATGCTTTGACGTATCATCTAAATAACAATGTACAGCATCAGCTCATTATTGCATTCCTTTATCTTTTTTTCCCTGTCTGCTTATTTACGACAAATCGCACCCGTACATTCTGATACACCAGTGCGCCAGGGGCTTCAGTGTAGCCCATAACACCGCATGAAAAGTCCGAACATTTTCGATAGTGCGGCACCCCGAACTTATAGCATTATATGCATCAGCTCTGAATCATGTCTTGGGTCAATAGTTCGGTTTTCCCGGCTCCCATGATTTGGTACCTTACATTCTGCTATACCGGCTCAGGTAGCACTGGGAGAACTACTGCGATTGTGTCCTGGTTCTTCCAGACGAGAACCTCAGTATAGAAAGCAGAAAACTAACTGTCATGATGCGACGAGAGCTGGTCGCTGTTCGAGAGGTCTCAAATCCTTAAAGATTTTTTCCGCTTCGGGCGAGGAGTCGGCCTTGTCCGATTTAGGCGTACATAGCGCCCCAAGTTCGGCATTCCGAATACTAGGGGCTTCGCCGAAATTTAAAATTGTAGGCTTCTATGGCTAAGTGAGAGTGATAAAGCTATATAGTCTGGTTGCCTGGTTCGTTGTGCTGAACACCTCCTTCGAAGGACCCAAAACTGGGATAAACAGTGGTCAGGTTTATCCCGAACACCTTAGTACTAGTTACATGGGGGCAAAAGCCGACGACTGGCCAACTCTCAAATTATATGAACAGCCGCATAGAAGGTAATATTTTGAATTAACAAGCATTACATAACGCACATGAACTCGTTCCACATTACAGGATCACATGATTACATTCATTCAAATATTACATCCTTAGCACATTCCTCTGCCACAAGGCGAGCACCCTTCAGGACACTATCATAATACTTTTCGGGGTGGTGATGCTCCTTGCCCTCCGGCGGCCCCTCCTTCACCAGCTTTTCGGCGTCCATCTTCGCCCAGTGCACTTTCGCCCGGGCAAAAGACCTGCGCGCACCCTCAATGCAGAAGGACCGCTTTATGACTTCATACCGTGGGCAGGCATTCACAAGCCTCCTTACCTGGACGAAATAGCTGCCAGGCAGAGGCTCGCCAGGCCACATCCAGACTATGAGGCCCTTCATGGCCAGTTCGGCCGCCTTGTGAAGCTCGACTAGTTGCTTCAACTGGTTGCTCAAGGGCATAGGATGTTCGGTCCCAGTATACTGAGACCAGAACAACTTCTCCGTCGAGCTCCCTTACTCGGACCGGTAGAACTCCACGGCATCCGACACACTGCTGGGTAGATCTGCGAACGCTCCTGGAGAGCTCCGAATTCGGTAAGTAAAAGGAAAGTTTCCTTCACATGCTTGCTTTGCATATTGAATGCCTTACTCGCCGCTATCTTCTTGACTGCCTCAATTTCCTGGAGGGCATTTTGGCCTTCGGCCTTGGCATTTTGTGCGTTCTCGAGGGCCTTCGCAAGCTCGGACCCTTACGTCTTAGAGTCACCCTCCAAGGACTCATACTTTTTGACAAACTCCTGGAGCTCTTGCTAAACCTCACCGACTCGGGCCTCTTGCTTCTCGCGCTTGGCGCACTCCTTGGCCGCTTTGCCTTCGGCCTCGGGCAGCGCCTTCTTCAGGGCCGCCACTTCGGTCGTGGCCCCTAGCAAAATTCATGACGATCCTGTGATCTAACAACCACTTTCCTTTTTCTTTATCAATAAACAGACGAGGTATTACTTACCATTGTTCTCTTCGAGCTGCCTCTTGGTAAGGCCGAGCTCTTCCTCGGACCGCTCAAGGTCCCGCTTCAGTGCGGAGACCTCCACCATGCGAGCGGCAGCGGCCAGCAGTGAAGCCTGCTTATTCACATAGACATATTCTAATTAGACTCTTGCGATTATTATTTGATCCTCTATATGGCCTTTCTTTGCGAACACCAAACAGAGCATCAGGGGCTAGTGTCTATGATGTAACATTTTCTCATAATTTGATTACTTACCTCAAAGCCTGTTAGGAGGCTGGCACAGGCTTTAGTCAGTCCGCTTTTGGTGGACCGAACCTGCTCGACCACCGCACTCATGATAGTGCGGTGCTCTTTGTCAATGGAAGCGTCGCGAAGCACTTCCAGCAAATTGTCCGATGCCTCTGGATGGACAGAGGCCATCGGCACAGACGGCTTGCCCCCCTTGGCGAGGGGTCGCCTGACAGAATCCGGAACCACTGGAGGTTCCGGTGCAGTATTCGGCTGGGGGCTAGACTTGCTGCCCCCGGCATTAGAGCCCATCGAAGTCTTGCCCCTTGTGCGACCAGCGTCCGGAATGTCGCCTTGGGGCGCCTCCGGAACTGTCTCCCCTTGGTTCAGTACCCTTTGAGATAGCACCTCAACATTGTCCGTAGGGCAGGGGGAGGAGGCAGTCGGGAGTGGATCGTTGTTCATCTCCAACGGGCCCAAAGACTCATCTGAAGAGGAAACGTGGATATGGGCTTTGGATGGGTTGCATGATCATGTTCAGCATGATAAGAAGCAATGAAATAAAACATACCAGGAACTATTATGCTATTCGGATACTTACGACTTCGCCAGGGGCTTGTCCCTGGGGAACCACTCCTCGTCGCTAAAAGCGGCCGCCGTGGAGTAGTCCGGAAGGAGAGTCCTTCCCTTCTTGGACCCTTCGACCTCCGCTGACGGGGCGACCTTCCTTTTCGTGTCTCCCCCGGCCGGGGGGGGAGAACTTTCCTCTTCCTCCTCCTCGTTCTCGTGGGAGGAGGGCACCTCGATGTTATTGGACGATGAGTCCGATATGACTTTGCGTCGGAGACCTTTCCTGGTCCCCGTGGCCTTCTTCTTGGCCTTCTTCTCTGGCGCCTCATAGGGCGCCGGAACCAACATCTCCGTTAAGAGATCCCTTGCTGGATCTTCGGGCAGTGGGGCCGGACAATCGATCCACTCCGCTGTCGTGACCCATTCCTGTTAAATGGCGTGGAGGCTTAGATCCCCCACATGATTATACCGGGGAAAGAAACATCTTACGAGATATAAGGAGCTCACCGGATTGGAAGGGTGCTTTGCACTGAGTCCGCGATCCTCGGTAAGGGGAGGAGGTACCTCCGGGGACATGAACAACACCTTCCAGATGTCCTGGTGCGTCGTGTCGAAGATCTCTCACAGCGTCTGGTGCTTAGCCGGGTTGAACTCCCACATATTGAATGCCCGTCTTTGACATGGGAAGATCCGGCGGAAGAGCATGACCTGGACCATGTTGACATGCTTGATTTTCTTGCTTATCATGTTTTTAACACAGTTCTGGAGTCCGGTCAGCTCCACCGATGAACCCCAGGATAGGCCCTTCTCTTTCCTAGAGGTAAGCCGAATGGGGATGCCGGATCGAAATTCTGGGGCTGCCACCCAGTTGGTGTCACACGGCTTGGTGATCCAGAACCAGCCCGATTGCCACCCCTTCACGGTCTCCACATAGGAGCCTTCGAGCCAGGTGATGTTGGGCATTTTGCCCACCATGGCGCCTCCGCACTCCGCTTGCTGGCCGACCATCACCTTCGGTTTGACGTTGAAGGTCTTCAGCCACATGCCGAAGTGGGTGAGGGAGTCCTGGATTAGGGGGTCTCCGGACAACCAGACTATATCCTTTGGCCGGACTATTGGACTATGAAGATACAACATTGAAGACTTCGTCCCGTGTCCGGATCGGACTCTCCTTGGCATGGAAGGCAAGCTAGGTGATACAGATATGTAGATCTCCTCCTTTGTAACCGACTCTGTGTAACCCTAGCCCCCTCTGGTGTCTATATAAATCGGAGGGTTTTAGTCTGTAGAACAGCATATAGAATCATACTATAGGTTAGCTTTTAGGGTTTAGCCTCTACGATCTCGTGGTAGATCAACTCTTGTAATACTCATATCATCAAGAACAATCAAGCAGGACGTAGGGTATTACCTCCATCAAGAGGGCCTGAACCTGGGTAAACATCGTGTCCCCTGCTTCCTATTACCATCCGCCTTAGACGCACAGTTCGAGACCCCCTCGAGATCCACCGATTTTGACCCGACATTGGTTCTTTCATTGAGAGTTCCACTGTGTTGTCACCATAAGGCTTGATGGCTCCCTCGATCATCGTTAGTGATGTGGTCCAGGGTGAGGTTTTCCTCGCCGGACAGATCTTTGTATTCGGCAGCTTCGCACTGCGGGCCAATTCGCTTGGCCATCTAGAGCAGATCGAGAGCTACACCCTGGCCATCAGGTTAGATTCGGAAACTTAAACTACACTGCCGACATCCGCGGAGACTTGATCTTCGACGGATTCGAGCCCGTGTCAGGTGCGCCGCACAGTCACGACGAGCATGACGTAACTCTGCTGTCGGACAGTGTTCGGGAGATCACATCTACAACTACTCCGGCCGTCGATCCGGAGCAAATCGCGCCATCCGAGAGCGGAGGGATAGACCCCGCCATGGAGGCCTCACTCTCAGTGGCGATAGAGCCGGATACTGACTTCACCTCTTACGAGAGCCGTGTCGCCGAACCACTGGATTCACCTCCGGCCACGGACTCCGAACCGCTTACATCAGTGCCCTCGAATCCGACTGGGCACCGATCATGGAGTTCACCTCCGTGGATATCTTTCAGCACTCTCCCTTCGGCGATGTGCTAAATTCATTGAGGTCCCTCTCCCTGTTAGGAGAACCTTGGCTGAACTATGTCCGGCTAGAATGGGATGCGGACAACAAAGAAATTCGCTGCCCACCCACCACCCACTTTGTAGCCACTGTCGACAATTTAACCGACATGCTCGACTTCGACTCCGAAGACATCGACGTATGGACGACGATGGAGGAGACGAGCAGGAACCACCTCCCACGGGGCGCTGGACCGCTACCTCATCAAACGACATATATATGGTGGACACCCCAAAAGAAGGAAATGGCGACAAGACAGCGGAGGATGACCCCTCCAAGAAGCAACCCAAGCACCAACGTCAGTGGCGCCGCCCTAAGTCCCGCCACATCAAAAGTAGTGATACCGGCACAGGAGATAATAACACTCCGGATAGTGCCAAAGACAATCACAATCCCCTCCGGCATGATGTAGAGCTGGAGGTTGAACAAGCCAACCCTCCAGAGCAGGCAGCAGATGGAGAACTGGAGGAGGACAATTACATGCCTCTCTCCGAAGACGAGGCGAGCCTCGGCGATGAAGAATTTATCTTGCCTGAGGACCCCGTCGAACAGGAGCGCTTCAAGCGTCGGCTTATGGCCACAGCAAATAGCCTGAAGAAAAAGCAACAACAGCTTCGAGCTGATCAAGACTTGCTAGCAGACAGATGGACCAAAGTCCTTGCGGCCGAGGAATACGAACTCGAGCACCCCTCCAAGAGTTACCCAAAACACAGGTTGCTACCTCACCTCGAGGAGGAAGCATTGAAACCCCATGCGACATCGTTCGATGCGGCTGACCGGCCACTACGTGGCCGAGCCAAAGAGGCGTTTCTGCCTGAAGTTCATCCTGCACCCCGTCGCCACTCAATCCAAAATACCAAGGCTCGGGGCAACACACGGGACCTGTGAGACGTATTGGACAGTCAGGCAAAACTTGCAAGGTCAATATATGGGTCATGAGCACACGCGCCAACACGGGACGATGATCGTCGCGCCGGATACGCCAAAAGCAAATCCGGCCAGGCCGAATACAGCAGACAAGACTCATATGAACTACGTCGGGATATAGCCCGGCACAGAGGCGCCGCACACCCCCTATGCTAAACTGATGAAGTTATGGATCACGAATTCCTGGAGGGTTTGAAACCGGTAAATATTGAATCATACGATGGAACAACAGATCCCGTTGTATGGATTGAGGATTTCCTCCTTCACATCCACATGGCTCGCGGTGATGATCTACACGCCATCAAGTACCTCCCACTAAAACTCAAAGGACCAGCTCAACATTGGCTGAATAGCTTGCCAGCAGACTCCATCGGCAGTTGGGAGGATCTGGAAGACGCATTCCTTGACAAGTTCGAGGGCACTTATGTGCGACCACCGGATGCCGATGACCTGAGCCATATAACTCAGCAGCCAGGGGAGTCGGCCAGACAATTCTGGACTCGATTCCCGACTAAGAAAAACCAAATTGTCGACTATTCAGACGCAGAGGCCCTCGCGGCATTCAAGCACAACATCCATGACGAGTGACTTGCCTGCTACCTTGGCCAGGAGAAGCCGAAGTCTATGGTATCCCCCACGACACTCATGACCCGCTTTTGCAGGGGCGAGGATAGCTGGCTGGCTCGCAGCAATAACACATCGAGGAATCCAGGCACTTCGGATACCAAAGATGCCAACGGCAGATAACATCGTAAAAGACCAAAGCACCGCAATAACGGCGATAACATCGATGATACGGCAGTCAATGCCGGATTCAGAGGCTCTAGATCTGGTCAGCAGAAAAAGCCATTTAAAAAGAAGTACTCCGGCTCCGTCCAGTTTGGATCGCATACTGGATCGCTCATGTCAAATCCACGGCAGCCCCGACAAGCCAGCCAAACACACCAATAGAGAATGCTGGGTGTTCAAGCAGGCCTGCAAGTTAAATGCCGAAAACAAGGACAAGGGGCTGCATAGTGATGACGAGGAGGAGCCCCGGCCACCGAACACGGGAGGACAAAAGGGGTTCCCCCCACAAGTGAAGACGGTGAACATGATATACGCAAACCACATTCCCAAGAGGGAGTGGAAGCGTGCACTAAGGGACGTCTATGCGATGGAGCCCGTCGCCCCAAAGTTCAACCCATGGTCTGCTTGCCCGATCAGCTTTGATCGTAGGGACCACCGCACAAGTATCCATCATGGCGGATCCGCTGCACTGGTCCTAGACCCCATCATCGACGGATTTCATCTCACTCGAGTCGTTATGGACGGCGCATCAGCCTGAACCTGCTCTATCAGGATACAATGCGAAAAATGGGTATCGATCCCTTGAGGATCAAACCCACCAAAACCACCTTTAAGGGCGTCATCCCAGGTGTAGAGACCCATTGCATGGGCTCAATCACACTGGAAGTAGTCTTTGGATCACCGAACAACTTCCGAAGCAAGGAGTAATCTTGGACATCATCCCGTTTTGTAGTGGCTATCATGCGCTGCTCGAACGAACTACATTTGCAAAATTCAATGCAGTACCGCATTACGCATACCTTAAGCTCAAGATGCTAGGACCTCGGGGGGTCATAACGGTGAATGGAAACACAGAACGCTTGCTCCGCATGGAAGAGCACACTGCGGCCCTCACTGCAGAAGCACAAAGCAGCCTTTCAAGGCAAACCACTAATTCGGCGATACAGCCCCCGAACACCTTCAAGCGTGTCTGGAGTAAACTGCAACATGATCGCCTGGCACGTTCACAGCTCGCCTAGCAATTCGGCCCCCGTCCCAGTCCCAGTCAAGCAACGAAATCCGTGTCGCGCGCACATAATTACGCACTGAATATACCATGGACATAGGCCAGGGGCACGATCAAGGCACATCCCGCAATGCAGCTTAACCGCCCTCGGGGCTGTATATCTTTATCATTTCTTTTCTCTCTCAGGGCCTAACTCTCTGGAAGCCCTTTCCGGCAGTATGATTGCAGGACACATTACAGGAAGGAACAACCAAGGCGGCAAGAAGCTAAGATGTACACGGGAACCCTCAGGTGGTCACTAATAATAATACCAGTTTTCTATACACAGCTTGCCCTTGGATAGGACATTTTGAGTAGTCCTAGTTTCTGCTTATCGCACTACTTGTACCAGGAGGCTTCGACGTATTATTTAAATAAGAATGCATAGCATAAGTCTATTATTGCATTATTCATTCTTCTTTTCTTCCTTTATGTCCATTTACGACAATCCGCACCCGGCAATTCGGGTACGGTCAGTACGCCAGGGGCTTTCGTTTACCCCATAATACGGCGCGAGAAGTCCGAACACTTTTGACAGTGCGGCACCCCGAACTTATATCATTATATGCATCAGCTCCGAATCATGTCTTGGGTCATTAGTTGGGTTTGCCCGGCTCCCATGCTTTGGTACCTTAGCCTTGTCCGGCTTAGGCATGTATAGCGCCCCAAATTCAGCCTTCCGAATACCAGGGGCTTCACCAAAATTTTAAATTGTAGACTTCTATGGCTAAGTGAGAGTGATAAAGCATTATAGTTCGATTGCCTGTTTTGTTGCGCTGAACACATCCCTTGAAGGACCCAAAATTGGGGTAAAGAGTGCTCAGGTTTATCCCGAACACCCCAGTACAAGTTACATGGGGGCAGAAGCTGACGACTGGCCAACTCTTAGATTTTATAAACGACAGCACGAAGGTAATATTTTAAATTAATAACGCCATAGAAGCTGACGACTGGCCAACTCCGGCAGCCCCTTCTTCACCAGCTTCATGGTGTCCAGCTTCGCCTAGTGCACCTGCGCGCACCTTCAATGTAGACGGACCGCTTTATGACTTCAAGCCGTGGGCAGGCGTCGACGAGATGCCTTACCAGACTGAAGTATCTGCCGGACAGGGGCTCGCCAGGCCACATTCGGACTATAAGGCCCCTCATGGCTTGTTCGGCCGCCTTGTGAAGCTCGACCAACTGCTTTAGCTGGTCGCTGAAGGGCACGGGGTGTTTGGTCCCAGTATACTGAGACCAGAACAACTTCTCCATCGAGCTCCCCTCCTCAGCTCGGTAAAACTCCACGGCATCCAGTACACCGCGGGGAAGATCTGCAAACCCTCCTGGAGAGCTCCAAACTCGGGTAAGAAAAAGGAATTTCTCCTTCACGTGCTTGCTTTGCATAATGAATGCCTTAACCGGTGCTATCTTCTTCACCGCATCAATGTCTTGGAGGGCCTTGTGGGCTTCAATGTTGGTGCTCCGGGCACTTTCAAGCGCCTGCGCGAGCTCGGACTCTCGCATCTTAGAGTCAAGCTCCAAGGACTTGTGTTTTTTGGTGACAGCCTCGAGCTCCTACTGCACCTCGTCCACTCGGGCTTCTTGTTTCTCCCGCTCAATGCGCTCCTTGGCCGCTTTGTCTTCGGCCTCGGATAGCGCTTTCTTCAGGGCCGCCACTTCGCTCATTGCCCCTGACAAATTCATGATGATCCTATTATTTTACAACCGCACTTCTTTTTACAAGTGTAGACAAGGTATTGCTTACCTTTGCTCTCCTCAAGCTGCCTCTTGGTAAGGCTCAGCTTGTTCTTGGACCGCTCCAGGCCCTGCTTTAGTGCAGAGACCTCGGCAGTACGTGCGGCAGCGGCCAGTAGTGAAGCCTGCACATACACATAGATATATTCCGATTAGACTCCTGAGTCGTCATTTGATCCTCTATTCGGCCTTTCTTCTCGAACGCCGAACATAGCATTAGGGGCTACTATCTATGTGGTAATACGTTCTTATACTTTGATTGCTTACCTCAAAGCCTGTTAGGAGGCTGGCGCAAGCTTCGGTCAGTCCGTTTTTGTCAGACTGAACCTTCTCGATCACCGCACTCATGGTAGTGCGGTGCTCCTCGTCGATGGAGGCGCTGCGAAGCGCTTCCAGCAAGTTGTCCGGTGCCTCTGGATGGACAGATGACACCGGCACGGGTGGCTGGCCCCCCTTAATGGGGGATCGCCTGCCAGAGTCCGGAACCACCAAAGATTCTGGTGTAGTGTTCGGCTGGGAGCCGAACCTGGAGCCCATGGTAGTCCGGCTCCCTTTGCGCCTAGGGTCCGGAAGGTCGCCTCGAGGCGCTCCCAGGACTGCCTCCCCTTGTCCCGGTGCCTGTTGAGACAACACCTCGGCGTTGTCCGCAGGGCAAGGGGTGGAGGCGGTCAGAAGAAAACCGTTGTTCATATCCGACGAGTCCAACAAACCACTCGACGAAGATACGTCGAGATGAGCTCGGGACGGACTGCATAATCATGTTCGGCATGAGAAGGAGCAATGCAATAAAACATGCCATGAATTGCTATGGTGTCCGGATACTTACGACTTCGCCAGGGGCTTGACCCTGGGTTGCCACTCGTCGCCGCTGTGGGCGGCCGTCGTGGAGCAGTCCAAAGGGAGGATCCTGCCCTTCATGGACCCTTCGGCCTCCCCGGTTGGGTCGGCCTTCCTTTTCTTGTCTCCCCCGGCTGGGGGGGAGAACTTTCCTCTTACTCCCCCTCGTTTTCATGACAGGAGGGCACGTCAGAGTTATCGGACGATGAGTCCGATACAACCTTGCGCCGGAGACCCTTTCGGGTCCCCGCGGCCTTCTTCTTGGCCTTCTTCACCGGCACCTCGAAAGGTGCCGGAACTGGCATCTCCGTCAGGAGAGTGTCTGCGGGATCCTCCAGCAGAGGGGCGGAGTAATCGATCTGCTCCACTATATTCACCCAGTCTTGTTAAAGGCATGGAAGGCTTAGATCCCGCACATGATTAAAATGGGGCAAATGGATACCCTGTGAAATATAAACACTTACCGGATTGGCGCGGCGCTTTGCGCTGAGTCCGCGGTCCTCGGTGAGGGAAGGAGGTACCTCGACGCCCTTGAATAGAAGCCTCCAGACGTCCTCGTGCATCGTGTCATAGAGCTCTCGCAGCGTCTGGTGCTTGGCCGGGTTGAACTGCCACAAGTTGAATACCCGTTGTTGACATGGGAGAATCCGACAGAAGAGCATGACCTGGACCACATTGACAAGCTTGATTTTCTTGCTCATCATGTTCTTGATGCAGGTCTAGAGTCCCGTCAGCTCTACCGAGGAACCCCAGGATAGGCCCTTCTATTTCCAGGAGGTGAGCCATGTGGGGATTCCGTATCAGAATTCGGGGGCCGTCTCCCAGTTGGTGTCGCGTGGCTTGGTGATGTAGAATCACCCCGATTGCCACCCCTTTATGGTCTCCACATAGGAGCCTTCAAGGCAGGTGACATTAGGCATCTTGCCCACCATGGCGCCTCCGCACTCTGCTTGCTGGCCGACCACCACCTTCGGTTTGACATTGAAGGTCTTCAGCCACAGGCCGAAATGGGGCTTGATGCGGAGGAAGGCCTCGCACACGACGATAAACGCCGAGATGTTGAGGATGAAATTGGGGGGCCAGATCATGAAAATCCAGCCCATAGTAGAACATGAGCCCGCGGACAAACGGGTGGAGAGGAAATCCCAGTCCGCGGACAAAGTGGGTAAGAAAAACTACCCTCTCATGGGGTTCGGGCGTTGGGATGATCTGCCCTGCATCTGGCAGCCGGTGCACGATATTCGCGACCAGATATATGGCTTCCCGTAACTTTTTGATGTTCTCCTCCATGATGGAGGAGACCATCCACTTGCCTCCTGCTTCAGAAATACTTGGAGTGGTTTGAGAAGAGGAACACGAGCTTGGGCGCTAGAGCTCGAGTGTGCGGGAACGGATAAGCGAGGAG
The DNA here is from genome assembly GCF_002162155.2 of Triticum dicoccoides. Taxonomy (NCBI): domain Eukaryota; kingdom Viridiplantae; phylum Streptophyta; class Magnoliopsida; order Poales; family Poaceae; genus Triticum; species Triticum dicoccoides. The sequence continues at coordinate 383,194,582 of NC_041382.1, read as the reverse complement.
GAACAAGGTGTGGGTGAAAAGAGTGAATCTTTGACCCTTTATAAGGGCGGAGGAGGCGATGCACCTCCACACTTACCTGGTAAAATCGCTTATTCCCCAAGCGCCGTAATTAATGGCATGGTTGGGTTACCCACATCCGTATTGATGAGAATCTCGTAATAAGGGGGACACGATCTCTGCTTTGACAAGACGTGTCAAGAAAACCGCCCCATGTTATGTACGGTGCGGGTTGAGAAAAACGCTTCAAATAATGACCGAGCCATGACATGACGTCGTGCTGTCAGAACGTGTCAGCAGATTAGATTTGTGGAAATATTATTCTCTCCGCGGTAGTATGTGGAACTTGTTATGCAGAGCCGGACACCATTCTGGTGTTCAAAATATTCTATGGAGTATTCGGAGGAGGAACCCGCCTTGCAATGCCGAAGACAATACTGCGCGCCGGACTCATCATCATTGAAACCTGCTTAAGGGGCTACTAAGGGAGTCCTGGATTAGGGGGTTTCCGGACAGCCGGACTATATCCTTTGGCCGGACTATTGGACTATGAAGATACAAGACTGAAGACTTCGTCCCGTGTCCGGATGGGACTCTCCTTGGCGTGGAAGGCAAGCTAGGCGATACGGATATGTAGATCTCCTCCTTTGTAACCGACTCTGTGTAACCCTAGCCCCCTTCGGTGTCTATATAAACCGGAGGGTTTTAGTCCGTAGGAGAACATATACAATCATACCATAGGCTAGCTTTTAGGGTTTAGCCTCTACAATCTTGTGGTAGGTCAACTCTTGTAATACTCATATCATCAAGAACAATCAAGCAGGACGTAGGGTATTACCTCCCTCAAGAGGGCCCGGACTTGGGTAAACATCATGTCCCCTACTTCCTGTTACCATCCACTTTAGACGCACAGTTCGGGACCCCCTACCCGATATCTGCCAGTTTTGACACCGACAGAGGGGCTTGATGCGGAGGAAGGCCTCGCACACGACGATAAACGCCGAGATGTTGAGGATGAAATTGGGGGCCAGATCATGGAAGTCCAGCCCGTAGTAGAACATGAGCCCATGGACAAATGGCTGGAGGGGAAATCCCAGCCCGCAGATGAAATGGGTAAGGAATACGACCCTTTCGTGGGGTTCGGGGGTAGGGACAATCTGCCCCGCGTCTGGGAGCCGGTGCGTGATATCTGTGGCCAGGTATCCGGCTTCCGGGAGCTTCGTAATTTTCTCCTCCATAACAGAGGAGACCATCCCCTTGCCTCTCGCTTTGGACATGTTTGGAGTGGTTTTGCGGGGAAAATGTGAACTTGGGCGCTGGAGCTCGAGTGCGTGAGAATGGATGGGCAAGGAAGAAGAAGGCGTGGGTGAAAAGGAGGAGTCCTTGTCCCTTTATAAGGGTGGAAGAAACTATGCGCCTCACCACCTGCCTGGTAAACTTGCTTATTCCCCAAGCGCCATGATTGATGGCGCGGTTGGGTTACCCACACCCGTATTGATGAGAATCCCATGATAAGGGACACGATCTCTGCTTCGACAAGACGTGCCAAGAAAACCACCTAGCAATATGTCCAGTAGCTGGTTGAGAAAAATGGTTCGAACAATGACCGGGCCATGGTGTGATGTCACATTATGAAAAGTTGTCAGCAGATTAGATTTGTGGAAATATTATACTCTCTACGGTGGTATGTGGAATTTGTTTTGCAGAGCCGAACACTATCCTTGTGTTCGAAATATTCTATGGAGTATTCGGAGGAGGAACCCGCCTTGCAATGCCAAAGACAATCTGCGCGCCGGACTCATCGTCATTGAAGCCTGGTTCAGGGGCTACTGAGGGAGTCCTAGATTAGGGGGTCCTCGTACTGCCAGACTATATACTTTGGCCGAACTGTTGGACTATGATGATACAAGATTGAAGACTTTGTCCCGTTTCTGGGTGGGACTCTCCTTTGCGTGGAAGGCAAGCTTGGCAATTCGGATATTAAGATCTCCTCCCTTGTAACCGACTCTGTGTAACCCTAGCCCCTCCGGTGTCTATATGAACCGGAGGGTTTAGTCCGTAGGACAACAACAATCAGAATCATAGGCTAGCTTCTAGGGTTTAGCCTCTACGATCTCGTGGTAGGTCCACTCTAGTAATACTCATATCATCAAGATCAATCAAGCAGGAAGTAGCGTATTACCTCCATCGAGAGGGCCCGAACCTGGGTAAACATTGTGTCCCCCGCCTTCTGTTACCATCCGCCTTAGACGCACAGTTCGGGACCCCCTACCCGAGATCCGCTAGTTTTGAGACCGAGAATCGGTGTCATCAAACTCATTGTCGGAACCTCGTCTACTGAGAGGGGACAAATACTGGCAATAGAGAAGGAACACGATCAATGCAATGCAACAATATGATGCATGAATGTGACATGGCAATATGCTATGATTTGAGTTAATGCAGCTAGCAATGATTTAAATGGAGTTGGTTTGAACGCAAGATTCAAATTCAAACTCCACATGAGGCATTTCAAATGCCATTAATTCAAATAGTCATATACAGTAGCTTTAGGGTGCTCAAACATTCATGAAAAAGCCATAAACATATTCTTTGGATTTTTCTAATAATTTTTCATATATAACTTGTTTCATTTGGAGTTACGGATGATTTTATATGATTTTTAGAAGTTTTGGATATTTTTGAATTAAATAAATCATTTCTGATTTATTTTAAATCCCAGAAAATATTTACTGCGTCAGCATGACGTATTAGTGACGTGAGCAGGTGAACGGGCGGCCCAGGTCAAACTGACCAGTGGGTCCTGCGTGTCAGTGTCTAACTGAACTAACTTAGCTTAGTTAATACTAACATAACTTAATTAGCTGGGTGGGCCACGCATGTCAGTGGATTTGGGGAAGTCAAACTCAGTCAACCCGGGTCAAACTCACCGAAGTTGACCCGCGACTCGTCGCCGGCGAGGCCAGAGATGGAGGTGGGGCTCGGGATTGCGCTACAGGGCACGGTTCGAGCCGCGGTTGGGCGCATTGGAGAGCCCTTGGTGGCACGCGTCGAAAGGGGTGGCAATAGGGCCTGTGGTGGCTGGAGGCGACGGCTACGAGCTCGGCAGCGGTGGCCGGCGTTTGGGCATGCGCGGGAACGCGGCTGCGGTGGCCTAGGATGCGTACGTGGTACCGAAGCCGTCTACGCGATGCGGCGAACAGGATGGACATGCGCCCGAGACCAAATGGTCACCAGAGCATCGTCGGCGTTAAGCACGGGCGACGGCGGTCTTCGGTCGTCGGCAAAACGGCATATACAGTGTGCAAACAAGAAAATGGAGAGGATGGTTCGAGGGAGAGGCTCACGGCGGTTGCACTGGTGAAGACGGCGAGCTCGGAGGATGACCGGAGCAACCGGGGCGGCGGAGGCGATCTCGGCGGCCACAGGTTGAAGACGATGACGGTGAAGACGAAACGGAGCTTCCTAGCTCACTTGGCTCGGTGAGGAGGAAGAGTAGGTCGAGGCGGAGCTCTGGGATGCGTCGGGGAGGTGAGGCAGTGGCTGTGGCCGCGGGATTATGGCGGCGCGTCCATGGAGGCTTCGGTCATGGCGGGAAACAGGCAAGGGGGAGAGTGAGGGAGGGAGAGATCGAACTCAACGGGTCTGGGGTGGTGGCGTGGCGCTACGGAAGGCTCAAGGCACCCCGAGGAAGCAGGAGGTGGCTCGGCGCGTGCACGCGTGCGTCGGGCACATGCCTTGCCTACTGGCCTGAGGAGGAAGACGACAGGAGCTACAGTGGTGGGCTCGGCCAGCAGCTGGCCGCGAGGTAACTGGGCCTCCAGGTGAGTTCTCTTCTCTTTCTTTTATTTTCTGTTTTTCTATTTTTCTGTAACTTTAGAGCTTTATTAAAAATACGAAAACTAACTAAAAAATCATGAAACTTCTCATGCCCACTGTTTGGAATATTTTCAATAGTAAACATTTTAGTTTATGATTATTTGGACATTAAAATATTTTATAGTATTTAAATGCCCAAATGCAAATAGATTATGATTTAATCCAGTGACCTTATGTTGTCCTAGAAAATTGTGCGCCATTTTTGTCAGAGGTCTTAGAACAAGGCAAAGATGATGAACATTTTAGAAGGGCATTTCAGGTTCACTTAAAAGAATTTTAGTAAACCCTAGTTGGTTTAAGTGGTGCTGGGGGTTTCTGTCATCCCTATTTCAACTTTCTGGCAGATTTAAACATGATGCAACACCAGATGCTAGCACTAGGTAGACCAGAACTAGGGATGTGACAACTCACCCCCAGTAAACAAGAATCTTGTCCCGAGATTCAAGCGTAGGGTAAGATGAAGGGGGAACACAAACTAACACAATCTTCATGATCTAGGTGGCACTTCATAAGAACGTTGATTCGATCACCATCATTGTCTTGATGTCTTGCTATGAGAACTCCAACTAACATGACAATGAGAGTAAAGGGAAAACTCTAGAAGGATCGATCTTATCAAAGATCGAACAACTCAGGATCAACTCATGGAGCGTGAAGCTGAAACAACTCTCGAGCTGAGACACGAAGCATAAGTCCAGAGGGATGGAGTGAAACACATGACAAAGGTTCACTAGGTAGGCAACAATTCCACACCTAAGAGGGTGGTGAACGGTTGCCAACATTGCGAGGAGTTTAGTAGCCATCACACCAAAACTAGACATCTTGGAGGAGGGTGACCCGTAGAATCATCTCTTAAGTGGCAAAAAGAATCACTTTTGATTCAGAGAACATTGAAATTCTCTATACCAACCCGAGGCAATTCACCAACAATAATTTGGCGGGGTACGAAAGGATGGCATACCCGGACTAGAATGGATGATGTGGACTACCTTGTTGAAGAAAATGCAATGGATGATTTTTGCTTATCATCGAAAATGGATGGGACCCATGGTAGGACCACTTTTGAAGATGATCCTGAATAACAATTGCTGAAAAGGCAGACCATAGTAATATGGCACAAGGCGGTGCAGGATGGGAACAAAATGCAAATGCTGGGTATGTTCCAACCATCATATCTGCCTGAGATTCAGATCTGGTTGGTAACGGGATAATTCAGACAACATGTCTGGAAAAGAAAAGTAGCAGCATAAATCGACGAGATGACGTTGCGAGATTCTCGGGAAATGAACTATGATAGCAAGCTCCAAAACATGAGTTGGTTCTGCTACATGCCTGTGAACATGATGTCCAAGGCAAGCATGACCACATAGTAGTCTTATAATAAAACACTATCGAGTTCAGGTGGGGAACCATCATCGAGGATATCAATGTCCTTGAACAATTAAATAAGTGGATTGGTGTGTTAGGGATACTTATAGAATGAAGGTTGCAAGTCTCCAGACCACAAAATACTTCGCACATATGCATGACTGACTTGGGATGATTCCAGAGGAAGCAAAACAAACCTTTCTCAAATTCATGGCGGCAACTTGCATCAAATGCACATGAATTAGGGAAAGTCACTTCTTGCATCAAAACATCCACTCCATGAGCTAACACAAAGATGATGCTTACAAAAGTTTAAAACACTAGCTTAATGTCCAACAAAATCATGGAGAAAGTAAGGATCTTGTCGATGGGCTCAACAACAATTTATTAAGATTTCCATAAGATGGAATTCCACGACTATGTTAACAAGGCGATAGCATCGGTCAGACCAAAGCATATAACGGTGTATGCCCGAGGAAACAACCACGGGTAAGACAACATTATGAACACCATTGGTTCTGATTTGATTCGACGATAGCCCATACTCAAATCAAAGATTGGTAAGATAATAGATCCAACAACTGATCACGAGTGTCAATCGGTGAAGATATCATCTTTCTTCAATACACACACAAACAAAAGATATCCCTTTGAATGAACCGAGTCACATAAAGCTTTTATCTTCCAACTCTCCAAGTTATTGTTTAGCTTGTCCAACTAGCTCAGGGGTATCCAACACAGATCCTTGGAGAAAGGGTGGTTTGTGGAAAAACTAACTTGATCACGAACTCAACATAGCGGTCAGGTGACAACCTGGTAATACTTCCGAGTAGATATCCGGAAAATCACGAACCACCGATATGCTATTAAGCTTGAGAACAATCTTTCTTTTCAAGGCAAGACGACATGATCAGAAGAGCAAGGGATTCAATCCTAACTCAAAGATCGAAGAGTGCACCAGAAATAAGGACAAGGTAGCACGTTCAATCCTAGAATGATGATTCGATAACCAACATGATAAGAATGATATTAATGTCCATTAACTACCAAGCAACACGGTTGCTAGGAGTATTGATTTCACACATCACAATTCACTTGCCGGTATTCCGGTTGCAACAACATGGAAACCGAGGAATGGACAATGATCGCGAGGAGTATCACTTCATCAAGAAGTCATAAGAGATTGTGCAATTCTCACCTCATTCCTGATATGAAAGAGGGTGACACTCCAAGATACAACAGATCAAAGGCTGGATTGGCAATTTGATCTGTGGAATACAACTACTTTGACCCAATCCTAGGAATGGATGAGGTACTGGAGTTTGTTTCTCCTAGTCATTCTGGAATAGAATGGTTTGACAGACCACAAGAATAATATGCATCGATGAGGATGAATGCACGCAAACTCTTGACTATCAATTGATAGACGAAGGTCAGAAAACAACTACACACGGACAACTCAAAGGAACATACGATTTTCTGAGTTGTGGGTGCATAGATTAGCATGTCGAACCAAGTTCAATAGGTTTCTTATAGATAATCAATGCAGAGAGGTAGGACTGGCACAGCCACAATATAGAATGTGGAACTCATCAAGGGTACTCTTATTGTGATCGTTTGGTTCAAAGAACTTCTGCCATAAGCAGTTCATGATATTTGGAAGAAGGAAATACCACAGACCTCGAGGACTATCGCAAAGGTTACAAATATCATAAAGGAACTAGAAAAACACTACCAACATGAATGAGTGGAGTGAACCTTGGGTTCAAGAACCCAAGAATGGAATGCCTACTAACTAAATGGCATCACGAGATGCTTTCGAGAATGACGGCGAGAATTATCACACTAGGGACATAAAAGCATTGCTAGATTAGTGGATGGTTCTCTAGGATGCCTAGGGTCATAATACTAGCTCCAACATATATGCCGAGGCAACAGAGTACCTCAACTCACCGATTAGTGTGGTTAAACTGGCCCAAAGGAACATCGGGCTCGAAAAGAAGGGAGTTGCAAATGCATCAGACTATTTCGAAACCTGGGATAACTCGGATAGCATAACGGCTGTAATTGCTCAAAAAATATTGGAGACATCTTGCAAAATGGTGGCATAACCACTTAACATCGCAATATCAAGGTTCTGAGATCAATTGTCATCACACGGAGGTAGTAGAAACTGAACTGAGACTTGAATCCATCAATCTTATAAGTCTACGGATTAGTAACACGTGATCCTGATAGAAATAATAGAAAGCCTTGTTCCTGAACCCCGTAGGAAAGAGAAGATGACTCGGATCAGAAGGGCATAAGGTAAAGGAGTAAAAAGAGCCTTACGTTCCCTTCCACAATCAATTCCCTTACATAACTAAAGAATTTCTGGACTCGACTTCGACCAGTTTGGCTTGGTAATCCTACAGCAGCTAGGCTCTGATACCAAAGTTGTCAGGGCCAAGATCCTAAATCACACTGATCTAGCATGTAACACATCATATCACTTTGCGTCCTCACACACGGTATTCCCACGGGTTCCACCTTACCCTCGCCCGGGACCGTTTGCGCCTTTTGGCTCATGTATATGATAGTGTCGCTAGCATCCATATGATAAAGAACCCGGGCCGACATGACTAGTCATAAACCCAAAGTGGCACTAACTTACAAGGACATGCATACATGACCCAGCAACGAACATGTCGGTCATCAATGTATGAACCCAAGTCGTAGCAAGCTACAAGGACTTAAAGGAACAATGTGTGACATTTCCCCGAAGGGACAGACACAGGAGCAAAGAAGGACACATGCCGGCCAGCCTAAGTGTTCTAGAGCAGTAGAAAGCTACCATGGCTCAGTGGAAGCACTAGGAGACATTTCCTGGTAAGAGAGGCTACCAACGATAAACAACAAGGTTGTCGGATCCCACACATACCAAGCATTTCAAATCATACGCACAATATGCTTGATATGTGCTAATACAACATGGCATCACAACAAAACTCTACAATTCAAAGTACTTTATATAAAACTCTCCGAAGAGCCATACATAGTGAGAATTACAATCATGCGTCACATGACCCAACATAAAGAGCATACAAGCAATGGAAGCATAAACATGTCTGGGCACAGACATCTGAAAAGGGAGAAGGCTTTAGAGCCTGACTATCTACAAGACCCTTCCAAGGGTACAAGATCGTAGCTGAGGTGACATGCTAAACGTCGAAGTCCACGCGGAACTACTAGTGAGACTGAAGTCTCTCTGCAAAAACATAAATTAAGAAAACGTGAGTACAAATGTACACAGCAAGACTTACATCAGAACTATCTACATATGCATCAGTATCAACAAAGGGGGTGGTGGAGTTTAACTACAGCAAGCCAGCTTTGACTCAGTGGCTATCTTGTACTACGACTGCTGGTAACTCTTTTGAGGTGGCGCACACGAGTACACATATTCACCAATCAATACACCACTATGGATCCGCTCCCGTCTTCCTACGAGAACACCATCCATAGCACTCACGCTTATCTTGCGCATTTTAGAGTATCCACTTTCATTTGTCTATGAACTGTATAGGGGTGTACTTCTTCACACACGCTCTCGCCAGTTACCACCATGTACATGTCGTGTATCTCGTCAACCTTCAAGCGGAAGCCTGGCGAGGGAGTCGGCCACGACCTGACTAACCACACAAGTCTCTAGTCTAAGTTTATTGCCTATTCGGGTTCCATCCGCAAGGAGATCCGGCCGGGGGTTCTATCACGGCCCCAAATGATGAGACCAGGGTTCCCGAGGCACAAAGCTGGCGTCTCGGTACACCGTGCCTCGTGTCTGTACCGCATCATAGCCCACCCCTAGGGTCAGCGCCATGCACAACCCCCAACACATATCCTACAAACACCAGAAACTATTTGCAACTCCTGGACAGAGATCAAGGCGATTAATAAGTCGAGAGGGGCAGTTAAGCATTCCAATGCGTGGTAGTAGCTGTTCATGGATAACAAACGCAGAACTCAGTTCCTGAGGATGGTTTCAATGAGACAACCACCATGTACTCCTACATGGCCTCTCACCGCTACCTTTACGAAAACATGTTCACACACTTAGCTCTCAACAGTAGGACATGTTCACCACATTCCAATTCATCCCCGATGAATCAGACCTGAGTCAACTCTAAGCAGTAGCAGGCATGACAAACAAGCATGAATGAGTAGGCACATCAGGGCTCAAACAACTCCTACTCATGCTAGTGGGTTTCATCTATTTACTGTGGCAATGACAGGTCATGTAGAGGAAAGGGGTTCAACTACCGCAGCATGTAACAGTTGAATCATTGTTGTCCTAATGCAGTAAAAGAGAGCAGAAGCGAGACTGGGATTTTATCGGAATGAACAAGGGGTTTTGCTTGCCTGGCACTTCTGAATATAATATAGCTCTTCATCGGTGTCATCGAACTCATCGTCGGAACCTCGTCTACTGAGAGGGGACAAATACCGGCAACAGAGAAGGAACACAATCAATGCAATGCAACAATATGATGCATGAATGTGACATGGCAATATGCTATGATTTGAGATAATGCAGCTAGTAATGATTTAAATGGAGTTGGTTTGAACGCAAGATTAAAATTCAAACTCCACATAAGGCATTTCAATTGCAATTAATTCAAATTGTCATATATAGTAGCTTTAGGTTGCTTAGACATGCATGAAAATGCCATAAACATATTCTTTGGATTTTTCTGATAATTTTTCATGTATAATTTGTTTCATTTGGAGTTATGTTTGATTTTATATGATTTTTAGAAGTTTTGGATATTTTCTGAATTAAATTAAACATTTCTGATTTTTTCCCATAAAATATTTACTGCGTCAGCATGACGTATTAGTGACATCATCAGGTCAATGGGCGGCCCAGGTCAAACTGACCAGTGTGTCCCGAGTGTCAGTGTCTAACTAAACTAACCTAACTTAGTTAATACTAACCTAGCTTAATTAGCTGGGCGGGGCCCGCATGTCAGTGGCTCTGGGGAAGTCAATTGGGTCTACCCCGGTCAAACTCACCGAAGTTGACCCGCGACTCGTCGCCGGCGAGGCCAGAAATGGAGGTAGGGCTCAGGATTGCGCTACGGGGCACGGTTCAAGACGCGGCTGGGCGCATTGGAGTGCCCTTGCTGGCGCACGTCGAAAGGGGGTGGCAGCAGGGCCTGTGGTGGCCGGAGGCGACGGCTATGAGCTTGGTAGCAGTGGCCGGCGTCCGGCCATACGCGGTAACGCGGCTGCGGTGGCTTAGGCGATGCGTGCATGGAACCTAAGCCGTCTACGCGTTGTGGCGAACAGGATGGACGTGTGCCCAGGAGCAAATGGTCACCGGAGCATCGTCAACGGCAAGCACGGGCAACGACGGGCTTCAGTCATCGGTGAAACAGAATCTACGGCATGCAAACGAGACAATGGAGAGGGTGGTTTGAGGGAGAGGCTCACGGCGGTTGCAGTGTTCCAGACGGCGAGCTCGGAGGATGACCGGAGCTACCGGGGCGGCGAAGGCGATCTCGGAGGCCGCAGGTTGAAGTCGACGACGGTGGAGACGAAGCAGATCTTCCCAACTAACTTGGCGCAATGAGGAGGAAGAGTAGGTCGAGGCGGAGCTCTGGGATGCGTCAGGGAGGTGAGGAAGTGGCTGTGGCCGCGAGATTATGGCGGCGCGTCCGTGGAGGCTTCGGCCATGGCAGGAAACAGGCGAGGGGGAGAGAGAGAGAGGGAGAGATCGATTTGAACAGGTACGGGGGGTGGCGTGGCGCTACAGAAGGCTCAAGGCAACCCGGGGAAGCAGGAGGTGGCTCGACGCGTGCGCGTGCGCGTCGGGCACACGCCCTGCCTACTGGCCTGAGGAGGATGATGATAGGAGCTGAAGTGGTGGGCTGCGCCACCAGCTGGCCGCCAGGTAAGTGGGCCTCCAGGTGGGTTCTCTTCTCTCTTTTTATTTTCAGTTTTTCTATTTTTCTGCAACTTTACAGCTTTATTAAAAATACGAAAACTAACTCAAAAATCATGAAACTTCTCATGCCCACTGTTTGGAATATTTCCAACAGTAAACATTTTAGTTTATGATTATTTGGACATTTAAAATATTTCATAGTATTTAAATGCCCAAATGCAAATAGAGTATGATTTAATCTAGTGACCTTATGCTGTCCTAGAAAATTGTGCACCATTTTTGTCAGAGGTCCTAGACCAAGGCAAAGATGCTGAGCATTTTAGAAGATCATTTCAGGTTCATTGAAAAGAATTTTAGTAAACCCTAGTTGGTTTAAGTGGTGCTGGGGGTTTCTGTCATCCCCATTTCAACTTTCTGGGAGATTTAAACATGATGCAACACCAGATGCTAGCACTAGGCAGACCAGAACTCGGGTTGTGACATCGGGACCCCCTACCCGAGATCTGCCGGTTTTGACACCGACATTGGTGCTTCCATTGAGAGTTCCTCCGTGTTGTCGATAGAAGGATCGATGGCTCGCCTCGTCATTAATGACGAAATCACCTCTGGACAAGCCCTAGATCGATGGCTCCTGGGCAGATCCTCCAGATCGGCAATTTCGCCATGGGCGCCCTCCCGGCCATCAAGCCCAAGGCGGTCCCTTGGATTGCCAAAAATCATCTCCGCATTAACCCCGAAAGCATCGATAAGATGGATCCAGCAGATGTCTCGTCTTTAAACAAACTGCTAGATCGCATCGCCACCCTGGGGGTCGCAACGTATTACGACCAGATTGGGCTAAGACCTGATCAGAGGGAAATCAGGTCTCCAGCTGTCACCCACCTGGTGACTGTTGTGGAAGAACAAGTCGAGGATACCGCTCCTCCTATGATAAAAACAAACTATGTTCGGATCTCCGAGCCCTATGAGCCGGACACTCATCTTCGAGAAGGGACTATCTGTCTCCTGAACATAGAACTTGGCACTGAGTCTAAAAAACCCCGGACACTTTGGACCCTGGGCCAATGATCTCAGAAAATTTTGAAAATCCGGATTCCACAATGGGTCAAGGTTCGGATTCAAGCCCACCCACCCACCACAATCAATACTCTCCAAGCAATTCCGGTTCCCCGGATATATGGGATTTAATGTATATACAATAGCAACCTCTGGAAGCAGTCCATCACTTTTGGGCTAGATTCCTACTTGTTAAAAAACAAGATCAAAGATTTCCGCGATAGTGATGCGGTATCAGTCTTTTGCCGCAACTGTACGGACGAGGGCATCCTCAATGCCCTCAATTGGCGCCGCATTCTGCACTTTGCAGATTTGGCACATATAGTACAGAAGTACTACGCAATGGAAAGCGCCTGGAAAGCCCAGACAGCTCAGTGGGAGCCACCGGCCTTTAAGCCACCCACCGGCTGAACAAAAAGGATACACCCTTACGGAGCACCTGATCATTCTTCCACGGAAAAAAACAATTCAACCCTTACCGGGACACAGAACCGTCCTTGATGGATGGCTCGACAAGCCCTGTCAGGTACACACAATGCAAATTCTGAGCCAACTCATAACCTTCAAGCATGTTGGATACTCCAGCAGGTGGCTAAAAGCGGGGAGGCTATCGTCACCAAAACTACTCCGATAGGGCATTCCCCCGAGGATAACGACCTTGGCATGTTTACGGTCTTCAAGACATTTTCTTCAAACAACTGGCGCAAAAGGGCGCTCCGCGACCTCACCGAAGTCAATCACATAGCCGCAATAAAATCCTTGGAATGATATGGCGATAGCCTTCAACGCCAATGACGAGCCAAGGGCCCGATCTGTCCGAGCACCAGCCGCTTTGGTTCTAAACTCAATTGTAGACGGCTTTTGCCTCACTAAATTGCTCATGGAAGGCGGCAGCGGACTGAACCTCATCTACGAAGACACGCTCAATAAAATGCAGATGGACAGGAGTCGCATTGAGCAAAGCAATACATCCTTTCGAGGAATCGTCCCCAGTCGGGAAGCAAGATGCACAAGGAAAATTAAACTAGATGTGGTATTCGGCACAATAGAAAATTATAGGTCCGAAGAGATAATCTTCCAGGTGGCCCATTTCATTAGCGGATATTGATGAAGCTATGTACCTAGGGTAGGATCATGGACCTGTCCTAACTACCCTACCCAAGGACATCTCTAGAAGAAAACACCTTCCAATCGACTTGGAGGTGTTCCACTCGGCAGACTCGAAGACACTCGACCAAGAAGCAATCACTCGACCAAGATCCAACCACTCGACAGCCAGGAGACCTAAAGTCACTCCGCACGCTAACGGTCGGTCATTAAGTAGCTTTTATGGTCATCATAGTACTTTATTAGGGGCGTTACCAGTAATGCCCGACCTTAATGTATTTGAAACCCTGCATAACTGAGGGCCGGAGGGGTCTAGCGAACTCCATATAAGCCACCCCCCTCCTCGGTGTAAAGGGTTCGCACCCCTATAATTCATAAACACATAATCCAGTCGACCGCCTCCGGGCTCCGAGACATAGGGCTATTACTTCCTCTGAGAAGGGCATGAACTCGTAAACCTTGTGTGCTTACAACTACTCCATAGCTAAGATCTTGCCTCTCCATACCTACCCCCAACATTACTGTCAGACCTAGAACCACGACAGTTGGCGCCCACCTTGGGGCCGGTGTTTTAGCGATTTGTTTGAGGAGTTGCAATCTTTTCCAATCCAAATCATCATGGTTTCTGACGGAGTTTTGGTGGAGGGCCGCGAGATCCGTCTCGGCACGCTCACGTTCATCGCTGACGACTCTGCTTGGCTTCAGGAGGCTCCGCTCGACATGGACGCACTCCCTGTCCGCGGGGCAACGCACTTTCGCGCGTGCGTCCGCGGTGTCCTCTTGCGGCAACCGTCGACCCATTATCAGTCGGCCCCTGTGTTTTCATCCCTATCTGCTTCCCGCCGGCGCAAGCGCTTCGGTCGGTCAAGACTTCAGCGATGGGTGAGACACGCGGTGGCACGCCAGTCGGCCACCCCTCAAGTCGCGGCGATCGAGCCCGACGAATCCCTCTACGGCATGTTCGACCTGTCGACTGGCTCCGCAGAGATCGCATCCGAGTGCGACAGCAGTGATCCGGCGGCGGAGGTTCTGATGGTCGATGGACCGCCCAGTCCTCCCGGTTTTCCCCGCACCGACGGAGGCGCAGGTGGAGGTGACCCATCGCGTCCCCAAGGAATATCTCCCCGAGCCTCTCACGTCACTGCAGAGAGAAGAACTTCGTCGCCGGAACATGGATGCACTTCACACTCCTATCGTTGGAGAAACCCCCGAGGCTCGTGCCTTGGAGGACGCGCGCCTGGCAAACTTGGCTGAGCGCACTCGACTGGAGAACCTCCAGCAAGCACTCGACGAGCGTGCGCGACAACGGGTTCCAGAATCCAGTCGAGGTCAACTCTTTCCGCCCCCACAGGTATATCGAACTCCGATTCAGAATTTAGCAGCTGCAGCCCGTATAGCAGAGTCGATTCAGCCTTCCCAGTCAGAGGCCGGCAGAGGCTTGCTGCCAATCAGAGCGTTACTCCGGGCAGCAGGAGACCAGAATTCCGTTGTTTCTCAGTCGCGGAACAGGATTCATAGCAGATCCATTGCTACAGACACAGTCCAGTCGGCTCATAGCCCAAGATCGCCCCCGATGCGTGAGGGACGTGGGGACCGGCGTGATCAGTATGGGAACCGTGAGAAGTATGATCACTGATTCGATCATGACAATCGACGTCGAGTGCCCATCCCTCCCCCGAGGAGTGGATCCTATGTGCCTCGACAACAGGATGACAGGCGCCCTCGTAGTGTTGGGCGAAGGATTCCAGTCGTTCCCAGGGAACCAGGCTTTGATGCGAGATACATTCTCATTCAAGGTTTGATCGACAGGAACAGAGCTCACCGAGAAGGTCACGACAGAGATGCACCTACCAGCAGCAGAGTACATGTTTTGGGGCCAGAGTGCTTTAGTAGAGCCATCAGGGCCGTTGTGATTCCTCCCAACTTCAGGTTGGCGACTGGAGTCAGTAAGTTCACTGGTGAGTCCAAGCCCTATACTTGGCTTGAAGACTACCGAGTGGCTGTCCAGATTGGTGGTGGCAATGATGAAGTGGCCATGAAGCACCTGCCTCTCATGTTGGAGGGCTCGGCCAGAGCGTGGCTGAATCAGTTAGCACCCAGCAGCATTTATACTTGGGAAGATCTCGCTCGAGTGTTTGTCACCACATTTGAAGGAACATGCAAGCGACTGGCAGGGCTAACGGAACTACGGTCTTGCGTGCAGAAGCCGAATGAAACTTTGAGGGATTACATCCAGAGATGGATCATGTTACATCACATGGTAGAGAATGTGCCTGACCACCAAGCAGTCTGTGCCTTCAAACAAGGCGTCAATTACAGAGAACTGAATCTGAAATTCGGTCGAACCAGAGACATGTCTCTGAATCGGATGATAGATATCGCCACCAAGTACGCTAATGGTGAAGATGAGGATCGACTCCGGAGTGGCAAACACAAGTCAGTCGCCCAAGAAACCGGAGGAGGAAATTCCAATCGGAAACAGAAGCGGAAAGCCGAGCCAGCTGCTCCTGGGGAAGCCTTGGCCGTAACTCAAGGAAAGTTTAAGGGGAAACCCAAAGGGCCTTGGAACCCCAAGAAAGTTAAGGACCAATACGGAAATGATGTGTTGGATTTGCCATGTCACATCCACACCAAGAAAGATGAAGAGGGTATGTTCATTTATCCGAAACATACCACTCGACAGTGTCATCTCTTGATCCAGCAGTTCCAGGGCAAACAGCCCAAAGATAAGGAAAAGGAGTCGGACAAAGTTGAGGACAAGGAAGACAGTGATGATGGATACCCCCAGGTCAATTCCACCCTGATGATTTTTGCTGATGTTGAAACAAAAGTCGACTGAAAATTATCAACCGTGAGGTTAATATGGTTGCTCCGGTGACACCCAGTTATCTGAAGTGGTCTCAGACTGCCATCACATTCGACCAGTCAGATCACCCAATGCACATTGCCACCCCTGGGAGGCAATCTTTGGTCGTCAACCCAGTTGTTAAAGGCACTCGACTGACCAAAGTCTTGATGGATGGTGGCAGTGGTTTGAACATACTGTATGTCGAGACGTTGAAAGGGATGGGCATTCTGATGTCCAGACTAAGTACCAGCAACATGAGTTTCCATGGAGTCATTCCTAGGAAGAAGGCTGAGTCACTCGGCCAGATTGCTCTTGATGTAGTTTTTGGTGATTCCAAGAATTACCGCAAAGAAAAGTTGACGTTCAAAGTTGTGGATTTCCAGAGTGCTTACCATGCTATTTTGGGCAGGCCAACTTATGCACACTTCATGGCTCGACCATGTTATGTGTATCTCAAATTGAAGATGCCTGGTCCCAAAGGTGTGATTACTGTTATGGGAAATCAGAAGAAAGCAGAAGAGTGTTTTCAGAATGGCTAAAAGTTCGCTGATGCTCAGATGGCAGTGGTGGAGTTGCAGGAATACCAGAAGACTGCAGACCCGAGTGACTTGTTGTGAGCCAAGAAGCCTCCTACAGAATCAGCTTTTCAGTCGTCTGGTGAAACGAAGCCGGTTCACATTCACCCGACCGATCCCATTGCTTCTCCGACTCATATCTCAACAACACTCGACTCCAAATAGGAAGAAGCGCTCATCTAGTTCCTCCGTGAGAACTGGGACATCTTCGCATGGAAGCCTTCTGACATGTCGGGTGTTCCCAGGGGGTTGGCTGAGCACCGCCTACGAGTCGACTCAAAAGTGAAACCTGTCAAAGAACATCTCCGATGGTCCGCTGTCCAGAAGAGAAAGGCTATTGGTGAGGAGGTGGCTCAGCTCTTAGCAGCGGAGTTCATCCGAGAGATTTACCACTCCGAGTGGCTCGCCAACGTTGTCATGGTCCCCAAGAAGGACAAGTAACTTCGCATGTGCATTGACTTTAAACATATCAGTCGGTCCTGCCCGAAAGATCATTTTCCACTCCCCCGCATCGACCAGATAGTCGACTCGACTGCGGGATGTGAGCGACTGTCTTTTTTGGACGCATATTCCGGGTACCATCAGATCCGTCTGTATGGGCCTGATGAGATCAAAACAACTTTCATCACTCCATTCGGGTGCTTCTGTTATGTTACCATGCCATTCGGCCTCAAGAATGCCAGAGCCACATTCATGAGGATGATTCAGAAGTGTTTGCTCACTCAAATCAGTCGGAATGTGGAAGCATACATGGATGATATTGTGGTCAAGTCACGGAAGGGTTCCGACCTGCTGACTGACCTTGCTGAAACCTTTGCCAACCTCAGGAGGTATGATATCAAGCTTAATCCATCAAAGTGCACATTCGGAGTTCCTGGCGGAGAGTTACTCGGTTTCCTCGTTTCCGAACGGGGAATCGACGCCAATCCAGAAAAAGTCGGTACTATACTAAGAATGAAAAGTCCTGTGCGAGTGCACGACGTCCAGAAGCTCACTGGTTGCTTGGCCGCTTTAAGTCGATTCATCTCTCGTCTCGGTGAAAAGGCATTGCCTCTTTACCGATTGATGAAGAAGTCAGACAAGTTCGAGTGGACTCCTGAAGCTGATGCAGCATTTGCAGAGTTCAAAGCTCTACTCTCCACCCAGCCGGTGCTTGCTGCCCCAATCAGGAAAGAGCCTTTGCTACTTTACATCACATCCACGGGACAAGTCGTCAGTACGGTACTTACGGTCGAGCGGGAAGAAGAAGGAAAATCCTTCAAAGTTCAGCGCCCAGTATATTATATTTCTGAAGTTTGGACCCCGTCGAAGCAAAGATATCCTCATTATCAGAAGCTTGTATATGGGATTTATATGACCACAAAGAAGGTTGCTCACTACTTCTCTGATCATTCCATTACAGTCGTCAGTGATGCTCCATTGTCAGAGATCCTGCACAACAGAGATGCAACTGGTCGAGTGGCAAAATGGGCGATTGAACTCCTTCCTCTAGATATCAAGTTTGAGGCAAATAAAGCTATCAAGTCCCAGGCAATAGCAGATTTCATCGCCGAGTGGATTGAATAGCAACTGCCGACTCAGGTTCACTCGGAGCATTGGACCATGTTCTTCGACGGTTCCAAAATGTTGAATGCTTCCGGTGCTGGAGTAGTATTGGTCTCCCCCCGAGGAGATAAGCTCAGATATGTTCTTCAAATCCACTTTGATTCCTCCAATAACGAGGCAGAATATGAAGCACTTTTATATGGGTTGCGCATGGCCATTTCACTTAGCATCCGACGCCTCATGGTCTATGGTGACTCAGATTTGGTGGTTAATCAGGTGATGAAGGAGTGGGACGTCAGAAGTCCAGCCATGACTGGTTATTGCAATGCAGTGAGAAAGCTGGAGAAGAAATTCGAGGGGTTAGAACTTCATCACATACCCCGACTGAAAAATCAAGCAGCTGATGATTTGGCGAAAATAGGACGAAGAAGAGGCTCGACAGATCGTCCGTCGATCCAAGGCCTTTACAGTCATAAAGGGACAGTTGTATAGAGAAAGCGCGACTGGAGTCAGTCAGAAGTGTATAACACCAGAAGAAGGTCAGATAATCCTTGATGATATCCACTCGGGGACCTGTGGTCATCATGCGTCCTCTCGGACCATTGTGGCTAAAGCATAACGAGTGGGATTCTACTGGCCAAGAGCGAATGAAATGGCGAAAGAGATAGCCGACAAATGTGAAGGATGTCAGTTTTACTCCAATATGTCGCACAAGCCCGCATCAGCCCTGAAAACCATTCCACTCGTCTGGCCCTTCACTATTTGGGGACTGGAGATGGTTGGACCACTGAGAACGGGTAGGAGCGGCTTCACTCATGTGCTAGTAGCAGTCGACAAGTTCGCCAAATGGATTGAAGCTAAGCCTATCAAGAATCTTGATGCTTGCACTGCTGTCAGTTTCATCAGAGAGTTGATATTCAGATATGGAGTTCCCCACAGCATCATCACTGACAATGGGTCAAACTTCGATTCCGAAAAATTCAGAGCCTTTTGCGCCTCTCAGGGCAAACGGGTCGACTACGCTTCAGCCGCTCACCCCCAGTCGAATGGACAAGCAGAAAGAGCAAACGGCTTAATTCTCAAAGGACTGAAACCTCGACTGATGCGCGATCTCAAGCACTCAGTAGGTGCATGGGTCGACGAGCTTCCATCAGTTCTTTGGGGATTGAGAACAACCCCGAACCGATCGACTGGAAGAACCCCATTCTTTCTGGTCTACGGAGCCGAAGCAGTTTTGCTGAGTGACCTGCTTCACAACGCACCCCGAGTCGAGCTCTACTCTGAAGATGAAGCAGAACAAGCCCGGCAGGACGCAGTCGACCTCCTGGAAGAAGAAAGAGACATGGTCATGCTCCGATCGACCATCTATCAGCAAGACTTGCGTCGATTCTATGCCAGAAATGTGAAGAGTCGAGCCTTCCAAGAAGGAGACTTGGTCCTCCGAGTGGATCAACAGAAACCACACAAACTCGCTCCTACTTGGGAAGGTCCCTTCATAGTCACCAGAGTCCTCCACAATGGAGCGTACCACCTTTATAATGTCGATCGCCAAATTGATGATCCACGAGCCTGGAATGTGGAGCTACTCCGCCCCTTTTATACTTGAAATTCCCACTCGGATGAGATGTAATAAGAAAAACTTCTGTAGTTTATTTATCAAAGACAAGAGCATTATAATTTTCCCAATGATTGTTATTGTTTTTGTTTGCGTGAGAAATCCCCCAGCGGGTGGCTTAGCTGCGAATCCGTTTCGCCTAAGTTTGTAAAAATAATTTCCTACCGAGTGGTGAGCCAGCTTCCCACTCGGGGGCTTAGCTGCGAACCCATTTGGCCTAAGTGTTTGAAAATCCTACCGAGTGGTGAACCAGCCTCCCACTCAGGGGCTTAGCTGCGAACCCGTTTCGTCTAAGTGTTTGGAAATCCTACCGAGTGGTGAACCAGCCTCCCACTCGGGGGCTTAGCTGCAGTCCAGTACTCGCCTAAGTGTTTGAAAATCCTACCGAGTGGTGAACCAGCCTCCCACTCGGGGGCTTAGCTGCAGTCCAGTACTCGCCTAAGTGTTTGAAAATCCTACCGAGTGGTGAACCAGCCTCCCACTCTGGGGCTTAGCT
>NC_041382.1:383141621-383173969 GCF_002162155.2 Triticum dicoccoides | reverse complement strand
CTACCGAGTGGTGAGCGACCCTCCCACTCGAAGGCTTGGCTGCAGTCCAGTACTCGCCTAAGTATTTGAAAATCCTACTGAGTGGTGAGCCAGCCTCCCACTCATGGGCTTAGCTGCAGTCCAGTACACGCCTAAGTGTTTGAAAATCCTATCGGGTGGTGAACCAGCCTCCCACTCGGGAGCTTAGATGCAGTCCAGTACTCGCCTAAGTATTTGAAAATCCTACCGAGTGGTGAGCGACCCTCCCACTCGGGAGCTTAGCTGCAGTCCAGTACTCGCCTAAGTATTTGAAAATCCTACCGAGTGGTGAGCGACCCTCCCACTCGGGAGCTTAGCTGCAATCCAGTACTTGCCTAAGTTTGAAAAATCCTACCGAGTGGAGAGCGACCCTTCCACTCGGGGGCTTAGCTGCAGTCCAGTAGTCACCTAAGTTTGAAAAATCCTACCGAGCAGAGAGCGACCCACCCACTCGGGGGCTTAGCTGCAGTCCAGTACTCGCCTAAGTATTTGAAAATCCTACTAAGTGGTGAGCCAGCCTCCCACTCGGGGGCTTAGCTGCGGTCCAGTACTTGCCTAAGTTTGAAAAATCCTACCGAGTGGAGAGAGACCCTCCCACTCGGGGGCTTAGCTGCATTCCAGTACTCGCCTAAGTACGAAACACATCCCAATCCGCAAGGACGACGAGGTGCGGGTCGACTGCCACCTTCTCCTTCGGAGCTTCGCCACAAATACAACGTGCGCTCCACCTCAACCCACAACGACGACGAGGTGCAGGTCGACTGCCACCTTCTCCTTCGGAGCTTCGCCACAAATACAACATGCGCTCCATCCCAATCCGCAAGAACGACGAGGTGCAAGTCGACTGCCACCTTCTCCTTGGGAGCTTCGCCACAAATACAACATGCGCTCCATCCCACTCCGCAAGGACGGCGAGGTGCAGGTCGACTGCCACCTTCTCCTTGGGAGCTTCGCCACAAATACAACGTGTGCTCCATCCCACTCAGCAAGGACGATGAGGTGCAGGTCAACTGCCACCTTCTCCTTAGGAGCTTCGCCACAAACACAATGTGCGCTCCATCCTGACCCGCAAGGACGACGAGGTGCAGGTCGACTGCTACCTTCTCCTTCGGAGCTGCGCCACAAATACAAAAGTTGTATCGAGTGAAGAACGAGTTCCACTCAATGGAGGATTCATGAAGATATTCAATGATAAACCAAGTTTAGATAAATCATAAAGGTTCCAGACCACATATCGAAGTGCTCGGGCATTCAGCCCGAAAGTGTTTAACGGTTACAAAAACCACTCGGCATTTCGAGGCAAATTTAAGGTGGGGCATAAAAGTTTGTTCACTCTGCAGGAGGAGGACTGGCAGGCTCGACGAACTCGTCCAGGTCGACGCCCTTGGCGATCCGAGTGGCTGCAGCAATAAAAGTCTCCATAAAAGATCAGAAGTCATGCCTCTGGGTATTGGCGACCTTGATTGCTGCCAGCTTATCTTGTCGCACCTCCTTGCAGTGGACACAAACCAAAGACAGAGCCACATCAGCACCACACCGGGCAGAAGATTTCTTCCACTCCTGCACTTGATCAGGGATCTCGTTAAGTCGAGTCATTAGAGACTCGAGATCATTCTGGAGCGTCGCCTCTAGACAAAGTGCCGTGTTGATCCGTGATGTGGCGACCTTCAGTCGAGCCAAGTAGTCCACAACCCCGTCGATGCGGGATTCCAGTCGGAGCAGATTCATGGCAGTTTCATCTTTCATGGGAGAGTTGATGGGGTCCAAACCTGGCTCAATCCGCCCAGTCTCCTCCTCGAAGTTCTGGCAAAACTCTGCATTCACGATCCGAGGATAAGTCAATTTTCGTATGCTGAGTCGACAAAAAATATCAGTCGGAACAAAATGTATACCTTCAAGCTTGATGAACAACTTCTTGGCAAGGCTCCTCAGATAGCTCTCCAGATCGTCCATCCTGCGAGCGACGCCTTCCATCTTCTCCTATAGGTTGAGATTGTCCTTCTTCAAGCGCGTGCACTCCTTGTTGGCTTCGTTCAGGGCAGATTTCATCTTGGCGTTCTCTTCTTCCAATAGGCCGACTGAAGCCAGTTTCTGTTCAGCCAGAGCGGCTCTGTCATCAGCTTTCTTTTGAGCAGCAGCCAAATCCTGATCCTTCTTCACCGGAGCTTCGTTCAGTTTTACTGCAAAGAAATGGTGCTTGATTCAGAAAGAGCAGAAGAATACTCAAGCCTAAGATAAACCAGTCGACAAGCTCGTCTTACCATTGGCGTCGTCCTTGGCCTTTTGCAGCTCTGTCTTGGCCAATTCCAAGTCAAGGTTTAGCTGGATCTGCTGTTTCTCCAAGTCAACAAAGCGAGCTCCAAGATCACAAGATTTCTGCAATCAGGGAGGAGAAGTTATTTTACAGCAAAAAACGACAAAGACAATAAATACTAAGACTACGGTCAACTGCCCGCAGTCCACCATAGTCTCGGGGACTACACCCAGTGGGTGCACTTTGCGTGCCCCCACCGGTTCTGATCCCACTCGACCGGCCCGTCGGAGTCGAGTGCAGGGAGTAAAAAAAGAAAGAGAGAGAAAGAACAATTGCGCCGTCAAGAAAGAAGTGGACAACAAGCTATTCAGACCCCAGTCGACTGCCAGCAGTCGACCGCGGTCTCGGGGACTACACCCAATGGGTGCACTTGGCGTGCCCCCACCTGTTTCGATCTCACTCGCCCAGACCGAGTGGAAGAGCGAAACTACCAAAAACGACAGCAACATTACACTCGACACGGCCAGACCAGACCAAGCGAAAGAATCAAAATATAAAGACTACAGTTGACCGCTAGCAGTCCACCGTAGTCTCAGGGACTACACCCAGTGGGTGTACAGATGCAAATATTTTCAAAAAAAGAGTCTTCAGATAGCATTTCCTAACAGAACAAGCGGTGACCAACTAACCTGAACATTGCTTTGGAGAGCCGAGCTGGCGTCATAGGCGGCCTGACTGGCGTCCGGCACCGCCTTCATCTTCTCCATCATAATGCCCTCTTGACGTATGGCTTCCTTGGCAGCATTCACTTCGTCCTCTGGGACATGATGGATTGCAAAAACTGAAGGAGGGTTGGCAGGAGCTTGAGTAGTCGACGAAGAAGGCATGGCACTCGACAATGGTACGGCGAAGGTAACAGAACCCCGATTGGCATCACCAGCGTCCTGAACGACTGGTTCCGCCATCGGCGTCGACTGTGGCACCTTGCTTACAGGAGCTTGCCTATTTTTCCTCGTCAAAGGCCTCTCAGGCTCTTCATCATCATCATCGGGGAGGTCAATAATGTTGGGAGCTGTTCAAAGATCAATCGCCAAAATCACATCACCCAATGGTACACATTGCAGTTGAGTCGACCAAATGAAGACAAAATGACAAAAATCATACCCAGATTGGAAGTGACTGCATCCTCCGTTATCTCATCCTCATCCCTATAAGCGAGGTCCCGGAAGTAGCAGCGCTGCCAGTTCCAAAGTTCGTCTGGTTAAATCAAGAAAAAATAAACAGCACAGAGCGTCAAGTGAGTACAAAGAGAGTCACTCACACAGAAGCGATGGGGATGTCAATCTTAATCTTCGGCAACACCTTTTGAGGCTTCTGCTCTGCAAATTTGAGATGCTTTGACACTTTTCCAGTCAGGATTGGTGAAGATGTCCGAGGACGCTTTGAAGACTGACTAGTCCGAGCAATCGCCTTTTCACGGGCGCTCGGTCGTTCTTGGTCAAGCTTGGATCGCCTCTCCCTGCGAGGAGGCGACTCGACTTCTTCTTCTTCACTTGAGTCGTCGCTTTCTTCGTCCTCTTCTCTGTCAGAATGCCATTCGCCACTATCGCTGCCGCTCGCCTCTCCTTCCAGATCTTGCTCTTGCTCTCCGTTGGGCACCGAGTACATTTCGATAAGGGCCTGAAACAAAGCAGGAAGAATAAAGTCAGTTAACGCAGCATAGACAGCTGCGCAAGTGAATTCAGATTATAATCAAAAGCTCGGAATCGGACCTTTTCTGGTTCGTGGGACTGGTCGAATGGAGGAACTCTCCTGGCTCCCCTGGGGTTGTCCTTGTTTCCAGTGATGCCCGATAGCCACCCCTCAAGTGTGTCATCATCGACCTCCTCCGGGTGAATCCGAGTGGTGTCGTCAAGACCCGAATACATCCACATCGGATGGTCACGATCTTGAAGAGGCTGGATGCGCCACCGAAGGAAAACCTCCAAGAGATCCATACCAGTGACCCCGTCACGGATGAGCTGGACCACTCGTTCGACCAGCACACTAACTTGCGCCTTCTCTTCCGGGAGCACCTTCAAAGAGGAGGGTTTCCTCACTTGGTCCATGGTAAAAGGAGGGAGGCCAGTCGAGTGCCTGGCGTCGACTGGTCTTTGCAGTAAAACCAGGTCGACTGCCATCCGCGGACTGAGTCGGGAAGAATCATGGCCGGAAAGGAACTTTTCCCTCTCATCTGAACACCAAGACCCCCACACATCTGAATCACTTGTGTTCTCTCATCACTCGGATTGGCCTTTTTCACCGTCTGAGAACGACAGGTGAAAATGTGCTTGAAAAGACCCTAGCGAGGCCGACAACCCAAGGAATTCTTGCACAAAGGCACGAAAGCAGCGAGATACACGATTGTGTTGGGAGTGAAGTGGTGGAGTTGTGCCCCAAAGAAATTTAGAAATCCCCAAAAGAAAGGGTGAGGAGGCAATGAAAATCCACGGTCGACGTGGGTGGCAAGGAGAACGCGCTCACCCTCCCGAGGTTGCGGCTCGGATTCCTTCCCCGGAAGCCGCACCGATCCATGGGGGATCAGTCCTCCGTCGGCTAGGTCGTTGAGGTCTTCTTGGCGGATCGCCGAGCGGATCCAGCCCTTCGGCAGGCCGGCTCATGAAGAAGATCCACCCCAACTGGTCGCCTTCCCCTTCTCCTTTGTCGCCGCTCCAGAGCCGCCGTCTTCTCCTTCCCCATGTCGCAGGCGAGACGCGTACCAAGCGGCGGTGCTGGGGCGAGAGCGAGCGCAACGAAGAAGCCTGAAGAGGAGAAGAGGGAATGGGAACGCACTGTTCAAGAAACCCCGGTCCGACGCCTTATATGAGGCCGCTTCCGAGTGGCTGACTGGTAGGCCCGGATGATCCTCTCAAATCCCGTAACAATCACGCGCGTGATACGTGGCGAAAAAGGTGGCATGGAGATCGAGGCGGCTCCACCCTATCCCATCCGATTACTGCGGCCTCCCCCGTCCCGCACGCTTCCCAAAATTCGAATCCCGCGAAATCTGTGGGCAGCAGAACAACTTGCCAGACGGAAGATCTCCTCCACACTGTCACTCGGAGTTTTTCAAGCAAAGAGACTCACTCGACAAAAAACTAAGAATGGATCAAGGCGACTGAAAAGGAAGTTTCTGTCATCACTCAGGTTCATTGATCCGAAACAAGATATGCTCGTGGCATGAAAAATGAGTCGGAGGAGTTCTCAACTCCTTCCCCGCTCAAACCTCGATCCATTCAGGGGCTAATGATGAAGCTATGTACCTAGGGTAGGATCATGGACCTGTCCTAACTTCCCTACCCAAGGACATCTCTAGAAGAAAACACCTTCCAATCGACTTGGAGGTGTTCCACTCGGCAGACTCGAAGTCACTCGACCAAGAAGCAATCACTCGACCAAGATCCAACCACTCGACGGCCAGGAGACCTAAAGTCACTCCGCACGCTAATGGTCGGTCATTAAGTAGCTTTTATGGTCATCATAGCACTTTATTAGGGGCGTTACCAGTAACGCCCGACCTTAATGTATTTGAAACCCTGCATAACTGAGGGTCGGAGGGGTCTGGCAAACTCCATATAAGCCACCCCCTCCTCGGTGTAAAGGGTTCGCACCCCTGTAATTCATACACACATAATCCAGTCGACCGCCTCCGGGCTCCGAGACGTAGGGCTATTACTTCCTCCAAGAAGGGCCTGAACTTGTAAACCTTGTGTGCTTACAACTACTCCATAGCTAAGATCTTGCCTCTCCATACCTACCCCCCTACATTATTGTCAGACCTAGAACCACGACAGATATCATGCCCTGTTAGGGCAAGATGCATTCACACGCTTTCAAGCCATACCTCATTATGGGTACATGAAGCTCAAAATGCCCGGGCCCAACGGTGTTATCACTATCTCCAGTGATCCGGACATAGCACTCTGCGCCAAAAACAAAACCACATCCCTAGCCCTCGAGGCACTGAGCGAAGCCCGGGCGGTCGAGGAGCTCACCGCTCTGCGTTGCAC
Organism: Triticum dicoccoides; assembly: GCF_002162155.2. Lineage (NCBI taxonomy): Eukaryota > Viridiplantae > Streptophyta > Magnoliopsida > Poales > Poaceae > Triticum > Triticum dicoccoides. The sequence continues at coordinate 383,167,648 of NC_041382.1, read as the reverse complement.
GGTGGATAGAGAGGACGTAATTCGTGATAAAAGGCCTAAATCCACTTCTTTCAAGCCAGTAGAGAGATAGTCAAATTTCAAGTTCACCTGACTGACCCCAAGAAGACAGCTTCCATTGGGGCACAGCTGGATCCGGCGGTCGACACCGCATTGCGTGCATTCTTGCACAAGAACTGGGACATCTTCGCCTAGCACCCCTCGGATATGCCGGGAATCCCACGCGCGCTGGCCGAACATAGTCTGAACATACTGAAGGGATACAAGCCAGTCAAGCAAATGCTATGACGATTTTTCGAACCCAAACGACAGGCTATGGGGGAGGATCTAGCCAAGCTACTCGAAGCCGGGTTTTTTTACCAATGAAAACAGCAGGAGAGCCGCCTATTGTTGCTTTCTTTTATTTCTTTAAGATGTTAACCATTGGTTAACATTACAGATAAGGTTTGTTTTACATGGCTTTAACAAGAATTCAGAAGGTGCTAAACTAGCCTATGTAAACCAGGTATCACAGAGATAAAGAGTTGCTAAAGCCTTCTAAAAAGGTTAAATTTTGAGGGTTGATCCTATAACCCACGATCACAAAATCTTCCTTGAGCTTCCTCAGCCACTCAGCATGCATGGCCACCTCTTCATAAAATACCTCTCTGTTGCGTTGCTTCCAAATATTCCAGGAGGTTAGTATAGTTATCTCTTTGAACAAAGGTCCCTGCCACCTTGCCCTAGCTCTCTCATACCTGTGTTCTATGTCTAGGTCATTCTCCCAATCTATGCCCACAACTTCCCAACACTTTGCAGCAAATGGACATTCATAAAATACATTGGGAAATTATGATCTTCTCCAATGTTAAAGTGCCTTCTCAGCAGCAAATCTCTTGTATTGACCCTGTCACGTAACATCAACCATGCAAACACTTTATGTCTCATGATACATTTTGTCTTCCAAATCGATGTGATATATTGGGGAGCCAATATGTTTCTGAACATATAATTGTAGAACTTCTTCAGTTTAAAATCAACATCACCCCAGCAAAGGATCCAATCATCAGTCCCCATAGCTTCCAGGTTTATTCCTTCCATGATATCTTGCAAATTATCCAGTTCTATTCTGGCTTCCATTGACAGAGCAAGCATAAAGTTGTCCGCGTGATCATTGTTGTTGTAGTACTGAGCCAATGAGATGTCCTCGTTGTTAGCAAATGAAAAAAGATGATCATGGGAGTCCATCAGTGGTCTTTCGTTGATCCAAACATCTTTCCAAAGAAGAACCGTGTCAGTGTACAAAAAGAGGGGTAAACTTTTTGTACCCCTATAACTGTGCACGGGCAGTCTGAGCCACGGGCACCACCACACTGAGCAAGGCAAGGGAGGTGAGCCAAGGTAAGGCCGGAGCTCAGGAGAAGCAGAACGACGCCAAGACCAAGACCACAAAGAGCAAAGGGGACGAAGCGGACCCCCTCCCCCCTGACAAGATCCTTGCCGGGAGGCGGTTTTAGCAAACCCGGCAAGACCCTTGCCGTGGCAGCTCGCCCCACACCTACGGAGTGAGTCACCCTTGAGTCCACTGCCCCCATGAGGCAAGGATTCGGGAGACATCCCCGTGGTGGCATGCAGATCTTTGTGAAGACATTCAAGATCAGTCACACCCTTCAGAAGATGATGATCCTTGGCGGGACCCCAGCCAAGGAGGACCACAAGGCCCCCGGCAAGAGCCTTGCCGGGGATGACAGCAGGCGCCACGGCAAGACCCTTGCCGGGGCCCCTGCCAAAAACACCCGTTGGGCCACCATCAGGCCCACGCCAGTCAAACCTCCACCGTCGTTCGCATGCAGCTGCCAACCCCACTAGCTGGGCAGGCACCTGCGTGCCGGCATGCAGATCTTTGTGGAGACCCACCACTGTGCCACCTCAGCTGCCTGCCTGCCTACATGGCATCGCGGGCGCCGCTGGCCAGGGCGCGTGTCGATGCGAGAGGGAGCGGCGACGGATGAGACAGGGCTCTCCCCCGTCCCCGATAAAGCAAGGACACCTGGGCAAGACGCATTAAATGCGCCTTGTCATGTAATGTGAGGGATAACCTCACATCACTATTCCCTTTCCACCTCCTGTGTGCCACTGTGGCAGCCCCTTTCCTATAAAAGGAGGCCCGAGGCGACAGAGGATGAGGATTCGACTTTTTGGAGCTCCTCACGCCCCATAGCTAGCTCAAGAACACATATATACAATCCACCAAAGAAGAAGTAGGGTTTTACGCATCCTCGCGGCCCGAACCTGGATAAACGAACCGTGTGCTATCTATTTGATCCGCTCTTCTCACGACCCCGCGCCCCGCAACCGTAGTAGGGATTCTTGTGATCCCATAGGTGTCGTTCCCACCGACATCTTTGGCGCGCCAGGTAGGGGGACCAGTTGTGAGAACCGGCTTTAGCAGTTAGTTCGACGCTTCTTCATCGTCATGGCGCCCAAGAAGAAGACGACGGTGGCGGTTGGCCCGTCGGAAGCCGGACATTCCGTCCCGACGCGGGCGAGCAGCGGATCGGTCGCAGAAATGACCCGGGGCGCTGTTCGCGAACACCAACACCGTCCCAGCAGCCGGAGTTTCGGAGGTGGCGATGTTCGTGCGCCTGGTAACGGGCCGCACACCGCCAAATCCAAAGACGGAGCCAGGCCCTTCGCGGGTGGCGCAGGGCCTTCCAAGATTGCTGCCACCCCGCCCGAAGGTGATGCGAGGGCCTCCAAGACTCCCACGCCAGCGTCGACGGTGCGCTCCTCTCAAGCGGTGCATGACGAACGGCGTAATCACGCCGAGGACCCCGGGCGTCGCCGCGGGAAGAGCCTCGAGCGCCACTCTCGGGCGGTAGAAGACCCGCCCGCTTGCCGAGGCGCTGGTGAAGATGGCATGCGACCGTGGGGTCGTGATAGAGCTCCTTCTGACATGGTCAGACGTCGAAGCGCGTCGCGATTCGTGTAGGTTTCACTGCCACCAATGCCAGCAGAAGCCCTGGCGCGCGCGTAGTTGCTCCTCGATTTTCCTCCCACTACGGGGAAACTCGACGAATGGAGAGCCACTATCCGAAGCCTTGTTGCGGTGGCCAACAAAGACAAACCGAGTCCGGTGGAGCCCCCGAGTCGATGCTCTGACGGAGTCCCACACACCAGTGGCAAGAAAGCCGGCGGCGCCGCGACCACGGTGCACTCGCCTCCTCACCCGGTACCGTGGACGCCAGCCTGTCACGACGTTACGGGCGACGAAATCTCCATTGCATCATCCGACCCGCGGACCCACTGTGTCCAGCGCCAAGTCCTTCGGGAACGAGAACATGAAGACGCTCAAACCACTATCGAGCGCCGGCGCAGAGCGCGCCACCAGTCAGACAGGCGAGCAGGGCCTGCTGTGAACTACCCGACACCGGAGAGCCCTGGAGGCCTACCTTACGAGGTAGGCTGTCCGGCTTTTACCCGTGAGCTGCGCCAGTTCCAATGGCCTACTCACCGCACCTTCAAACCTGACGTGGGCGAAAAGTACAGCGGCAAGACCCACCCGTCCGAGTTCCTCAGCATCAACACCATTGCGATGCAAGCTGCCGGAGCCCGCGACGATAAGGTGCTTGCGAATTACTTCCTGTTGGCTCTTAAACCCAACGCCATGTCATGGTTGATGCACTTGCCGGTAGACTCTATTTCCTCCTGGTCGGATTTGTGCCATGAGTTTGTGGGCGCCTTTACTGGAGGCCACCAAGCCCATGGCCAAGCGAGTGACCTGCACGTCATTCCCCAGAAGGGAGGTGAGAGTCTCCGCAAGTATATACAGAGGTTCAGCCGGATAAAGTATAATATCCCTGATGTTCACCCTGCCGCCATCATCAGCGCGTTCCATCAGAACGTGCGTAACCGCAAGATGCGCGAAGAGCTGGCAATGAACAAGGTGAAAGATGTAGCAGAACTCTATGTTCTTGCTGACAGATGTGCCCGGGCTGAAGAGGGAAGGAAGTACCCCGGCGAAGACGCCGGCGTGGAAACCGACTCCTCAGATGAAGATACTACCGCCCCGGGGAAGAAGGGCTGGCGCTGCAACAGGAAGCGCAAAGGTAAAGTCGTGCTTGCCGTCGAGGGATCTGGTGACACCGGCTCCACCAAGAAAACCAAGGCAGATGACCCCGGCAAGGAAATTGCCGGATGTGTCGCCTGCCGGGCCTTGGCGGTTGCCGAGAAGCCATAACTCCGACAAGCGATACTGCAAGATCCATCGCACCAAAGGCCATGCTCTCCAAGACTGCCGACAGGTTGAGCTCCTCGCTGAGAAGCAGAGGGCTGAATATGAGAGGCGGGACAAGGAGAAGGGCCAAGACGGTGCTGAGGGGTCCGTCAAGAAGCGTGACGGCCAGGCGGGCCATCTCGGCAAGGATAAACAACAAGAGAGGCCCGCCCGGGGCCGTGACAAAAAGCCAGAAGACGACGATCACGAAGAGGACAACGAATCCGGTGACCAAGAGTTTCAGAAAGCTACAGAGGCCATGTGCGTTGACAGCGGCGCCTCGCTGCATACTTCTCACCGCCAGCTTAAACAGTGGGCACGAGAGGTTACAGCGGCAGAGCCGTCGTTTGATGCCCAAAGGCCGCTGATGTGGTCCAGCACACCTATCATTTTTGACACTGAGGATCACCCTGATCGCACTACTGCGGTCGGGTGCTTGCCATTGTTGGTTTCACCAACAATACGCAACCTCAAGGTGACAAAGATGCTAGTCGATGGCGGGGCCGGTCTGAACTTGATCTCGCCTGCCGTGATCAAGAAACTGCAGATTCCTGATGGAGACCTCGAAGAGACAGGCGCGTTTCAGGGGGTCAACCCGGGAAGAAGCCAACCTAAGGGAAAGGTCACGCTGCCCGTGACTTTTGGAAGCAATCTGAACTACAGGACGGAGAGGATCGTGTTTGATGTTGCCAAGATCCCCTTGCCTTACAATGGGATCCTTGGCCGCCCAACGCTGGCCAAGTTCATGGCGGCGTCACACTATGCCGACAATACCCTAAAGATGCCCGGACCTGTGACGATCATCACCATCCCCTCCGATAAGAAAGATGCGCTGATTTGCGCTGACCAACTATACCAGCAAGCAGTTGCAGCAACTGCCGCCACTAGGGCACTTGCTCCTGCCGCTGGGACCCCGGGGGGAAGAAGAAGAAGAAGACCGGTGAGACCTCGGACACCCACTCCGGCAAGCGCACCTCTTCGGAGTGTAGCGCTCCCGTCGAGGACGTGCTAGAGAGCTCCACCAGCGGAAACAAGAAGGCCAGGGCCATACCGCCGGGAATCAAGAAGGTTTCTGTCAATGAGGACGGCACGGGAGGGGCTTTCACCATAAGCTCCACCCTTGACGACAAATAGGAAGACACGCTCGTCACCTTCCTGCGGGCGAATGTCGATGTGTTTGCATGGCAACCTTCCGACATCCCCGGCGTTCCCAGGGAGGTGATTGAGCACCACCTTGCTGTTTGTCCTCATGCGCGGCCCGTCAAGCAGAAGGTCAGAAAGCAAGCTTTGGAACGACAAGAGTTCATCACAAAGGAGATCCGGAAACTGGAAGCAGCGGGTTTGGTAAGACGAGTGCTCCATCCAACGTGGTTGGCCAATCCGGTCATAGTGCGCAAGGCTAATGGGAAGTGGAGGCTGTGTATTGATTACACAGATATCAATAAGGCTTGTCCTAAGGACCCCATCCTGTTGCCGCGCATCGACCAGATTGTTGACTCCACAGCTGGGTGTGATCTGTTGTCATTCCTCGATGCCTACTCCGGTTACCACTAGATCTTCACGACAAGAGAAGATGAAGAGAAAACAGCATTCATCACCCCATGTGGTACATATTGTTTCATGCGGATGCCTTTCAGGCTGAAGAGTGCTGGTTCGACGTTTGCAAGGGCGGTCCAGATTGGTTTTGAACCCCAGCTCCATAGAAATATGGAAGCTTATATGGATGACATAGTGGTCAAAACCAAGGACACGGCAACCCTCATACCGGATTTGCAAGAAACATTTGCAAACCTGCGCAAGAACAACCTCAAGCTGAACCCTGAGAAGTGCATCTTTGGCATCTCGTCCGGCAAGCTTCTCGGGTTCTTTGTATCACAGCGTGGGATAGAGGCCATCCGGATAAGATCAAAGCTATAGAGCAGATTGAAGCACCCAAGCGAATCAAGGATGTGCGTCGGCTTGCTGGTTGCGTCGCCTCCATGGGCAGATTCATTTCCAAGTCTGTCGAGCGCGCCCTTCACTTTTTCAAGATCCTGAAAAAGGCGGGCCCGATGGAGTGGACGCCAGAAGCCGAAGCAGCATTGCAAGATTTCAAGAAGTACCTCTCCTCCGCGCCAACACTAGTTGCGCCTAGACCACAGGAGCCGTTGCTGCTATACCTAGCGGCAACGAACCAGGTGGTCAGCGCCGCACTAGTGGCGCAGAGAGAGGTTGACGATGAGGTAATGGCAGCGATAGAGCCCGACACCACCAATGCAGAGACGACACAGCCAGTCGAAGTGCCGCCGAAGAAGAAAATGATGCAGCACCCGGTCTACTTTGTTAGTTCCCTCCTGCAAGGAGCTAGATCAAGGTACTCCGGCCTGCAGAAACTGCTCTTCGGCCTTCTTATGGCCTCGAGGAAGCTGCGTCACTACTTCCAGGCACACGAGATCACTATCGTCACTCGCCTCCCTCTGCAACGGATATTGCACAATCCAGATGCAATGGGAAGAAATGTGGAATGGGCACTGGAGCTGTCCAGCTTTAGCCTCAAGTTTGAAAGTACTTCGACGATTCAGAGCTGAGTCCTGGCGGAGTTCATTGCAGAGTGGACCGCAACGCCGGACAAAGAAGCCCAAGAGACTGCTCTCCCCGGCAAGGAGGCAAGTTGCAGTTGGACCATGTACTTTGATGGAGCTTTCTCCTTACACGGCGTCGGGGCTGGCATACTGCTTGTCGCGCCCACCAGAGAGCACCTCAAGTACGTGATCCAGATTCAATTCCCCAGGGAGGTGTCAACAAACAATACGGCAGAGTACGAAGGGCTGCTTACCGGTCTTAGGATCGCGGCGGACCTCGGAATCAAGAAGCTCATCGTCAGGGGCGACTCGCAGCTCGTCGTCAAGCAAGTCAACAAGGACTACCAGAGCCCGTTGATGAAGGCCTACGTCGATGAAGTGAGAAAGCTGGAGGAGCGTTTTGACGGTATACAGGCTGAATACGTTCCCCGAGCCGAGAACGATATCGCCGATTACCTGTCAAATGCGCTACCCTCAAGCTACCTGTGGAACCAGGTACCTTTGTGCTCCAGCTAACTCAGCCATCCATTGATCCATCAACAGAGCAGAACAAGAGGAGGAAATCAGGACCCGCAAGTACTTTCCCGCCGAGCTCCCCGGAGCCGCCGGCAAGGATGTTGCTGGGGACACTGAGCCCGCCATGGGACGGCTAGCTCCGGAGGAGCGTCAAGCTCTTGTCGTCGAGACAACCGCTCCTATAGTGGAGGAAATGCCTTTAGTCCTCGCCGTCGAGCCTCAGGCTCCAGCGTGGGCACAACATACCGTCCGATTCCTCCAAACAAGGGAACTTCCTGAAGAGCAGGAAGAAGCGGAAAAAGTAGCCCGTCGCTCTACCATGTACCAGTTCGTCGATGACGTCCTGTACAGAAAGAGGCCGAACGGTGTGAAATTGAAGTGTATCCCTCGGGAGGAAGGACTGGAGCTATTGACAGAGATACACGGAGGCATATGTGGATCCCACATCGGGTCAAGGGCCCTTGCCGGCAAGGCATTTCGGCAAGGCTTCTTCTGGCCCACCGCCCTCCAGGATGTGACGACAGTAGTCACCAGGTGTGAAGCGTGTCAGTTCCATTCAAAGAAGCTTCATCAGCCAGCTCAAGCCCTTCAAACCATTCCTCTCTCCTGGCCCTTTCCCCCGCGCTGTCGGGGGCTTTGAGTACTTGTACGTTGCAATCGACAAGTTCACAAAGTGGTCGGAGGTGGAGGCACTGAGGAAGGTCACAGCTCAGTCAGCCGTCAAGTTCTTCAAGGGACTAGTGTGCCGTTTTGGTGTACCCAACAAGGTCATCACCGACAACGGCACACAGTTCACATGCCGCACCTTCATGTAATATATCCAAGACCTCGGCAGCAAAGTCTGTTTCGCTTCCGTTGCTCACCCACGAAGCAATGGTCAAGCTGAGAGGGTAAACGCTAAAGTACTGCGAGGCTTAGGGACAAAGACCTTTGACAGGCTGCACAAGAGTGGAAGGCGCTGGATTGATGAGCTGCCGACGGTTCTTTGGTCAATCAGGACGACGCCAAATCGAGCCACCGGCCAGACACCCTTTGCCCTGGTATACGGGGTAGAAGCAGTTCTCCCACACTGAACTCATATACGGGTCACCTCGAGTGCTCGCTTATGATGAGCTTGAGCAAGAGCAACTGCGGCAAGATGACGCAATGCTCCTTGAGGAAGATCGTCTTTGGGCGGCTCTGAGAGTAGCACGCTACCAGCAAGCCTAGCGCCGCTACCATAGCCGCAAGGTTCATGCCCGAAGCCTTGAGGAAGGCGACCTTGTTCTTCGGCGCGTTCAATCGGCCAAGAATTTCAACAAGTTGACGCCAAAGTGGGAAGGCCCTTATCGGGTAATAGGAGTCACCAGGCTCGGCGCAGTCCACCTGGAGACCGAAGATGTCGTTCCGGTGAGTAACTCCTGGAACATTGAGCATCTTCGCAAGTTTTACCCGTAAGGCGCGACTTGTCGGGCCCCCCGGCAAGCCACCTTTTGTACAAGCATTGCCGATGATGCATGTAACCCTTTGTACAAAGCCAGGCGCAGACCCTGAGCATAAATAAATGAAGCGCTGGCGCCCTAAGTTATAGCATGCATGCTAGGTCGAGTCTCGTCCTTGGTTAGGGTTGATAGTGCTTAGCGGCGACTAACCCGTAGCTTAGAGGTCGAGTGTGCATCTCTTCGTCTTTCTTTTGTCTTCTTTGGTTCACAGGACACACGGATATCCGTGCCGAACCACTTGGGGAGGAAAAGAAGATGAACATACCAGCATCTAGCCCCCGACAAGCCAGCATTGCCGAGGGCTGCAAGAGCAAAGATTCACCCACGGCGAACCAGAGTTGCCGGGGGCTGCATCTTCAGATAAGTTCTTCATCCCTTATCATGCATTCCCTTATGGACTGAGGTATGTGAAACCTCGTTTTTCCCTAAAGCTACCGTGCTCCCCTAACTCTAGGCCCTAGGGCTTGTTCCTGGGGCCAGGATTGGTCGTAGTCGCGGCAGCGAGAGGAAGAAACAAGGAGCCTGAACCCACCTCATCCCTGCCTCTGCCAAAGGTGTGAGAAAGGTCGAGCGAAGTGGGGAGACGGTGAGGCCTGTTGCCAGGCAAGGAAATGTTTATCTTAAAGATATCAAGGATTTACTCCTTGTCGTGGGTTCTACCCACAAACAAATGACCCGGCAAGCATCCCTTTTTCATTAAAAACATTCCACTCAGGTACAGTCCATAGGGAATGAAAAACATGAATGATGGGATTACAAATTTTAAATTCAGCTAAGGCCTGAAGGCTTACAAACTAAAAAGAGATAAGGTGCCCGTAATCCCTTTCTTGTCCCTCTCCTCAGGAGGTAGGTCAAGGACGCGAAAAGGGAAAAAGGGGCGCCTAGGCGAGCTACGGGTGGCAGAAGACACCAAGAGAACATCTCGGTGGCCGTCTGAAGACTAGATGGTGATGGCGGCGCCGGAAGCAGAGCTCGAAGACGAGGCGGCAGGACGTCAGCACGCGTCGAAGGCATCGGTGCCCGCGTACTCCGACTTGACGGCCTTGCCGCCCGCCCTCTTCCTCTTCCGCGGCCTCCCAACGCCATCCGCCCAAGGAGACGACCCCGGGATGTTCAGGGAGCCGGCGACATGGATGATGGGGTCGCCGGTGCCGCACGGAACGGCACCCGACACCTAATCGGCCCCGTCATCCTGCCGCCTACTACCCTCGTCGTCGCTGTTGCTGTCCTCCTCGTCACTCCCGCCCGAGGAGGAGTCTTCACTTTCAGAAGAGCTCTCCACGCAGCACCTTGCACGGGTCCCGAAGCACCCGAAGACCTTGACGGAGAGAAGGCCACCCTCCATCAGCTTAAAATGGAGAGTGAGCCCCTCCGTCAAGCGGTGGATATGGGCAAACGTCTTCCATCCCCAACGGAGATACATCACGTGAGGGGCGGGAAAATCGACGCGGGCCCGCGTGCCACTGATCGCGCAGCCCCTCATGTGCAGCCACAACGACTCCGGCGGATCCAGCTCCATCTCCCGCTCGAATGGAGTCGGGAGACGAAGGCGACGGCGAGGCGGCCATCATAGCCTGACAAAGAACTCGCAAGGGTCATCCCCAACGTGGCCCTCCGCGGGGGGAGGAACTACTGGCGGAGGCAAGGCCGGCGCACCGCCCCGTCCTCCTCTTCCCCGAGCGCCTCGGCCTCGCCCACGGCCTCGCCCCTCCCCCTTCCCCTCGCGGCTGGCTCTACCACCGCGGGTGCAGGAGAAGGAGGGACGCGTTGTCGAGCGGCGACCCTCGCCGCCACCGTTGAAGGACCAGGGTTCCCTCTCTCCATGACGGATGGAAGGGGGGAGCAGAAGCTAAAGGAAGGAGGAAGTGAAGGAATGCAGGACGCCACCCCCCTCCCTCTCTTTATAAAGGGATGGGGTGGGGGCTCGGCCGCCCCGCTCAGCCAATCAAGATGCAGAAGGCGCAGGGAATTGGGACCGACCCGCCGCCCCAGCCCACGGCTGCCTGGTTTCCCACCTCCACTGTTCACCACCCCAAGCGCATGAGAGCCACGTGGCAGGCGTGCAGGACCGAGGCGATGGGTGAGGCGACCTCTCCCCACCCCGTGATTGTGGGGAGTGGACGCCTTGAAGACCACGCCTCAGCCCCGTTCAGTAAATGGGCCGCGCCTCCATGCCTCCCTCCATTTATGGGGAAGGAGCGAACCGCCCCCTTTACTACGACGTGACGCATGCATGCAGAGCTCAGCCCCACGCATGCCGCCCACGTCACACACGCCTCCCCACGCCGCGCCACGCGCGGGAAGTATGGGAAGCGCCGCATGCGAAGAGACTTACCACGGTAAAAACCGCCCCGCCTGCCCGCGCACCGTTTTTGGGGCTAGCCCAATGACGCGATTGCGCTTACGTGTGGCCCAGGCCCGGGGGCTCCTGTCGGTGTACAAAAAGAGGGGTACACTTTTTGTACCCCTATAACTGTGCACGTACAGTCTGAGCCACGGGCACCACCACACTGAGCAAGGCAAGGGAGGTGAGCCAAGGTAAGGCCGAAGCTCAGGATAAGCAGAATGACACCAAGACCAAGACCTCAAAGGGCAAAGGGGACGAAGTGGACCCCCTGGCAAGATCCTTGCCGGGAGGCGGTTTTAGCAAACCCGGCAAGACCCTTGCCGTGGTAGCTCGCCCCACACCTACGGAGTGAGTCACCCTTGAGTCCACTGCCCCCATGGGGCAAGGATTCAGGAGACAACCCTGTGGTGGCATGCAGATCTTTGTGAAGACATTCGAGATCAGTCACACCCTTCAGAAGATGATGATCCTTGGCGGGATCCCAGCCAAGGACGACCACAAGGCCCCCGGCAAGAGCCTTGCCGGGGATGACAGCAGGCGCCACGGCAAGACCCTTGCCGGGGCCCCGGCAAGGCCCTTGCCAAAAACACCCGTTGGGCCACCATCAGGCCCACGCCAGTCAAACCTCCACCGCCGTTCGCATGCAGCTGCCGACCCAACCAGCTGGGCAGGCACCTGCGTGGCGGCATGCAGATCTTCGTGGAGACCCACCACTGCACCACCTCAGCTGCCTGCCTGCCTACATGGCACCGTGGGCGCCACTGGCCAGGGCGCGTGTCGACGCGAGAGGGAGCGGCGACCGACGAGACAGGGCTCTCCCCCGTCCCTGATAAAGCAAGGACACCTGGGCAAGACGCATTAAATGCGCCTTGTCATGTAATGCGAGGGATAACCTCACATCACTGTTCCCTTTCCACCTCCTGTGTGCCACTGTGGCAGCCCCTTTCCTATAAAAGGAGGCCCGAGGCGACCAGGAGGAGGATTCGGCTTTTTGGAGCTCCTCACGCCCCATAGCTAGCTCAAGAACACAGATATACAATCCACCAAAGCAGGAGTAGGGTTTTACGCATCCTCGCGGCCCGAACCTGGATAAACGAACCGTGTGCTATCTGTTTGATCCGCTCTTCTCACGACCCCGCACCCCGCAACTGTAGTAGGGATTCTTGTGATCCGATAGGTGTCGTTCCCACCGACAAACCGTGTCCCCGCGGCCGGTATAGAGGAGGTATTCCCACGGTATATATCCATCAAAATGAAAACATCATGCCACCCAAAAGAACCACAAGGTGGTTTCGCATGGGGAGGTGTATCGTCATAATGGGCATTCCAAACTAGCATTACCCAAGGGACATCATGTTTGTGAATAAATTCATGCAAGTACTTGAGCAGTAGAGCATCGTTTTGGATTTGTAGGTTTAAAATTCCAAGACCCCCTTTTTTCTTTGGGCGACAAACCATCTCCCAAGCAGCCAAGGAGTGGGTTTTAGCATCCTTGTCCACTTCTTTCCTCCATAAGCAGTGTCTTCTTGCTCTATCAAAGATATCAATCAACTTGAGTGGGAGTTTTAGAACACACATAGCGAAAGATAGTAGTGACGAAAGTGCGGAGTTAATCAGTTGTACTCGCTCCCCGTAGGATAACCAGATAGTTGTTCCTGTCAACCTTCTCTCAATTCTGTTGACCAAAGGCATTAACTCTCTAACAGTGGGTCTTGTTGTGCCCAGAGGCAAACCTAGATAGGTAAACGGCATCTCCCCAACTTGACATCCAAGAGTACTGGCTACATCCAGAGTTTTTTGAGCATTTACATTGATTGACATTAATTGAGACTTAGCGTAATTAATTTTCAAACCAGTTGCTCGGGCATAAGAATCAAGAATGTCTTTAATTGTCTGCAGCTCTTGCTGATTTGCTGGGAGAATGATTAATGTATCGTCGGCATATTGTATGACTGGATAGTCCTCAGAAGCAGGTTGATTAATTGGTAGTGAAATCAAACCATCCATCCAGGCTTTATTAATTAAAGACTGCAATAAATCTGCCGCTAGCACAAATAGCAAGGGGAAATTGGGTCCCCCTATCGCACACCCCGCTTACACTGGAATTCTGTGCCAGGTCTACCGTTTAGAAGAATTGATGAAGATCCTGACTGCAGCAACATCTTAATCCACATACACCACCTATCATCAAAACCCTTGCACTCCAGCATTTTCAAAATGAAAGAATGTTCCATTGTGTCGAATGCCTTCTCGAAGTCTAGTTTTAGAATTACAATTTCCTTGCCTGACTGTTTACATTGATGTAAATACTCGAAGGTCCAACCGAGGCAATCTTGAATTGTCCTAGTTTTAATGAATCCATACTGGTTGCGGTGCACTACCTTTAGAATCCAGCGTTGATGTCTTTCAGAGAGAATCTTTGTTATAACTTTGAGCACACAGTTTAGCAAGGAGATTGGTCTATAATCATTTACCGACTCAAGCGTCAGCTTCTTCGGTATTAGTGTGATTAATGACGTGTTCAAACATTGCAAATTGATTGTCCCTTGCCAGAAGTCCTCACATAGAGTGTAAAAGTCTTCTTTAATTATATCCCAACATACTTTAAGAAATAGCCCATTGAAACTGTCAGGCCCTGGTGCACGATCAGTCGGAATGATTTTGATCACATTATCAATTTCTTCTTTCGTAAATGGTATTGAAAGTTCTTCCAAACCCTGACATTTTTGGACTAAGTCTACAAGCTCAAAATCATAGACAGGCTGAGATGACACCCCCATTCTCTTCTTAAAGCAATCATAAAACATTCCTGCCTTTTCATCACGATTTTCTATCAAGTGGCCATCAGATAATACTAGATTTGTGATGGCATTTCTCCGTAGTTTTTCAGTTGCACGTGCTTGAAAATATTTAGTATTTTCCTCACCTTGGACAGCCCACCGAAACGTGCAATGTTTTTTCCAGTACTCATTTTGATATTTAAGCAAACGTAATAGATGTGCTTTTAGAATTTTTCTAAAATTGGCTTCAGGGATATATAGCTACCTCAGATCCTCCAGGTTGTCTATTTGGAGCAAAATTCTATTACAGTTTTCAATTAAGGCATACCTCAACCTCTTTAATTTTGCAGAGATTCTTGTGGCACTGGAAGAAGCCTTAATGGGAGCATTCCATGAAGATTTCACCACCTCCAAAAAACCAGGATGAGAGGGCCAAAAAATTTCAAATCTGAAAAGTTTAGATCTTGGGATCGAAGTTTCGACAGAAAGAGTACACGGCACATGATCCGAGATTGGACGGGCAAGAGGTTTTGCAATTGTATTGGGGAATTTTAAAATCCATTCGGGAGAAGAAAAAACCAGTCTAATTGCTCGAGTAAAGGAGTTTCTTTCATCTTACTCCAAGTGTACCTCCTTCCTTTGATTGGAATTTCCAGCAAACCAAGATGACTGATAATCTCATTAAACTTGATCACATCATCCACATTTCCACCTGGTAAGTTTCTGTTTTCCAGAGATCGCATGAAGTTGAAGTCACCCATGAAAAGCCAAAGATCTTTAAGTTCTATGTTTCAAATTTCCATCCAATCAGTGAACATTACCCTCTCAGGTCCATCGCACGACCCATAGATATTAGAGAGGAACCAACTTTCATTTTTTTGAACCGAGGTCATTTTGATAGTTATTGCAAATGAAAATTGATGGATTATTTGGCCCAAAAATTGGCTGCTACACCATATAATAACTAAGCCACCTAAAGCACCATCGGACGGAATAAACTCAAACTTATCAAAACGCCTTAGGCAGCATTTCCTAATAAAAGAATGATCAAAGTCAAGCTTCTTAGTTTCCTGTAGACATACGATCGAGCAGTTGGATTCATCAATCTTATTACGAAGTGCATCGCATTTGGAAGTAGCATTTAGACCATGAATATTCTAGCACAAAATATTCCACACAATAGGAGCTATTAAGTTTGCCACACGCTAGCTAAAGCAAATAAATAAGTTCAGGAGACTTCTAAGAAATTCCACAACTTAGCAGAAAAGATAGTGAAATAAAAGGGCCTAGGCCTCGTCCTTCTCCAATCCCTTGAGAGGCGCCAGAAGCTTCTCCTTGGTGAGCTCTTCTTGTGGAATGGCACATTGAGTTGTTCCCAAATATTGCAGAGTTTCAATGGTAGTGGGGGGAGGGACTTGAGAGAATGCCGAAGTTTCTTCAGTGTTCTTGCCATGCTGCATCTCCAGTATATCCGGATTCCTCCTCGGTTTGACATGTGAGGGTTTATGTTTATTGTCTGCCAGAGAGGGAGGTTTAAAACCCTGCTATCTAGTAGCGCGTACACTGCGCCTGACTTCAAATATATCGAGCGGCGTAGTCAATCTGCGCTTTCTTTTGTTAGTGGCCGCATCCATATCCATCATCTCAGGTTGTGACTCAATGAGAGGACAGGTAATCTCTTGACTTTTTTCTTCCACAGCCATGAAATCAGCACCAATCAGTTGACAAGCTCTATGCATTTGAACAGCAACAAAATCACAATAGATCAACCAAGCCTCTTGAAGAAAGCAGATAACATCTGTGCCCGGAGAAAAAGGTGAAAATGGGAAGTAAGGGAAGCATGCCCTGCCCACAAGATCCACCAGAGTATTCTGTAAACCCTCAGCAAATGAAAACAAAGCATTAGTCTCGTTGTCTTCTTCAGAGACCCAGCAGAGTCGAGGGGTGAACACAGTACAGTAAAAGCAGATCATGAAAGAAAGCCAATTCTCCTCTTCACCAGGAACTTCCAAAACCACTTCATGAGCATTCATCTGCTGAAAAGAAAGGGCACCTGTAGGGCTACCCTGAACAAAATGGTCTGCCACATCTTCAACCATTGCAACATGTTCATTCCAAAGGCGCATCCCATCGCCAAAACCAGAATCAGCAGTTTGAATGCGATCCATCATAGATGGCCCCTTATAACTAATGTAGCTTCTGTAACTAAAGCCTTGATACACAGGTGGAACTGGAGGAAGCACTAGCCATTCGCCCTAGCCCTACGGCGGTGGAGGGGGTTGTGGAGCAGCCTCCCATGCATTGGCAGCATTCTGGAGCTGCCAAACTTGTGCATCATGCTGCTGCTATTGCATAGCATTTAGAAAGGGGAGATGTTCAGGATGTGGAGAAGCACCCAAAGACGGCGGTGCCTCCTCATCCCCCACAAGCCCTTGACTAGGATTTCTGCCATTGAGCACATAAACAGGGACCGTCCAAGATGTGCCTAGCCCACTGATGTCAGTAAATCTCTTAAGCACAAGACTGAAAGGCACTTGAGAAAGCTCATTAATCAGAACAAGAACTAGCACATGCGACTTACGGTGACCAGGCCGGTGCCAATACATACACCTTCCAGAACATGACACTGCCTTAATGATGTAGTGCTCTGTTTGATAGTTTAGGGGAAAACCAAGCAACATGACCCACGCATCTCTTTCAATGACTAGTCTATGCATATTTGGCCCTTCATCGTGGCGCAGCAGATAGAAGTTTGAATGTTCATATAGAGGTTGCTCCCCTCTACTAATCATCATATCTCTAACAACACTGTC
Organism: Triticum dicoccoides; assembly: GCF_002162155.2. NCBI lineage: Eukaryota > Viridiplantae > Streptophyta > Magnoliopsida > Poales > Poaceae > Triticum > Triticum dicoccoides. Next base: position 383,150,898 of record NC_041382.1, on the reverse strand, counting down.
ATTGAAACGAATCAAACCCACGCAGAAACGATAGATCTCACCCTCCATAGTAGGCACGCCATGATCATCACGAAGAACTCTTCAGACCTTAGCCAGGACAGCTTCTCGTTGCAGATCTCCAGGGGGGCGGCACCACCATCACAAGCGCATGTTGCGAGTGATCCAGCGGCGGATCATCCACAATGACCATGTTGCGCTGCAGCCTTCCTTCCGAACCATGTTGAATGTCCATCTTCCCCGGCACAAACTGATAGGGCAGCACTGGCAGATTCGCCATAGGAGATGCAAGGTTTCGGGTGGAGGAAAGCTCGAGGAGAGGGGAGGAGGAGAGCTCAGGAGCGCAAGGTGACGGGCGAAACAGAGCAGAAACCGTGGCCTCGGGAATCTGGAGGTTGTTGATAGGTTGGTAAGGAGGCGAAACGTCCGGGGTATTTTCGGTATGACTAACAGAAGAATCTGCCATCTCCCTCCCATTTCGCTTGACAATCCAAATTTTCCTCTTATCCCTTTTTTGTTGGGCCGGATTCCCAGATTTTCTGCGCCAAATCTTTTTTTCCCTAACAAGAAACGGAGAGCCAACATAACTGTTCTTCCCCGAAATCCGGTCTTTCCTTCTCCAAGCAACACGATTGAACGAACTAGCACGTGACAGGCAATTCCAATGGACGTGCCCTCTCACACCACAAATATTGCAACATCTATTACCAACAGAGCACCTGGAAGAAACATGACCCATGGTCCTACATTTTGTGCACCAAGATAAATTTTCCATGTGTGATGTCTCAACATTTTCCTTAGGGGGCAGATTATTGAGCAAATTCATATCATTACAATGCGCGGCCAAATGACCTCGTCTCCCACATATCAAACAAATATGAAGCTTGTTGAATATAAATTCCTTAGTAGGCATAGAAGAGATATCAAGTACCGATTGAATAGTATCATTGGAATAACCAGCTTGCCATAAATCAAGAATTTCCTCAAGCTTTGCATCTGCGATTAGATTCCATGATAAAGTCATAAAAGTGCATCCAGAGAAATGTTTACCAATAACATGAAGATTGTCCCAATTGATACACGCATGGAGGCTGCCAAAAACCATCTTATCTGAGGAGATGCCCGGAACTAGAGCTTCATTAGAAGATTGATTTTGCCTCAAATTATGGATATCCAAATCCTGATCATGTATAGACGCCCTGCTGATATCAGGAGGAACAAGATTGAATTTGACCAATTCCGCTCTCAATGAAGTATCTCCTTGTGCACTTTTACGTAAAATCCCTAAAGGACTTCTGATAGCCATAGGCGATCGTGCAGAAACCTCCGGAATCACTTCATCAAGCTGCCAATCAGATCCTTTCCAAGCATAATCCACTGATAATTTGAACAAGAAGAAATGACACACAAAATTTGGCCAGACACGATCCTTCAAACCATAGATGAAATGTCCAGCAGGATTAGAAGCCACAGAGAACCTAAAGGATCGATCACCCAATTGTTTGACGTTGAAACCTTTGGCCAAACCTCCAATACAACATTGTAAAACCACTCCAACAGCCTCAACAGAAAGAGGGAATGAGGCCAAAGAGAAAGAGACAACCAAGAAAAATTCCTTGGTTCCCGAAGAACTTTCAAAATGCACCGTAGAACTAAACTTGTCACGTACCTTCTGTTCCACCTTAAGTCCCGGAGCAAAATCCCAATGGATGAGACTAGCCATTGGATCTCAAGTGGATCAATACTCACCATGAAAGATCTAAAGGGAGGGGAGGTGATAGGTGGTGGGGAGAAGGTGGGAGTCGCCATGGGAATCGCCATGGGAGGTGGGAGTCGCCATCTACAGAGGAGGATTGACACCAACCGAAGCTGGGTTTATCAGAGAGATCAAACATCCGGATTGGCTAGCAAATCTGGTCATGGTGCCGAAGAAGGATAAATCCTGGCGCTTGTGTGTCAACTTCAAGGACCTCAATGAATCATGCCCTAAGGATCCCTTCCCACTACCTCGCATCGACCAGATTATTAACGCCACCGCAGGTCACGACTCACTGTGCTTCCTAGACGCATACTTCGGATACCATCAAATCAAGATGAAGGAATCCGACCAAGCCGCGATGACATTCATCACCCCATATGGGCCCTTCTGCTTCAACACCATGACCTTCGGGCTCAAAGACACGGGTGCCACATACCAACGCATGATTCAAACATGCCTAGAAAAGCAAATTGGTAAGACAGTCGAGGCATATGTAGATGATGTAGTCATCAAAACTAAGCATGTCGAATCATTGGTAGACGATTTATGACATACGAAGATGTGACATTTGACAACCTCCGAAGATATGACATACGACTCAATCCGGAAAAATGCGTTTTCGGCGTTCCCGCCAGAAAATTGCTTGGGTTCATCATTTCCAATAGGGGAATCAAAGCAAACCCAGCCAAAATCCGAGCCCTATCACAGTTGGCTACACCAACAGACCTCAAACAGGTTCAAAAACTAGCTGGAAGCATAGCAGCTTTGAGCCACTTCATATCCAGATTATGAGAAAAGGCGCTGCCATTGTATCGCCTCTCTAACGCACCGACCACTTCATGTGGACGGATGCTGCAACAGCTGTAATGGTAGAAATAAAAGCTTTGTTAGCAAGCAACCCAATCATGGCTGCGCCAAACATCGGTGAACCCATGTTACTGTACATATCTGCAACACGTCAGGTGGTGAGTGTGGTGCTCTTCATCGAACGAGAGGAAGAGGGACATAAATTCCCACTTCAAAAACCCATATACTATGTGTTGACGGTCCTCACACCATGCAAATCCCGATACACGCATTATCAAAAGATAGCGTATGCGGTCTTCATGGCATTCCGGAAGCTGTGGCACTACATTCAAGAGTGTTCGATCATGGTGGCTTCCGAAGTACCACTTAATGACATTATCAACAATCGGGACGCCACCGGCCGGATCGCCAAATCTCAGGTGTTGGCCGACTTCGTCGCCAAATGGACAGAGGCCGAACTCCCTTAAGAATACGGCACATATTCCAACTGGGTGATCACTGGTGTGCGTTGGTCCTAAACAAACGGTTTTTAACCCCTTTCCATAACGGCATATGGAACCGTCTCCAAGTGAGTGTGGGCGATAGGGGGGTCCTTCCCACACGACCCAAAAACCATCGGGGCTAGGGAGCCTTGATGCATACAGTTCTCCCTGTATAACCGTTTCCGATATCTCGAATATCCCAAACGATTCATCCTTGCCACTCGATTGTGCTCGCATTGCCATCGCAGTCGGAGTTTTGTGGTTCTGCCTAAAACCAGGCAGATTCCAGGCACGACAGTTTTCTAGGCAGATTCTACGCACGGGAGATTTACAATGCCTGACACATCACAAACAGTTCGTGATTATAAACCATGTACGATAGGTAGACAGTCACACACATTTAGTTTTCCCGCACCGTATGTGATAGTGTCTGACATCACACACGCTTTGCAAACGGCAACTATGTGCATGCTTGCACGCGTTTCCTCTCTATGAACCGTCTCGGATTATGGTGTATATCGCAAACGTTTGTGTTTTACCCAACCGTGTGTGCCGTAATGACCTGCACAATGTAATTTCGCCCTAATTTAATTACTGCTATTTAAAATTGTACCTAATTTAAGCTTTAAAGTAGGCTATAGCTTTATTCAACTCCATCAGGTTCAAACAACCAATGCATTATTCGATTCACAGGTACATATGTATAAGAATTACAGAAGCACCAAATAAAGAATGATGTACCAGGGTTCTATACTTGTAATATTACAGAAGGTAAAGAAAGAGGCGACAGACATTCCAGTTGTTCAACAAGGTGAAGCGGAATGGCCCTATTGTGCTCTCCTGGATGCAGAAGGCATGGAGGACTCTAGTCCAACCCCTTATGATGGCCGGCCACCAATCATGTAGTTTGAGAGGTAATCTTGAGTAAACTGCTTTAGGATCCACTGCAAAATAAAAAAGATTCAGATATTGTCATCCAACACAACTCATTACGGGCAGTAAAAAGAAGTCTACAGGGTTCTTGCTTACCATCCTGCAGTTCACTGTTGTCTTGCATAAAGTGTAAACAAATAGTTCAATTGACATCTTTTCACACATTTTAGTAATAGTCTTTATCAGTTTCCTCACTTGATGCTGGTTCATGAATATCACATTGCCCATACGCAGAAAGGGTCGAAGTGTGGATCTTTGGCAATGATATATGTACCTAAAAGTACCAAGTTAATATTAGAAGCTAAACAACAAGTGAAAAATGATGTAGTACAACACTCCATCCATTCCATTATATAAGATTTTATTACACGTATATCTAGACATCATCAGAACATTAAGGTAACACTCTTCCTTGTTGCTATGTAGCATGGGATTGCATATTTAGTCATTTAGTACAATGCATGTTGCTAAACAACAATTGAAAAACGAAAAGGCATGTTAACTGCAATATCCTTAATAGCAACCAAATATCATAATTAATAGTGGTATTGTTGAAACTGTTATTGATGAAATTGAACTGCACAGCAAATAGTTGCACATATAGAGCATCACATTGTGAAGAACTAAAATAAACAAGTCATAAGGACATCTCTAGGCGATCCTTAAAAAGTTAAAGGACTAAAACCCTTAGTGGATATATATATATACTCTAGTGATTTTTGGCCTTTTCTAGACGATCCCCTAAACTTAAGGTTGTAAACTTCAATTTGATCAAGCTCAAAGCTGGTTCAACCGAAAGTAGCATGCATTCAAACATAAACATAGATAGTTTTGCATAACCAAACATAAAACATAAATTTAAACTAAGCTAAACTACTTTCGGTCGAAGTAGAGGTCGAGCCAATCCTTCATCGTCATGTACGGTGTGTCGCGAGCCGGGTCCAGGCCAGTACCGTCGTCGGGGTCATTGGGGAAGGCACTCCTCCACTCATCGATGTCGATGTCCTCTTCCTCGGGGCCCACCTCGACAACCACCCCGCCACCGTCGCCGCCGCCTTTGACCTCGTCATCAGAGGAGAGTGTGATAGCCTCGCCGCCGTCCTCATCGCCTTCGACCTCGTCATCGGAGGAGAGTGCGATAACCTCGCCGCCCTCCGCGCCGGCAAAGATCGCCTGCTCCGCCTCCACAAGCTTCGAGTGCTGCTGGCAGAGCTCTTGCATGCAGGCCTCATCGGCGGCCTCAGCCTCGACATGCTCCCACGCCTCGCGGTCCTCCCGCGTCATAGCCGAGCTCACCAGCCCTGGCTCCGGCGGAACAAGGTGGACCGGACATGTGCCGAAGGGGAAATTGAGCCTAGCCGCCGCGCCGTGGTAGTGGACCTGCCCGTGGTCGTACTCTGTGGCTGTGAGCTTGGCCGTGTGGAAGCTACAGAGCCACTGACAAGTGTGGGTCTCTCGATCTGTAATCTCGGTGACCCATGTCCCCCACAACCAATGCCGGACCCCGAAGTAGGACTTTGTCGGCTGCCGGGTCCGGGGGTGGATGGGGAAGTCCTCGAACCGGCATAGGGGAGCGGTGGCGGGCGGATCGGGCCACCGACGATGGCGGATCGGGCTCGCGGAAAACGACAGGGACACCTCGGCGGCCACCTCACCGGAGTCGGGCAAAAAGGCCATGATAAACCTCTTTTTAGCCATTGGCTACTCGAGCTCCCCGGCACACACGCATAGGATGAGGATCGAGGCGTCGTCAATGGCGGCGACCTACCAATGGTTTCGAGGGTTATGTGTGTGTGTGTGTGTGTGTGTGTGTGTGTGTGTGTGTGAGCAGAGGTTGTGTTTGAGGAAATACTGCGGCAACTAAAATTTTTACTAGGCGGGAGTAACAAGGCGGGGCTACTGAAAATTTGGATCAAGGGCGAGCAGATATTTTTGAAATTGCGAGGGATGCAGAGGTGGGAGTAAAATGCTGGGGCTACTGAAAATTTGAATCAAGGGACTGAAGTAGAGCGGGAGTAACAGACATCGCACACAGTCTGCACATACTAATCGTGTGATATCAAACATTAAAACCTTCCAGGCGGTAGATATTTTCGAGATTGCGAGGGATGTAGAGGCGGGAGTTTTGGGGGAGTGAGCTAGTGTGCTTGACACGCCGGCTGTGGACTGTAGCCAACACACCTTCTCACGTAAGCCATAGGCATACTATACACCAAAGGTGCTCCAAGATATTTTGTACTACATCTCACAAAGTTGGTGAGAATAAACTATGTGGGGTCTACTTGATTTGAATTAGGAAATGGGGTCAAAGCAGCAAAGGACGGTGTTTGAATTGCTAGACCTTTTATCTGTAGTGAACATGCAACTGTATGTGTGTTGTAAAAGAACTGGAATTATTCAGGGTTCATTTGGACATTTCATACATTAAACTAGTTTTCTAGCCATTTCAGGTGCACAATTCAAAATTAAACTACATGCACATGCTTCGGTGCATACAAATTGGTTGAAAAATCAAATCTGTGTCCTTCAGTTCATGCTTAGATCCCATGGAAGAAATGGGAATGAATTTTTCGGGGTTCATTTGGCCTTTTTTATACATTAACTGGGTTTTCTAGGCATTTTATGTGCATAATTCAAATTTGAACTACAAGCACATGCTCCAATGCACCAAAGTTGGTTTGAAAAATCACATGTGTGTCCTTGGGTGAATTTCTAGGTCCCATGCAAGAGATGGGAATGAAATTCAAACACCATGGCACTGTTGATTGCCGGCAAAATGTTGAGATGCCTGGTTTTTAAATTCTAATAAATCCACAACTCGTCTGAAATGCATGAAACTTGGCATGCTACCATGGAGCGGCATCAACATGCCATGGTGAAAATTTTGTCCCATTTGGGGCAGGTTCAGGTATAAGCTTCTCACAAACCAGAGCTTCTCACAACAAGCATGATGGTTTCGATAGGGAACGTACCACCTTTGGTGATGGGACGATATCTGTTGCCTCTTATTGCTTTCAAAAAATTTCTAATGTCAACATAGAACAACAGGAGTGTTGTGTTCAATCTTGTAATTTTTCGGGGTTCGTTTGGCCTTTTTATACATTAACTGAGTTTTGTAGGCATTTTATGTGCATAATTCAAGTTTGAACTAGAAGCACATGCTCCAATGCACCAAAGTTGGTTGAAAAATCACATGTGTGTCCTTGGGTGAATTTCTAGGTCCGATGCAGGAGATGGGAATGAAATTCAAACACCAGGGCACTGTTGATTGCCGGCAAAACGGTGAGATGCCTGGTTTTAAAATTCTAGTAAATCCATAACTCGTATGAAATTCATGAAACTTGGCATGCTATCATGGAGCGGCATCAACATGCCATGGTGAATATTTTGCCCCATTTGGGGTAGGTTCGGGTATATGCTTCTCAAAAACCAAAGCTTCTCAAAGCATGATAGTTTCGATAGGGAACGTCCCACCTTTGGGGACGTAATGATATCCATTGCCTCTTCTTGCTTTCAAAAAATTTCTCGTGTCAACATAGAACAACAGGAGTGTTGTGTCAATTTTGGGGATTTTTCGTGGTTTGTTTGGACATTTTTATGCATTAACTGAGTTTTCAATGCATTTATGTGCATATTTCAAATTTGAACTACATGCACATGCTCCACTGCACTAAGGTTGGTTGAAAAATCTAATTTGTGTCCTTGGGTGAACTTCTAGGTCCCATTAAAGAGATGGGAATGAAATTCAAACACCAGGGCACTGTTGATTGCTGGCAAAATGTTGAGATGTCTGGTTTTTAAATTCTAGTAAATCCAAAACTCCTATGAAATTCATGAAACTTGGCATGCTATCATGGAGCGGCATCAACATGCCGTGTTAAAAAATGTGTCCCATTTGGGGCAGGTTCGGGTATATGCTTCTCACAAACCAGAGATTCTCACAACAAGCATGATGGTTTCGGTAGGGAACGTCCCACCTTTGGGGACGAAGCGATATCCATTGCCTCTTATTGCTTTCAAAAAATTTCTCGTGTCTACATAGAACAACAGGAGTATTATGTAAATTTTTAGGATTTTTCGGGGTTCGTTTGGACATTTTTATGCATTAACAGAGTTTTCAATGCATTTATGTGCATAATTCAAATTTGAACTACATGCACATGCTCTAGTGCATATAAATTGGTTGAAAAATCAAATATGTGTCCTTGGGTGCATGCTTAGGTCCCATGCAAGAAATGGGAATGAATTTAAAACACCAGGGCACTGTTGATTGCCAGCAAAACATTGAGATGCCTCATTTTTAAATTATAGTAAATCCAAAACTCATCTGAAATTCATGAAACTTGGCATGCTTTCATGGAGCGGCATCAACATGCTGTGGTAAATTTTTTGTCCCGTTTGGGGCAGGTTTGGGTATATGCTTCTCACAAACCAGAGCTTCTCACAACAAGCATCATGGTTTCGGTAGGGAACGTCCCACCTTTGGGGACAAAATGATATCCACTGCCTCTTATTGCTTCCAAAAAATTTCTCGTGTCAACATAGAACAACAGGAGTGTTGTGTCAATTTTTGTGATTTTTTGGGGTTATTTTGGACATTTTTATGCATTAACTGAGTTTTCAATGCATTTATGTGCATAATTCAAATTTGAACTACATGCACATGCTCCAGTGCATATAAATTGGTTGAAAAATCAAATCTGTGTCCTTGGGTGCATGCTTAGGTCCCATGCAAGAAATGGGAATGAATTTCAAACACCAAGGCACCGTTGATTGCCGAGAAAACATTGAGATGCCTGGTTTTTATATTCTAGTAAATCCAAAACTCGTCTGAAATTCATGAAACTTGGCATGCTATCATAGAATGGCACCCGACATGATGTGGTATTTTTCGTGTCCATTTTGAGAGAAGGCGCACTCGAATAATGATAGCCAACAAAGGCATTTTGAAAAAATAGCTTCCACTTTAATATCTCAAACGTTTGTATAATTCAAACCGTGTGTGTTCTGTTAACCATTCACGTGACACCATGCGTCTTGGTTTTAATGGCTGTAGGAGGTGCCGTGCGGACAGCTGCTTGACCTTGACTGAACGGGAGGCGTGCAAGTGCATTCCGATGCACAGGCTGGCCAAGAGGCGTGCAAGCTGTCCTCCAATGCTCAGACTCACCGAGAAGCGTGCGAGCTGTACGCTGCGCATGCTCACTGGGAAGCGAGCCATTTGACTTCCATGGCCACCCGCCTTCCTCTCCATTAATGGCGCCTGAGCCGCTGTTTAATATGGGCGGCCGAACTGTTC
>NC_041382.1:383017982-383141135 GCF_002162155.2 Triticum dicoccoides | reverse complement strand
TGGCGCAGAATGATCATCTACCACTAGTCTTCAAGTTTGGTGAAGTCGACTCCAAGCCGGAGGAGATATAAAATAAGGAGGAATGGGGCCTCATGGACATGGCCCAGAACAAGCTGGCCACGGCGGTTGTTGCCCCCGCTCCCGTCCCAGCTCCCATCTCCGCGCTCGCGCCAGCGACCATCCCCGTAGCATTGACAAGCTGGTCGCCGAGCACTATCGCAGAGCTGGAAGCCGCGGGCGTCAGCGATGTCTCCACGGACCCACGCGAGCTCGTGTACATGCCAGCGCATGTGCCCGTGCACGTGCGCGCCCCTCCACCAACCGTAGCGCCGGCCCCCATGAGTTTGGCTGCACCCGCCGCGCCCGTGCGTGCCCCTCCACCCATTGTGGCGCCGGTCCCCATGCGTTTGGCCACCCCCGCCGCGCAAGTGCCCGTGCCCCCCCCCCTCAGCGGCATGGGACGCTGCCGTCGGCCGCTACCTCTCAGCGGCGCTAGTTGCCATCCTCCCGCGCCCCGACCTCGATCGCGCGATGACATGATGTTTGATTTACAAGTGAAGAACATTTTGTACTGCCTTGAAGACTTCAACAACGGCATCCCAGAGGATGACAATGACAACGACGGCGCGGCACGCCGCCGCCGGAAATAGTTTTTTTGGGGTTTAATACTGGATCTTGAATTCTCGATCATATGAATATAAATTCACAGTGTGACTGAATGAAAGATATGGTTTGAAGGAACTTGTGTTTTCTCTCTCTTAATGTATAGACTTATCAAATGATTTTATTTTTAAAAAACGTCAATGGTTTTTAAATATAAAACACTCATCACAAACGTTTTAGTTAGAACACCCATATGCAAACCGACAGCTTCCCCAGGAAGCCAAGGGAAAAATGTGCCGAGCAGGATTTCTGCATCCCTTCAACGCAAACGGTTGTTTTGCTTGACCCGTGTGCAACCACGTACAAACAATTGGGTAAGATTTGCATATCTGTCATTTTGGGTATGTTGCGATTTCTCAAACTAGAAAGGTTGACATTTGTTTATCTAATAACATTGCCATTTGTCAACCTTGTAACACTACTATTTGTCAAAATATGCAGCTACAAATCACTAGCACTATCTAGTTTTTGCAACTAAAATCACTAGCACTATTCATTTGGACACCACTAGCAGGCGTGAGTTCATTGACCCATATGCAAATGTACCATTTATGACATACAACAAGTCATCAACCCACAACGGCAACGAGAATACACGTTGGATTATAGATCATTTCCAACAAAACATTCTAGTAAAGTTTTTCTCACACAACAAATAACAAAGTGATGAAATGAACTTCAGCTCAACCACTCGCGGCGTTGGAAACGCTTGCTTTGAACCAGAAGTGATTCTCTAGGAAGGGCCAGCTACTGTCAATCTCGAGACCAACGCATGACTGATCATCGAGGCTGAAGCGGCCTATGTCAGGACCCATATTGGCACGGTAGAGAAGCATAGTAATGTCCGAGGTATAGATACAATTGCTTCTCATAAATGGGAGTAACGTTGTGTCAACAGCAGCTGGATCGCCTTCCACCATCATTGGATAGTTTTGTCCAAGGAAGAGTGAGTTTCCTCCAAGACTTCCAATAATGAACCAGGGAGAAGGTGTTGGCGCTAGTACACTAGTATCCATCCTGAATACCCTACAACAGATATTGGAATAGGTCCGGAGAGTGCGACCATATGAGACAACCCTTGCTTCCTTAGTAACATCAGGAGTTCCCCGTATACAGACAAAAAGAGGTGATCGATCAGAATAAGTTGCCAGGCGCCACTGAGTATATGGGTCCTACTCGTCCTCATGCTCGTGAATAAACCTTTCAAGTATAGGTGGTGGAATGTTCACTGGACCTTGGAAACACAAGAAGTTTAATTAGTAAAGGGAAACTAGCTAACACGCATGCATGTAGATGAAATAATTATAATTATGATGGAAGACAAACGTACCGAAATCATGAGGATTCCATGCAAAAACAGTGCCACGAGTGGTGGCAGCAAACACAAGACCCTCATATTGAATTGCATCACAGTACTCATCCGTGTATAGAAACTGATTTTTGAGCAATATCCATCGAGTCAAACCATGAAGGACGGCAACAAGCTTGTCGAAGATAGCGACAACATAAGCATTCCTATAACCCCAAGAGCGGTTGGGAACTCGGCAAATTGCTATCTTCCATAGACGACAGTCAGCATGATCGTATTTGAACTCACGTAGAATACCGGTGTACTTAACCTCTCGGCAGTCGTCTGAGATTTTTCAAAGTGGAACCCGGTGACGAGTGTACACATTCACAAGTTCCCACTCATAGTTGTACCCAATATAAACAACCCAATATCCATTTGCGCTTGCCCAAGCCTTGTCCTCAAGCAATGGCATCTTAACATCAGACGTATCATTATCAAGCAGCATCAACTTACACAAGGCGAGGCTTCCCTCGTCCCCGCGCCAGTCAGTAGGGTCACGGCGAAGAAGATAAGGGAGATCAAACAGCTCCTGAACCCTTGGGTTCCTTGTAATGATGTTATTAGTTGAGTCGAGAATGGTCTTGAATGAACCTGCCATGCTAGCCGAGGTGATGACATCACACCGATCAATGAGTTCCTCCACCATGTTATCATTCAGATCGGCACAAGAATAACGGGGTCGTTTCCAGCTTGTTCACTCCATGGAGAAGACTATCAAACAATGGCAGAAGGAAGGGTGAAGGAAAATGAAGGTGGGAGGAACAGCTAGCATGCGACAACAGTTCCAAATCGAGGGGGAAAGGCGAAGAGTCAGTGCAAGGTTGCCATGGTACACGAAGAGGCGCCTGGGGAGCGAACGGTTGCCATAGAGGTCACACACTGACGACAACGGCCGAGTGGACCGCATGCAATCCCATCACAAAACACACACGTCTTGTTAAGTTGAACTGTTTCTGTTCTCTTGTGTCAACGCAAACAGTTCATCCAAGTGAATCGCATGCCGTATATCAAACACACCTTGATCTGGCTGACCGTTTCTTTTCTGTTGCCTAATCACAAACAGTTCATCCGAGTGAACCATATGCTATATATCGCACACACCTTCATCTGGCTGCCCGTTTCTTTTGTGTTGCCTAATCACAAACAATTCATCCGAGTGAACCGTATGCTGTGTATCACACACGCCTTCATCCAGCTGCCTGTTTCTTTTGTTCCTCCTCATCGCAAACAGTTAATTGAACTGAACTGTATGCCCTTCATCGCACACGCAACTAAAATTTGAACCGTGTTTGATGCATCCTCAATCGCAAACGTTTTGTCGGTTTTCTTACACCACTGTTTGCAATTATTGCATCGCACATAGTTTCTCAAAGGGTCTCTGATCGTAGTGTCACATTAGAAGCATCCTGCAGTAGTGGATGCACTTTGACGGCTCTAAAATGCTAGCCGGACTTGGGGCTGGTGTCGTCCTGACCTCCCCCACAGGAGACACGGTCCACTATGTGCTCCAAATAATGTATACAGACTCTAATAACGGAGCCGAATATGAGGCCTTGTTGCATGGTCTTCGGATGGCTGTCTCTATGGGCATACAATGCCTAGAGGTGCGCGGGGATTCGAAGCTTGCAATATCCGAAATAAACGGAGAATTTGATGCCAAAGATCCGATGATGGCGGCTTACCGCAATGTTGTACTTAAAATATCAGCTCGGTTCGAGGGGCTCGAGTTTCATCATGTGGCCTGAGAGAGTAATCAAGCAGTGGACACCCTTGCTCGAATGTGCGCTAAGCGCGACCCTGTGCCACCCAATACCTTTGTGGAAAGACTCTTCAAGCCATCCGTGGTGTGGCAGGATGAGAGCAACAATACCAGTCCGGATACGGTCACACCCCTGACTCCGGACACAATTCTGATATCATCAAGGGCTCGGCCACCGAAATAACACCATCGGCCCATGTAATCATGGCAGTGATTGCCCCATGGATCGAACTCTTCCTAGCCTACCTTAATATGCGAGAGCTCCCCGAAGACCAGAATGAGGCTCGATGCATTGTTCATCGTTCGAAAGCCTACAAGGTTCATGAAGGAGAACTCTACAAGAAAAGTACTACCGGAGTCCTTCAAAGATGTATCTCCGAAGAAGAGGGACGTAAGCTCTTGGCTGAAATCCATACTGGTCTTGGCAGCCATCATGCCACAGCTCAGCCATCATGCCGCAGCTCAATACTGGTTTTTTCTGGCCCACGACCCAAGAAGATGCACAAGACCTTGTTCAATGTTGTGTAGGATGCCATCTTTTCACCAATCAAAGTCATATGCTACCTACCGCCCTACAAACAATCCCCATTACTTGGGCTTTCGCGTTCTAGGGGCTTGACATGGTCAGACCCCTTAAAGGGGGAAGCCATAAGAAAAAATACCTGCTGGTCATGGTGGACAAATTCACTAAATGGATAGAGGCCAAACCAGTTAAAACGGTCGAAGCTGGCCCAGTGATAGACTTCATATCCGGTGTCGTACACTGTTATGGTGTCCCACACAGCATCATCACTGATAATGGCTCTAACTTCATAGCCGACGAAGTAAAAACCTTCCATGCTAATCTGGGCATCAAGCTCGATTATGCCTCCGTCTATCACCCCCAAACAAACGTCAAGTCGAATGGGCTAACGGCCTGATAATGAGTGGCATTAAACCCAGACTAGTGCGATCCTTAAAGGAGCCAGATAAACACTGGGTTGAGGTGCTCGACTCTTTACTCTGGGGACTGCGGACGACGCCCAATCGCACGACCAGATACACACTGTTCTTTATGGTGTACGGTGCAGAGGTTGTCTTGCCCTGCGATATTATTCACGACTCACCTCGAGTACGCATGTACGAAGAGAGAGAGAGGCCGAGCTCGATCGGCAAGTTGACTTAGACAACCTGGAGGAGGAGCGCGATGTTGCAAAAGCTTGCTCAACATTCTACCAACAACAAGCTCGAAGATACCAAAGTAGAGATGTGCGGGCCAAGACTTACAACGTCGGTGAACTCGTTCTATGCCTACCAGAGAAGAAAAAGGACAAGCTCAAGCCCAAATGGGAGGGTCCCTTCATTATAGATTAAGTTCTCACTGGAGGAGCCTATCACCTTCATAATGCATCGGACAATCGCTTAGAGCCGAACCATTGGAATGCTGCCAGACTCCAAAGATTCTACGCCTAAGTCCGGACTCACAGTTCATTACCTTTTTCTCTTTTTTCTCTTTCTTATGTTCGTTCTTACACGATTTCTAGCCCGTGTTCAGATAAACCGCACACATAAGGGGTATACATCCTTAAATGTACATACCCCCCAATACTTGGGGACTTCTTGTCATGGAAGCTTATTATTATTCTTCGAGCATCAAGATCATCGCATATATTCTCGTCTTCTCATATATGTCTTTTCTTATCCCTTATATGCACTCTTATGACTTAAGTTTTTGCCAAGCTGGGTTGCCTGGCTCCTCTTCTTATGCCCTACGTTCTCGTCTGTTCGGCTAGGGCATAAAGGGAACACCTCTGTGATTGTTACAGCCGGGTTATCTGGACGTGTACCTCAGATGGGTGAAGCCGGAAGCTAGCGTTCTTGAGGGAATAACAGGTCAGCGAACAAAAGATGAACTGCACTCGTTGCACTGCAAGCCCACAAAATATAACGCACTGTGATTTATAGCATCACAACTCAGGCGTGCACAACAACGCACGCTGGCCCAGGTAAAGGAACCCTTAAGAGAACTATTCTCTATGGAGATGATTCTTACGATCAAATGTAATATAACATAACTCCCCAAATACAACTTGTTTGTTCAAGCAACTATGACCAGACTGCCTGGTTTTCGAACATACTTCGATGTTTACCACCAGTATAGTATTCGGAAACACTGCAAACTTTGGATTTAGGAGGTTGAAGCGGAAGGTCTTCCATGACAATTGTTTTATAATTCAGCTGGAGATACATTTGTCGATAAAAGTACATTACTACTTGGACTCGAAAACTTCCTCCTCGTCTAGACCATCTAATAAGTTGTCTAGCTTACAATCCTCCTCAGAAAACTTGGCGGCTATATTTACTTGGTCGTATACTAAGATAACAGGAATTTCCTGTCCATCTGGTCCCCAAGGCTCGACCCGGACAATATGATTCAGATCAAGTCCGGCGTACCGCATTTTCACCATGGCCCATGCCTCTCATGCACCTTCTCGGCATGCTGATATCTTCCATAGTACAAAGCAACGACGAGCTCCTCCATACTTCCTGGAGGAGAATCGGCGGGCCATAGAGCTTTACTAATGTTCCTCATTGCCTTCCAGGCTCGTTCATGCACTTTGGACAGCTCTTGTACAAGATCACCTTGAAATCCGGACACCTCTTCTTCGAGCCGCCCACTCAGCATGCCCACAGGGAAAAATTGTTTAAACCTCGCATAAGGGAACTGTACGAAAGTAAGGATAAAAGGCATACTGAATATGCTGCCTTTCAGCTTTTTGTTCTTTTTCAAGGCATCCGCCAGTTGGGCCCGCACGTCCTTCAGCTCTTCGGCTTGCTTGGTGTTAGCATCCTATAGCTTGTTCTTCTCATCCCTGGTCCGTGTAAGTATACGTTCACCAGCGGCTTCTTGCCTTTCGGCATGCTGTTTATCCGCCTGTGCGGCTCTTAGTTCCTTTTCTAGTTGATCCGCCGATCCTGTTGTTGTAACTGCAATGGTGCTTATGTTAATACATCGCAGGCATAGAATCATATTTTCTGGACAGTAGTTGACATTACCAGTCGGTGCCTTCTTGGATTTCTCTAGTTCGCCGGTGACTGCAGTTAGCTGGGACTGAAATTTCAAGCTCTTGAGATAGCATGTAGTCCTTCTCTATGAGTACCTAAATTACACAACGATTCTTAAATCAGTTGTGCCAACTAGTTTAAGTCTCGGGGGCTAAGGGTGCGTAGGATTATTGAACTTACACAAAAGTCTTACGCGCATATCCTTTGAAAGCTGGTGAGTGGCTCCAGCGAGTCCATCCCGAGCAGCTCAGATATATGCATCCGCTGAGCTGAAGGCATTGAATGCCTCTTCAGTAAAAGTTGGGTCGCGCATAGCCGCCCTCTGGTGCTGATGATTCATCACACTTTCCACTTCGGAGTTTGTAACGGATACATCATCTGAATCCTCAGGGAGAGGACAATCCGGCGTCGCACCGGTATCAACCCTAGTCCTTGGAATGGAGTCCGGGGTTGGATTGGGTGGTGTATGACCAGCGAGGCCTCCGGACATAGTCTGGCGTATGCTTTTCCTAAAAAAAACAATATGGCATAGTGGGAGACATCACAATTCAGTATACCTGCCAAGGGCATATTTAAAACCATACCTTTTTTATGAAGGCGGGGGCTCGGCAGTATCGCCGTCCGCCTTTCTTTTTGAAGATCTGCCCTGCGCAGGCATCGCATTCTTAAGGGACATTTCGGATGCAGCGTGGCAAGACGAGTGCCGCCCCTTTGTAGCACGAGATAGTGCGGTGGGTGAGGCGCGATGAGAAAACTCTTGTGGAGGAGGCGTCTCATGGGCACTTACATGGGAGGAGGGGAGAATGCCGGGATAATCGGCTATGATGGCCACTTCTATGTCGTCGTAGCTCGCGTGATAAAAAACCGTCCTTGAACTCTATGAATATATCCGGATCCTCTTCAAATCCGGGATCCAGGTCTCGGATATGATCCTCCGGCTGTGGAGCAGGGTTATATATCCCTGCGACAACCTTCCTCCATTCCTGTTAAAAATAATCATATTGAGTTCATCTAGGTGTGACTCGGGAGGAGGATTGAGTAAGGTTACGAAGCGAAAGCTCACCCAGCTAGGAGGGTTGTACATGGAAAAGCCCTCTCGGCACTTAAGGCGAGTAAAATCTTCTTTCTCTCCTTTAAAAAGATCAGCCAACATGGTGGCCAAGGCGATAAAGGTGTCAGGACCCTTGCGTCTATAGCGTGAAGCATCATATTCCCTGTTGTAGTGCCACATGGGGAGTCCTCTCGATTGAAGCGGTTGAACGCCTCGCGTTATTGAAATCACCATTACTCTTCGGATGCCTTCTTTGGAGTGCCGTGTAACGCCCTCGATGCGGCTATAGCTCCTACGTGTCGAAGCATGACTTAGAGGCATAACCGCATTGAAAGCAATGTCGCAAGTAAGGCAATCTTCACAACATCCCATGTAATATAGATAATAAAAGGGGAAGGTGCATAGTTGGCTTACACTAGCCACGTCAATCAAAGTACATAAATAGCATTACATCATCCAATCACTCATGGCCCGACTATGGCGCCAAAATAAAAGATCAACCCAACAAGCGACACGGTCCCGATCGCCCCAACTGGGCACCACTACGGATCATCAGGGAAAGACACATGGTAACGGCGTGAGTCCTCGTCGAACTCCCACTTGAGCTCAAGCGCGTCATCTGGAACGGAGTCATCAGGCCCTGCATCTGGTTTGGAAGTAATCTGTGAGCCACAGGGACTCAGCAATCTCGCACCCTCGCGATCAAGACTATTTAAGCTTATAGGTAAGGCAAGGTAAATATGTGGAGCTGCAGCAAGCGACTAGCATATATGGTGGCTATCCTGCTTGCAAAAGAGAGTGAGAAGAGGCGGCAAAGTGCGAACGAATAACTAGAGAACAACCTGCGGCAAGCATTACTCCAACACCATGTTCACTTCCCGGACTCCGCCGAGAAGAGACCATCACGGTAACTCACATAGTTGATTCATTTTAATTAAGTTAAGGTTCAAGTTATCTACAACCGGACATTAACAAATTCCCATCTGCCCATAACCGCGGGCACGGCTTTCGAAAGTTCAAATCCCCACAGGGGAGTCCCAACTTAGCCCATGACAAGCTCTCACAGTCAACGAAGGAATAGACCTTCTCCCGAGACATTCCGATCAGACTCGGCATCCCGGTTCTACAAGACACTTTGACAAGTTAAAACAAATCCTGCAACACCGCCCGAATGTGCCGACAAATCCTGATAGGAGCTGCACATATCTCATTCTCAGGGCACAATCGGATAAGCAATCCGTACAACTAAAACCAGCCCTCGAGTTTCCCCGAGGTGGCGCTGCAAGGGGCTCTAGGTTGGACCAACACACAGAGGAGCACTGGCCCGGGGGGGTTTAAATAAGATGACCCTCGGGGTACGGAAACCCAAGGAAAAAAGGCTAGGTGGCAAAAGGTAAAACCAAGGTTGGGCATTGCTGGAAAAGCTTTATTCAAGGCGAACTATCAAGGGGTTCCCATTATAACCCAACTGCGTAAGGAACGCCAAATCCGGGAACATAATACCGATATGACGGAAACTAGGGCGGCAAGAGTGGAACAAAACACTAGGCGAGAGGCCGAGCCTTCCACCCTTTACCAAGTATATAGATGCATTAAGATAACAAGATAGTATAATGATATCCCAACAAGTAAATAATGTTCCAACAAGGAACGGGCTCCAATCTTCACCTGCAACTAGCAACGCTATAAGAGGGGCTGAGCAAAGCGGTAACATAGCCAATCAACGGTTTGCTAGGACATGGTGGGTTAGAGGTTTGACATGGAAATTTGGGAGGCATGATAAGCAAGTGGTAGGCATCATAGCATAGGCATAGCAAAAGAGCGAGCATCTAGCAAAGCAAAGATAGAAGTGATTTCGAGGGTATGATCATCTTGCCTGCAAAGTTGTCAGAGTTGACTGGATCCTCGAAAGAAAACTCAATGGGCTCCTCATTAGCGAACTCGTCTCCTGGCTCTACCCAAACAAGACAAACAAGCAAACGGAACACAATCAACCACGTGCAAACTCAAACAACATGATGCAAAACATGGTATGCTATGTGGCATGCGATATGCGATGCATATGCAAGATTTGACAAGGAATGAATGAACCTGACCTCAACTTGGAAAACCAAGTGTGTCGCTCGAAAGGTGAGATGATTTCGGTTGAAAACGATATAAAGATCACCGGAATCGGAGTCACGGTTTGGAAATTTGCAAGCAATACAAATATGGCACCGGTCTGCGATTTACAGCAAGTAGCCATCTAAATGCAACAAGATGAACATGCTACAGCACCCAAACATGGCATCCAATTACATGGCAGGGATCCATTCATGATTCTTAACAAAAGATGAACACTGAGCTACGGCCAATTAATCCAATAACAGGTTCAAACAAGCATGGCAAAAATGCATTTGGTAAACAGATTTCAGACTTAGTGAAATAAACACTTGTCTGGAATTTCAGATCAGGTAGCACACTTTGGAGCATGAAAACTATATGCTACATGGCCTGAAGATGGCAAAGTAAAGCATGGCGTGGAGCTACTCAAAGAGCTTAACAAAATTCCCTTAGTGACCTTGAGCCAAAAGGGATCAAAAAATACATTTGCAAGCATGTGAACATGGAAAAAACATAATCAGATCATAGACTTAGTGAAAAACTGGAGCATGCAAATCAGATATCAAGTAGGCATGTTTACGAGCTCGATGCACTCACTATAGAGCATGTCATGAAAATCTAAGCATACACCCATCAAGAATACACATTATACAAGCTAGACATGGCAAGAACAATAACATAGCATGCACGGATCATCTACAACATCCTCGGCAAAATCGTTAACATGTAGACAATCTGCCCAGATTCACGAAATAGCAAAAGTAGAGCTCGATTGACTCGAGCTAGGATGCTCCATAATTTCACACAAAGACATGGATGGGTAGAGCACTACAAGATTAACAAAACATCCTTAGTGATCGTCCTCAAAAGAGGCACGGATCACTAGGAAACAACATGAACATATGGCATAATGAAATAAACAGGTCAAGGACTTAGTGGAATTGCTAAGTCCCTGAAATCAGCATTAACGAATGCACCACTTTGCAAGCTTGTGCTAGTCACCACACACATCACAAAAATACATGGGTTGCACCTCTGGAAATATGGCAAAGCATATAACAAAACACATGTAGAGCTCAGGGGCATATCATGCACACAATAATCATGGCAAAAATGACAAATAGCTACATGGAGCAGCAAATCTGGCAATTATCTCAAATAGCACTCTTCCAACAGCATTTCGGGCATCAATATGAGCTCATATGAAAATGATGTGCTCTCTGAGATGAACATTTTGATATGCTATATGCCCAAAACGGAGCTACGGATGCAAAGTTACGGCATGACGAACATAGCAATATAGTTAGGGTTTCGGGGCAAAAAGTCAACCGAAACTATTCCAGATCCAGATCCAGCCCGAGTACTATAGCAGCGGCGCGGACTTCGAGGTTCATCGTCGGACTTGCCAGAGACGGAGTTGGCCGTCAGAGTGGAAGGAGCTCGGAGAGGTCGGAGGGGAGGTAGCCGGCGAGGACCTACAGCGGCGCGGCGAGGCCGGACTTGGCGCCGGCCGGAGCGGGCGGCAACCAGAGCGGCAAAGCGCGGCGAGGTCACCGGCGAGGTGGCGGCCGCCGGCGTGGAGGCAGACCGAGGCAGCTCGGTGAGGAGCCCGGCATGGAGGCGCGGGGCGCTGCGGCCCGGATCGGTGGCAGGGAGGGCCGGCGTTGGGCCTGCGGGCCCGCGTCGGTGGCGGCAGCGAAGAGGTCCCCCCGGGGACACGTGGCAACGTGTGATAGGTCTAGGCGGATCGGCGGACGTGTCCGGCCGGACCGGACGTGTCTGGCGCGGCGCGAGGTGGTGGATCTAGGGTTTCGGGGAGAGGAGGACGAGAATTTCGGAGAGGGTCTTTAAATAGGCATAGGAGGAGCTAGGAGAGTCCAAATGAGGTGCAGTTTTCGGCCACGCGATCGTGATCGAACGCTCTAGATGATGGAGAGGGTTTTCGTAGGTTTTGGGACAAATTGGAGGGGTGTTGGGCTGCAACACACACGAGGCCTTTTTGGTCCCTTGGTTAACCGTTGGAGCATCAAACGAAATCCAAATGGTACGAAACTTGACAGGCGGTCTACCGGTAGTAAACCAAGACCTCTTGGCAAGTCTCGGTCCAATCCGGAAATGTTTAACTCCCACACATGAAAGAAAGTTAGAAATGACCACCAGAGGAGAACGGAGCACCGGAATGCAAAACGGACAATGGGGAAAATGCTCGGATGCATGAGACGAACACGTATGCAAATGCAATGCACATGATGACATGATATGAGATGCATGACAACGATAACAACACACGGAGACAAAAACCCTAAGTCTAGAAAATAAATAACTTAACGCCGGAAACGGCAAGAGTTAGATTACATATTAGGTAAAGCATATCCGGGGTGTTACATGCCGGATAGGTATCCTGTCCCGCCTATGTGCCATACTTCGGCGCAGCCCACCTCGAATATAGATCCCTTCTAGGAGCGGGGGACGAGGCAGAAAAGTTTTCTCCACAATTCAAAATGGGCCTCACAGCCTTGGAATAGCTCACAAAGAGCAATGAAGCCCGTGATGTGCAGAATGGATCCCGGTGTGAAATTGTGCAGCTGAAGTCCATAGTACTCCAGGAGACCTCGGAGGAAAGGGTGGATTGGAAATCCAACACCTCTTAAAAGGAAGGAAACAAAGCACACTCACTCCCCTTCTGAAGGATTGGGGAAATTTTCTGCCAGGGCTTCTCCATTTATGAAAGTCAATCCCGCCCGGACAGGGACCAGGTCTGCGGGAGGGAGATATCCTTGCACCTGGAGCTTGGTAAGTTGGGCGTGGGAGACCAAGTAGCTCTCCCAATCGCCTTTTTGATGGTCATGAGGGCGTGAGGAAGAACTAGGAGCGCTAGCCATGTTGGTGTGGTTCTCTGTGGCCAACTCTAAGGATTTCCTCACTTGGTTGAGAATGGCATTTGAGATCCAGTCTCCTTAAATAGACGCCTTCCATATGTCATCAGGGTGTTATCTGTAAAAACGCTTGGACACGTCATATTCGTCTGACACATGGAAGCCAAGGCAATGGCGACACAGAAGCCGAAGGGTATTGTATTTAATGTGAAGTCTAAGCTTTCCGAAACACTAGGGGGAGCCCACTTTGCGATGCCGAAGGTGTAAGCCGGATACAGTGTCATTGCCGAAAAGCCGAATACAGTTCCTTTTGATGAAATTGCTTTGAAGTGTTCGGAGGAGGAACCCGCCTTGCAATGCCGAAGACAATTTGCGTGCCGGACATATCGTCATTGAAGCCTGGTTCGGGGGCTACTGAGGGAGTCCTAGATTAGGGGGTCCCCGAGCGTCCGGGACTCATGACCTGGGACGAACTGCTGGGTTGTGAAGTTACAAGATAGAAGACTTTCCCCCGTGTCTGAACATGACTCTCCTTTGTGTGTGTGGCAAGCTTGACGTCCGGATGTATGGTTTCCTTCCCCTATAAACCGACCTTGTACAAACCCTAGCCCCCTCCGGTGCCTATATAAACCGGAGGGTTTAGTCCGTAGAGGTAGTCATAATCATACAGGCTAGACATCTAGGGTTTAGCCATTATGATCTCGTGGTAGATCAACTCTTGTAACCCCTATACTCATCAAAGTCAATCAAGCAGGGCGTAGGGTTTTACCTCCATCAAGAGGGCCCGAACCTGGGTAAACATCATGTCACCTGCCTCCTGTTACCTTTGATCCTTAGACGCACAGTTTGGGACCCCCTACCCAAGATCTGCCGGTTTTGACACCGACACCACTCCCGGTGATGACCGTAGTTTGAGAAGTTCATGTATTCACTTTGTGTTAATGCTTTGTTCTGGTTCTCTATTAAAAGGAGGCCTTAATATCCCTTAGTTTCCAATAGGACCCCGCTGCCACGGGAAGCTAGGACAAAAGATGTCATGCAAGTTCTTTCCATAAGCACGTATGACTATTTACGGAATACATGCCTACATTATATTGATGAACTGGAGCTAGTGTCGTATCGCCCTAGGTTATAACTGTCTCATGATGAATATCATCCAACAAGTCACTGATGCAATGCATACGAATTTATCCTATATTGTTCTTGCTAAGTTACTACTGCTATCGTTACTATTGCACTTGTTACAAAACTACTCCTATCACTGTTACTATTACCATTGCTACTGCTACTACTATCAAAACTATCATATTACTGTGCAACTAATCACTTTGCTAGAGATAATTAATATCCAGGTGTGGTTGAATTGACAACTCAGCTACTAATACCTTCAAATACTCTTTGGCTCCCTTGTGTCGAATCTATAAATTTGGGTTGAATACTCTACCCTCAAAAACTATTGCGATCTCCTATACTTGTGGGTTATCAAGACCTTTTTCTGGCACCGTTGCCGGGGAGCATACCTGAGGGAGTCCTAGATTAGGGGGTCCTCGAAGTGCCGGACTATATACTTTGGCCGGACTGTTGGACTATGAAGATACAAGATTGAAGACTTCGTCCCATGTCCGGGTGGGACTCTCCTTTGCATGGA
This sequence comes from Triticum dicoccoides, assembly GCF_002162155.2. NCBI lineage: Eukaryota > Viridiplantae > Streptophyta > Magnoliopsida > Poales > Poaceae > Triticum > Triticum dicoccoides. The sequence continues at coordinate 383,126,639 of NC_041382.1, read as the reverse complement.
AGGCAAGCTTGTATATTCGGATATGTAGACCTCCTCCCTTGTAACCGACTCTGTGTAACCCTAGCCCCCTCCGGTGTCTATATAAACCAGAGGGTTTAGTCCGTAGGACAAGAACAATCAGAATCATAGGCTAGCTTCTAGGGTTTAGCCTCTACGATCTCATGGTAGATCAACTCTTGTAATACTTATATCGTCAAGATCAATCAAGCAGGAAGTAGGGTATTACCTCCATCGAGAGGGCCCGAACCTTGGTAAACATTGTGTCCCCCGCCTCCTATTACCATCCGCCTTAGACGCACAGTTCGGGACCCCCTACCCGAGATCTGCCGGTTTTGACACCGACATTGGTGCTTTCATTGAGAGTTCCACTATGTCGTCACCATAAGGCTTGATGGCTCCTTCGATCATCGATAACGATGCGATCCAGGGTGAGGTTTTTCTCCCCGGACAGATCTTCGTATTCGACGGCTTCGCACTGCGGGCCAACTTGTTTGGCCATCTGGAGCAGATCGAGAGCTACGCCCCTGGCCGTCAGGTCAGGTTTGGAAACTTAAACTATGCTGCCGACATCCACGGATACTTGATCTTCGTCAGGTTCAAGCCCGTGTCAGGTGCGCCGCACAACCACGACGAGCATGACTTAGCTCTGCCACCGGACAGTGTTCACGAGATCACACCTGTGGCAGCTCCGGCCCTTGATCCGGAGCAGACTGCGCCGTCCAAGGATGGGTGGATGTACCTCACCACGGAGGCCGCACACTCAGTGGTGACAGAGCTAGATACTGACTTCACCCCCTACGAGACCTATGTTGCCAGATCCTTGGATTCGTCTTTGGCGACGGGCTCCGAACCGCCTGCGTCCGTACCTATCGAATCTGATTGGGCGCCGATCATGGAGTTCTCCTCCGCGGATATCTTTCAGCACTTGCCCTTGGGCGATGTGCTAAATTCATTAAGGTCTCTCTCCTTGTCAGGAGGCCCTTGGACGAACTGTGTCCGGCTTGAGTGGGAAGCGAATGACGAAGAAATTCGTCCCCCACCCACCACCCACTTAATAGCCACTATCGACGACTTAACCAACATGCTTGATTTCGGCTTCGAAGACATCGATGGTATGGACGACGATGTAGGAAAAAATAGGAACCACCGCCCACAGGGCACTGGACTGCCACCTCATCATATGATATATAGATGGTGGACACCCCCAAAGAAAGCGATGGCAATAAGGCAACAGAGGATAATCCCCTCGAGAAGCAATCTAAGCACCGGCGTCAACAGCTCCGCTCTAAGCCCCGCCATAACAAAAACGGGGATACCGGCACAAGAGACAATAACGCTATGGATAGCGCTGAAGACGAAGACAATCCCCTCCGGCCAGGCCTCGAGCGGGAGGATGTGCAAGCTAGCCCTAAGGAACATGCTGTAGACGGAGAATCATAGGATGACAATTACATGCCTCTCTCCGAAGGCGAGGTGAGCCTCGGTGCCGAAGAATTTATCATGCCTGAGGATCCCGCCGAACAGGAGCGCTTCAAGTGCCGGCTTATAGCCACAGCAAAAATCCTGAAGAAAAAGCAACAACAGCTTCAAGCTGACCAAGATCTGCTAGTAGATAGATGAACTGAGGTCCTGGCGGCTGAGGAATACAAACTCGAGCGCCCAACCAAAAGTTACCCAAAGCCTATACTTCCAGTGTATGATGCGGCTGACCGGCCACCTCGTGGCCGAGACAAAGCGGCATGTCAGGCCGAAGTCCAGCCCGCACCCCGTCGTCAGTTAAACAAAAATACCAAGGCCCGGGGTAACAGGCAGGACCTGCAAGAAGTATTGGAAAACAAATCAGGACATAAAAGATCGGTCGAGAGGACAACCGTCATGCTGGATATACTAAAAGCAAATCCGGCGGGCTGAACAGAGCAGACAAGACTCGTATGAACTGCGTCGTGATATAGCCCGGCACAGAGGCGCCGCACACCCCCTATGCTTCACTGATGAAGTAATGGATCATGAATTCCCAGAAGGGTTTAAACCCATGAACATTGAATCATATGACGGCACTACAAACCCCGGGGTATGGATAGAGGATTTCTTCCTCCACATTCACATGGCCCGCGGGGATGATCTACACGCCATCAAGTATCTCCCGCTAAAACTCAAGGGGCCGGCTTGGCATTAGCTGAATAGCTTGCCGGCAAACTCCATCGGAAGTTGGGAGAACCTGGCAGACGCATTCCTGGACAACTTCCAGGGCACTTATGTGCGACCACCAGATGTTGACGATTTAATTCACATAACACAACAGCCCGGAGAGTCAGCCAGGAAATTCTGGACTCGGTTCCTAACTAAAAAGAACCAAATTGTCGACTGTCCGGATGCCGAAGCCTAGCGGCCTTTAAACATAACATCCGTGATGAGTGGCTCACCCGACATCTCGGCCAAGAAAAGCCAAAATCCATGGCAGCCCTCACGACACTCATGACCAGCTTTTGCGCGGGCGAAGATAGCTGGTTGGCCCATAGCAACAACATAGCAAGCAACCCTGGCACATCAGAAGCCAGAGATAGCAACGGCAAAGCCCGATGCAACAAACACAAGCGCCACAAAAATGGTGAAAACACCGAAGATACGGTAGTCAATGCCGGATTTAGGGGCTCTAAGTCCAGTCAGCGGAATGGGCCACTCAAAAATGACAATTCGGGTCCGTCCAATCTGGACCGCATACTCGACCGCCCATGCCAAATTCATGGCACCCTGGGAACACCAGCCAATCATACCAATAGAGAATGCTAGGTCTTCAAACAAGCCGGCAGGTCTGGTGCCAAAAACAAAGATAAGGGGTCTCAAAGCGACAATGGCGACGAGGAGCCCACATCACCAAGTACAGGAGGGCAAAAGAAATTTCCCCCGCAAATCCAAACGGTGAACGTGGTAAACGGCACCTACACTCCCAACCCGAACCGGACGCACACCCTTAGGGATGTTGACTTAACGGAACCAGTCGTCCCACAATATAAACTAGGGCCAATCACCTTCAACCACACGGATCATCCGGTTAACACCAATCAGGGCAATCCAACCACACTAGTCCTCGACCCAATAATTGACGGGTTCCACCTCACACGAGTTCTTATGGACGAAGGTAGCAGTCTAAACCTGCTTTACCAGGACACAATGTGCAAGATGGGCATCGATCATTCGGTGATCAAGCCCACTAAAACCACCTTCGGAGGTATTATACCAGGTGTGGAGGCCAGCTGTACAGGCTCCATCGCCCTTGAGGTACTCTTCGGATCACCAGACAATTACCGTGCCGAAGAGTTAATCTTCAACATCGTCCCCTTTCGCAGTGATTATCAGGCACTGCTCTGACGAACCGCGTTTGCTCGATTCAATGCGGTACCACATTATGCCTACCGTAAGCTCAAGATGCCCGGTCCGCGCGGCGTCATCACGGTAAATGGCAAGGCCAAACTTTCCCTCGGCACCAAGGACTATACCACTGCTTTAACAACAGAAGCTACAAGTGGCACCTTCCAACCGAACCTCGAGTCGATGGCCCGACTCCCGGACACCACCAAAGGACTTCGAACTACTTCGCGACAGGATAGCCCGGCTCGTCCAGAGCTCAATTAAACACTCTGGCAAAGGCCAGGACAGGCCACATACCCCGGCTCAACCGCTCTACGGCACACAAGCATTTCTTACATTTTGTTTGTGGGTTCAAGTTTGCGCAAACCAGGACTGGCGATATGGAAGAAGCTCGAACACACAAGGGAATCCTTAGATATTCCCTGCGATGACCATCTGACTATACTCCGGATCCGCACACGGCTTCTTCCCCCTGGTCTCAGCAGGTTCCACAGTCATATTTCTTTTTTATCACATTACATGTACTCACACACATCGATGTACTATTCAAATACAACATGTGGATTTATATAACGCTTATCTAATGTTATTTCTTGTTGAAATTCTTTTGTCAAGTGGCATCCGTACACTGCGATATGCCTTAAATATGCCAGGGGCTTTGTTTTACCCATAATACGGCAATCAAGTCCGAACACCTTCATGGAAGTTCGGCACCCCTAACTTATAGCATTATATGCATCAGCTCTGAATCATGTCTTGGGTCAAATGTTGGGTTTGCCCGGCTCCCATGTTTTGCTGCCTTACGTTCCGCTATATCGGCTATGGTGGCACAGGGAGAACTATTGCGATTGTGTCCCGGTACTTCCGGACAAGCACCTCAGTAGAGAAAGCCGAAAGCTGACTATCATGATACGGCGAGAGCTGGTCAGCTGTTCGAGAGGTTGTAAAATCTTTAAGGATTCCTCCCGCATAATGCCATAACCAATGCAGCATGCGATGGATCAGCTTTTCTTCTGATCAGGTGCTTATATAGCCCCTCGTGCGGTCTTCCGAACACCACGGGCTGCTCCTACCTTCCTTTTCTAAAGATCCTATGGCTAAGCGAGAGTGATAAAGCCCTATAGTCCGATTGCCTTGTTCGTTGTGCTAAACACCTCCTTCAAAGGACCCAAAACTGGGATAAAGAGTGATCAGGTTTATCCCGAACACCCCCGTACATCCTACGTGGGGCCAGAAGCCGACGACTGGCCAACTCTCAGGATTAATATATAAAACGGCCACGCAGGAGGATACACTTTTATATAATAGGCAATAAATAATAGAAATGACCTTGTTCAACATTACAGAGGACAACATGATTGTATTCATGGAAATATAATGTCCTTGGTGCATTGCTCCGCCGCAAGGTAGGATCCTTTCAGGACACTTTTATAATATAATTTGGGCTTACGGTGCTCCTTACCCTCTGGCGGTCCCTCGATCATCATCCTTTCAGCATCCATCTTCCCCCAGTGCACCTTTGCGTGGGCGAAGGCCATTCGCGCACCCTCTATACAGACCAATTGCTTGATGACGTCAAGTCGAGGGCAGGCACTCGCAAGCCGCTCCACGAGCCCGAAGTAGCTGCTTGAAATCGGCTAGGCGGGCCATAACCGGATAATCAAATCCTTCATGGCTACTTCGGCCGCCCTATGCAGTTCGATCAGCTGTTTCAGTTGGTCGGCAAAAGGCACCGGATAATTCGGTGCCAGATACTGCGACCAGAAGAGCTAATCCACAGTGTTCTCTTCTTCGTCTCGGTAGAATTGGGCGGCATCCGATATGCTGTGGGGCAGTTCCGCAAATACCCCTGGAGGAATCCGAACTCAAAATTAGAAACATGATTTCTCCTCAAATACTTGCTTTACATGGAAAAAAGCCTTACCCACCGCGATCGTCCTCGCCTCTTGGATCTCCTGCAGGGCGCCTTGGGTTTCCCCCTGGGCATCGCGCGTGGCCTGACGAGCCCTGGTGAGTTCAGATTCTTTCTCTGTTAAACTGTGCTCCAAGGTCTCGCATTTCTTCACGGACTCTTGAAGCTCCTGCTCAGCTTCAATAACCCAGGCCTCGTGCTTCTCACAAAGAGCCTGCTCTGCGGCTGCCTTTTCCTCGGCCTCGGCGACAGCCTTCATCAGAGCCTCGACTTCGGTCATCGCCCCTGGCGCAAATAATGAAACCTATTTTATCATACTGGAAATTTGTTCGCACTGAACGCGAACAAGGCTTGCGCGTACATTGTTTATTTTCCAACTGCCTTTTCAACTGGCCAAGTTCTTCTTTGGCCCGCTCCAGACTTTGATTCAGTCCGGAGACGTCCGCAGTATGAGAGGCAGCAGCCGCTGCAGATGCCTACTTATGAAAGAAGAGAGATAGATGTCATCAAGTGAGTCTTCCTACGAACATAAAATTGATCCTCTGTCCGATCCTTTCTTGCACCGAACAGTGTATCAGGGGCTACTATCCATACTATGAAACTCTTCTAAACCTCATAAAACATACCTCAAAGCCTCTTATAAGGCTGACACAGGCTTCATTTAGTCCAGTCTCAACAGACTGAATCTCCTTAATCACCGCACCCATCAGGGCACGGTGTTCATCAACGATGGAGGTGCTCTTCAGCGCCGCCAACAAAACATCCGGCACCTCTTGTTGGACAGAGATTGCCTATGGAACAGGCACGCCTCCTCCAGCCGAGGGAGGCCGCCTTCTTGATTCTAGAGCCGTATTGGTCTTCGGAATTGCGTCCGGCTGGGAGCCAAATTCAAGATGGCTCCCGCCGTCGACTCCCATGGGAATCTTCTCCCCCATGTCTCCGGCCCCCGAAGTTTGACCTCCAGGCGCCGATTTCACGATCTCTTCCCCCCTCCTTGGTCGGGGTCCTTCTGGGACGAAGCCTCGGTGTTATTCACATATTTGGGGGAAGGGGACTTCGGGGCGTCCCGCTCTCCATAGCATCCGAGCTCAGCAAATCCTCTGATGAGGATCGTTCAGTGCGGGACCTCGCCGGACTACAAAAAATATAGCTCAGGTTAAAATATTATGCCATGATGAATCTGGACGCATAAACATGTTCGGATTTTATACTCATGAGTTTACCAGGGGCTGGGCCCAGGGATCCCACGCTGGGCTGCTGTCGGTGGCGGTACTGGATGACACGTCTCCAATGTACATATAATTTTCGATTGCTCCACACTATATTATCTACTGTTTTGGACATTATTGGGCTTAATTATCCACTTTTATATTATTTTTGGGACTAACCTATTAACCAAAGGCCCAACCCAGAATTGCTGTTTTTGCCTGTTTTAGGGTTTCGAAGAAAAGGAATATCAAACGGAGTCCAAACGGAATGAAACCTTCGGAAACGTGATTTTCTCATCAGATAAGATCCAGGAGACTTGGACCCTCCGTCAAGAAAGCCATGAGGCGGGCACGAGGGTGGAGGGCACCCCCCCTAGGGCGCGCCGCCCTACCTCGTGGGCCCCTCAAAGCTCCACCGACGTACTTCTTTCTCCTATATATATCCACGTACCCCCAAACAATCAGATACGGAGCCAAAAACATAATTCCACCGCCACAACTTTCTGTATCCACGAGATCCCATCTTGGGGCCTGTTCTGGAGCTTCGCCGGAGGGGGCATCGATCATGGAGGGCTTCTACATCATCATCCAAGCCTCTCTGATGAAGTGTGAGTAGTTTACTTCAGACCTACGGGTCCATAGTTAGTAGCTAGATGGCTTCTTCTCTCTTTTTGGATCTCAATACAATGTTCCCCCCTCTCTCGTGGAGATCTATTCGATGTAATCTTCTTTTTGCGGTGTGTTTGCTGAGACCGATAAATTGTGGGTTTATGATCAAGTCTATCTATGAATAATATTTGAATCTTCTCTGAATTCTTTTATGTATGATTGGTTATCTTTGCAAGTCTCTTCGAATTATCAGTTTGGTTTGGCCTACTAGATTGGTTGTTCTTGCCATGGGAGAAGTGCTTAGCTTTGGGTTCGATCTTGCGGTGTCCTTTCCTAGTGACAGAAGGGGCAGCAAGGCACGTATTGTATCGTTGCCATCGAGGATAACAAGATGGATTTTTTATCATGTTGCATGAAACTATCCCTCTACATCATGTCATCTTGCTTAAGGTGTCACTCTATTTTTAACTTAATACTCTAGTTGCATGCTGGATACCGGTCGATGAGTGGAGTAATAGTAGTAGATGCAGAATCGTTTCGGTCTACTTGTCTCGGACGTGATGCCTATATACATGATCATACCTAGATATTCTCATAACTATGCTCAATTCTGTCAATTGCTCAACAGTAATTTGTTCACCCACCGTAGAATACTTGCTTTTGAGAGAAGCCACTAGTGAAACCTATGGCCCCCGGGTGTCTTTCTCATCATATCAATCTCCATCACTTTATTATTGCTTTGCTTTTACTTTTCTTTTACTTTTTACTTTGCATCTCTATACCAAAAATACCAAAAATATAATTTATCATCTCTATCAGATCTCACTTTCGTAAGTGACCGTGAAGGAATTGACAACCCCTAAGCGCGTTGGTTGCATTGAGCTATTGTTTTTGTGTAGGTACGAGGGACTCGCGCGTAGCCTCCTACTGGATTGATACCTTGGTTCTCAAAAACTGAGGGAAATACTTACGCTACTTTGCTGCATCATCCTCTCCTCTTTGGGGAAATCCAACGCACTGCTCACGAGGTAGCAAGAAGAATTTCTAGCACCGTTGCCGGGGAGTCTGCACAAAAGTCAACATACCAAGTACCCATCACAATCCCTATCTCCCACATTACATTATTTGCCATTTGCCTCTCGTTTTCCTCTCCCGCAATTCACCCTTGCCGTTTTATTCGCCCTCTCTCTCTCTATCCTCCCTCTCCTTCTCTATTTGACTCTTTTGCTTGTGTGTTAGTTTGCTTGTTTGTCGCGATGGCTCAAGATAATACTAAATTGTGTGACTTCACCAATACCAATGACAATGATTTCCTTAGCACTCCGATTGCTCCTCTTACCGATGCTGAATCTTGTGAAATTAATACTGCTTTGCTGAATCTTGACATGAAAGATCCGTTCTCCGACCTTCCTAGTGAAGATGTTGCTACCCATCTTAATAGCTTTTTTGATTTGTGTGACATGCAAAAGAAGAAAGATGTCAATAATGATATTGTTAAATTGAAGCTATTTCCTTTTTCGCTTAGAGATCGTGCTAAAGCTTGGTTTTCGTCTTTGCCTAAAAATAGTATTGAATCATGGAACAAGTGCAAAGATGCTTTTATCTCTAAGTATTTTCCTCCCGCTAAGATCCTCTCTCTTAGAAATGAAATTATGAATTTTAAGCAACTTGATCATGAACATGTTGCACAAGCTTGGGAGAGAATGAAATTAATGATACGTAATTGCCCTACTCATGGTTTGAATTTGTGGATGATTATACAAAATTTTTATGCCGGATTGAATTTTGCTTCTAGAAATCTTTTAGATTCGGCCGCGGGAGGCACTTTTATGGAAACCACTTTAGGAGAAGCTACTAAACTCCTAGATAATATTATGGTTAATTACTCTCAATGGCGTACTGAAAGATCTACTAAAAAGGTGCATGCGATAGAAGAAATCAATGTTTTGAGTGGAAAGATGGATAAACTTACGAAATTATTTGCTAATAAGAGTGTTTCTTCTGATCCTAATGATGTGCCCTTGTCTACTTTGATTGAGAATAATAATGAATCTATGGATGTGAATTTTGTTGGTAGGAACAATTTTGGTAACAACGCATATAGAGGAAATTTCAATCCTAGGCCTTATCCTAGCAATCCCTCTAATAATTATGGTAATTCCTACAACAATTCTTATGGAAATTATAATAAGATGGCCTCTGATTTTTAATCTAATACTAAAGAATTTATTTCTTCGCAAAAGAATTTTAATGCTATGATTGAAGAAAAATTGCTTAAGATTGATGATTTGGCTAGGAACATTCATAGAATTGCTCTTCATGTTGATTCTTTGAAACTTAGATCTATTCCACCTAAGCATGATATCAATGAGTCTCTCAAAGCCATGAGAATTTCCATTGACGAGTGCAAAGAAAGAACCGCTAGGATGCGTGCTAAGAAAGATGCCTTTATAAAAGCGTGTTCTTCTAGTTCCTATGAAAATAATGATGAAGATCTAAAAGTTATTGATGTGTCCCCTATTAAATCTTTTTTTGCAATATGAATCTTGATAATGATGGGACTGAATATGATCCACCTTTACCTAGAAGGCGTTCTAAGAATTCAGAATTTGTCGATCTTGATGCTAAATTTGATAGAAGTGGGATTGAAGAAATTAAAACCCTAGATGTTGCTAAACCCACTATTATGGATTTCAAGGAATTTAACTATGAAAATTGATCTTTGATTGATTGTATTTCCTTGTTGCAATCCATGCTAAATTCTCCTCACGCTTATAGTCAAAATAAAGTGTTTACTAAACATATCGTTGATGCCTTGATGCAATCTTATGAAGAAAAACTTGAATTGGAAGTTTCTATCCCTAGAAAACTTTATGATGAGTGGGAACCAACTATTAAAATTAAAATTAAAGATCATGAGTTTTATGCTTTGTGTGATTTGATGCTAGTGTCTCTACTATTCCCAAAACTTTGTGTGATTTGCTAGATTTCCGTGATTTTGATGATTTCTCTATAAACTTGCATCTTGCAGATTCCACTATTAAGAAACCTATGGGAAGAATTAATGATGTTCTTATTGTTGCAAATAGGAATTATGTGCCCGTAGATTTTATTGTTCTTGACATAGATTGCAATCCTTCATGTCCTATTATTCTTGGTAGACCTTTCCTTAGAACGATTGGTGCAATTATTGATATGAAGGAAGGAAATATTAGATTCAAATTTCCATTAAGGAAAGGCATGGAACACTTCCTGAGAAAGAAAATAAAATTACCATATGAATCTATCATGAGAGCCATTTATGGATTGCCTACCAAAGATGACAATACCTAGATCTTTTCTTGCTTGTTATGCCTAGCTAGGGGCGTTAAACGATAGCGCTTGTTGGGAGGCAACCCAATTTTATTTTTATTCCTTGATTTTTGCTCCTGTTTAGTAATAAATAAATTATTTAGCCTCTGTTTTGTTTGTGTTTTTGTGTTTAATTAGTGTTTGTGCCAAGTAGAACCGTTGGGAAGACTTGGGGAAAGTCTTGTTGAACTTGCTGTAAAAAACAGAAACTTTAGCGCTCACGATAACTGCTGTCATTTTTATTTGGAGAATGATATTTAGTTAATTCGTTTTGCATATGATTAATAGATAAATTCCTCACGTCCAGCAATTTATTTTAGAATTTTTGGGGTTCCAGATCTTGCGCTATCTACATATTACTACAGACCGTTCTGTTTTTGACAGATTCTGTTTTTCCTTTGTTGTTTGCTTATTTTGATGAATCTATGGCTAGAAAAATAGTTTATAAATCATAGAGAAGTTGGAATACAGTAGTTTTAGCACCAATATAAATAAATAATGAGTTCATTACAGTACCTTGAAGTGGTCTTTTGTTTTCTTTTGCTAACGGAGCTCACGAGATTTTCTACTTTAAGTTTTGTGTTGTGAAGTTTTCATGTTTTGGGTAAAGATTTGATGGATTATGGAACAAGGAGTGGCAAGAGCCTAAGCTTGGGGATGCCGATGGAACCCCCAAGATAATATAAGGACACCTAAAAGCCAAAGCTTGGGGATGCACCGGAAGGCATCCCCTCTTTCGTCTAGTTCTATCAGTAACTTTACTTGGAGCTATATTTTTATTCACCACATGATATGTGTTTTGCTTGGAGAGTCTTTTATAATTTCATTCTTTGCTTGTTAGTTTACCACAATCATCCTTGCTGTACACACCTTTTGAGAGAGCCATACATAATTTGGAATTTCATAGAATACTCTATGTGCTTCACTTATATCTTTTGAGTTATATAATTTTACTCTATGTGCTTCACTTATATCTTTTGAGTTATATAATTTTGCTCTAGTGCTTCACTTATATCTTTTAGAGCACGGTGGTGGATTTATTTTATAGAAACTATTGATCTCTCATGCTTCACTTAGATTATTTTGAGAGTCTAAATAGCATGGTAATTTGCTTAATAATAATATGCTTGGTATTCAAAATTTGTAAAACTTCCTTTTGAGTGCATTGAATACTAAGAAAAAAATTGATGCTTGATAATTGTTTTGAGATATGAGGATGGTGATATTAGAGTCATGCTAGTTGAGTAGTTGTGAATTTGAGAAATGCCTGTGTTAAAGTTTGTGATTCCCATAGCATGCACGTATGGTGAACCGTTATGTGATGAAGTCGGAGCATGATTTATTTATTGATTGTCTTCCTTATGAGTGGTGGTCGGGGATGAGCGATGGTCTTTTCCTACCAATCTATCCCCCTAGGAGCATGCGCGTAATACTTTGCTTTGATAACTTCTAGATTTTTGCAATAAATATATGAGTTCTTTATGACTAATGTTGAGTCCATGGATTATATGCACTTTCCTCCCTTCCACCATTGCTAGCCTCTCTAATACCGCGCACTTTTCGCCGGTATCATACACCCACCAAATACCTTCCTCAAAACAGCCACCATACCTACCTATCATGGCATTTCCATAGCCATTCCGAGATATATTTCCATGCAACTTTCCACCATTCCGTTCATTATGACACGCTCCATCATTGTCATATTGCTAGCATGATCATGTAGTTGACATCGTAATTGTGGCAAAGCCACCGTTCATAATTCTTTCATAAATGTCACTCTTGATTCATTGCATATCCCGGTACACTGCCGGAGGCATTCATATAGAGTCATATTTTGTTCTAAGTATTGAGTTGTAATTGTTGAGTTGTAAGAAAAATAAAAAGTGTGATGATAATCATTTTTAGAGCATTGTCCCAAGTGAGGAAAGGATGATGGAGACTATGATTCCCCCACAAGTCGGGATGAGACTCCGGACAAAAAAAAAGAGGCCATAAAAAAGAGAAGGCCCAAACAAAAAAATGAGAGAAAAAGAGAGAAGGGACAATGTTACTATCCATTTACCACACTTGTGCTTCAAAGTAGCACCATGATCTTCATGATAGAGAGTCTCTCATTCTGTCACTTTCATATACTAGTGGGAATTTTTCATTATAGAACTTGGCTTGTATATTCCAATGATGGGCTTCCTCAAAATGCCCTAGGTCTTCGTGAGCAAGCGAGTTGGATGCACACCCACTTAGTTTCTTTTGTTTATCTTTCATATACTTATAGCTCTAGTGCATCCGTTGCATGGCAATCCCTACTCACTCACATTGATATCTATTGACGGGCATCTCCATAGCCCGTTGATATGCCTAGTTGATGTGAGACTATCTTCTCCATTTTTGTCTTCTCCACAACCACCATTCTATTCCACATATAGTGCTATATCCATGGCTCACGCTCATGTATTGCATGAAGATCGAAAAAGTTTTGAAAATGTCAAAAGTATGAAACAATTGCTTAGCTTGTCATCGGGGTTGTGCATGATTTAAATACTTTGTGTGGTGAAGGTAGAGCATAGCCAGACTATATGATCTTGTAGGGATAGCTTTCTTTGGCCATGCTATTTTGTGAAGACATAATTGCTTTGTTAGTATGCTTGAAGTATTATTATTTTTATGTCAACATGAACTTTTGTCTTGAATCTTTTGAATCTGAATATTCATACCATAATTAAGAAGATTTACATTGAAATTATGCCAAGTAGCACTCCGCATCAAAAATTCTATTTTCATCATTTACCTACTCGAGGATGAGTAGGAACTAAGCTTGGGGATGCTTGATACGTCTCCAACGTATCTATAATTTTTGATTGCTCCATGCTATATTATCTATTGTTTTGGACATTATTGGGATTTATTATCCATTTTTATATTATTTTTGGGACTAACCTATTAACCGGAGGCCCAGCCCAGAATTGCTGATTTTTGCCTGTTTTAGGGTTTTGAAGAAAACGAATATCAAACGGAGTCCAAACGGAATGAAACCTTCGAAAACATGATTTTCTCATCAGATAAGATCCAGGAGACTTGGACCCTCCGTCAAGAAAGCCACGAGGCGGTCACGAGGGTGGAGGGCGCCCCCCTAGGGCGCCCCCTGCCTCGTGGTCCCCTCGAAGCTCCAACGACATACTTCTTCCTCCTATATATATCCACGTACCCCCAAACGATCAGATACGGAGCCAAAAACCTAATTCCACCGCCGCAACTTTCTGTATCCATGAGATCCCATCTTGGGGCCTGTTCGGGAGCTCCGCTGAAGGGGGCATCAATCACAGAGGGCTTCTACATCATCATCCAAGACTCTCCGATGAAGTGTGAGTAGTTTACTTCAGACCTATGGGTCCATAGTTAGTAGCTAAATGGCTTCTTCTCTCTTTTTGGATCTCAATACAATGTTCTCCCCCTCTCTCGTGGAGATCTATTCGATGTAATCTTATTTTTGCGGTGTGTTTGTTGAGAGTGATGAATTGTGGGTTTATGATCAAGTCTATCTATGAATAATATTTGAATCTTCTCTGAATTCTTTTATGTATGATTGGTTGTCTTTGCAAGACTCTTCGAATTATCAGTTTGGTTTGGCCTACTAGATTGGTTGTTCTTGCCATGGGAGAAGTGCTTAGCTTTGGGTTCGATCTTGTGGTGTCCTTTCCCAGTGACAGAAGGGGCAGCAAGGCACGTATTCTATCGTTGCCATCGAGGATAACAAGATGGGGTTTTTATCATATTGCATCAAACTATCCCTCTACATCATGTCATCTTGCTTAAGGTGTTACTCTGTTTTTAACTTAATACTATAGACGCATGCTGGATAGCGGTCGATGAGTGGAGTAATAGTAGTAGATGCAGAATCGTTTCGGTCTACTTGTCTCGGACGTGATGCCTATATACATGATCATACCTAGATATTCTCATAACTATGCTCAATTCTGTCAATTGCTCAACAGTAATTTGTTCACCCACCATAGAATACTTATGCTTTTGAGAGAAGCCACTAGTGAAACCTATGGCCCCCGGGTCTTTTTCTCATCATATCAATCTCCATCACTTTATTATTCCTTTGATTTTACTTTGCTTTTACTTTTTACTTTGCATCTCTATACCAAAAATACCAAAAATATTATTTATCATCTCTATCAAATCTCACTTTCATGAGTGACCGTGAAGGGATTGACAACCCCTAAGCGCGTTGGTTGCGTTGAGCTATTGTTTTTGTGTTGGTACGAGGGAATCGCGCGTAGCCTCCTACTGGATTGATACCTTGGTTCGAAAAAACTGAGGGAAATACTTACGCTACTTTGCTGCATCATCCTCTCCTCTTTGGGGAAATCCAACGTAGTTCTCAAGAGGTAGCAGTGGACTCTTCCGGAAGAGGAGCTTTTCCCCTTTTAGGCGACTCAGCCTCCAAGTGTATGGAGGCCGCCCTCTTCTATCTTCCCCCCGCTGGGGATTCGTCTTCCTCCTCCTCCTCGTCCTCTTCGGAGGCAGAACATATGTTGGAGCCTTCGGATATTGTGTCTGAAGTGCCGCGGCGATGAAGGCCGCTCCGGGTCTTTTTGGCCTCCTTCTCGGCCTTCTTCTTCGGCGCCTTGTACGGCGCCGGGACCAGCACCTTCGTCAGAAGTGGGCTGGCCGGTTCTTCGGGCAATGGGGCCGGACAGTAGATCCGTCCCGCCTTCTTCGTCTAGCCCTAGGGGAGTTGAGGAAAACACATTAATCATTTCCCTTGGGTTATGCGGATAAAACGCATAAAAACTTACCGAGCTTGCAGGGCGGGACAGTTGGTACCCGCGGTCCTCGGCCGAGTCCGGCCATGATTTGCCGGACTTGAAAAGCACCTTCCAGATGTCTTTGTGCGAGGAGCCAAAGAGCTCTCGCAGGGTCTGGTGCTTGGCCGGATCGAATTCCCATAGATTGCAAGTCCGGTGTTGACAAGGCAGGATCCGGCGAACTAACATCACCTGGACTACATTGATAAGTTCGATGTTCTTGTCTTCCATATCTTTAACGCGCGCATGGAGCACCGACAGTTCGTCGGACAAAGACCAGTTCAGGCCCTTCTTGGGCCAGGACGTAAGCCGCAGAGGGGCTCCAGATTGGAACTCTGGAGCAGCATCCCATTCCGTGTCGCGCGGCTCAGTGATGTAAAACCACTGCTGTTGCCACTCTTTGACGGAATCATTAAAAGTACATGTTGGCCATGTGACGTTGGGCATCTTGCTCACCATAGCGCCCCCGCACTCGGCGTGCTCGCCGCTCACAACCTTGGGCTTCACATTAAAGATCTTCAGCCGTAAGCCGAAGTGTGGCGAGATGCGGAGAAAAGCCTCGCACACGATGATGAATGTCGAGATGTTGAGGAAGGAATTGGGGGATAGATCATGAAAATCGATCTTGTAATAGTACATGATGCCGTGAACGAACGGTGGAGGTGAAACCCTAGCCCGCGGACAAAGTGATGGAGGAATACAACCCTCTCTTGGGGTTCCGGAGTAGGAACGATCTGTCCCGCCGTCGGGAGACGGTGGCCGATTTTTTTGGCCAGATACCCGGCCTCTCGAAGCTTTTTGATATCCTTCCCCTGGATGGTAGAGGCCATCCACTTGCCTCCTGCTCTGGATCCGGACATTTTCGGATGGCCTTTGTGGGCGGAGAAGACGAACGCTCGGCGCTGGAGCTCGGGCGAAGGGGAATGGATCAGGAAGAAGAAAGCATGGGTGCGAAAGGGAGTCCTTATCCCCTTATAAAGGCAGCACGGATTCTACGCCTCCCCACTTGCCTGGTAAACACGCTTATTCCCCAAGAATCGTGATTGATGGCGCGGTTGGGTTACCAACACCCGTATTGATGAGAATCCTGTGATAAGGGGACATGATCTCTGCTTCGACGAGACGTGCCAAGAAAACCGCCTCGCAATATGTGCAGTAGCTGGTTAAGAAAAATGGTTCGAATAATGACCGGGCCATTGCGTGATGTCACGCTATGAAATTTGTCAGCGGGTTAGATTTGTGGGATATTGTACTCTCTACAGTGGTATGTGGAATTTGTTTTGCAGAGCCAGACACGACCCTTATGTTCGAAATCTTCTATGGAGTATTCAGAGGAAGAACCCGCCTTGCAATGCCGAAGACAATCTGCGCGCCGGACTCGTCGACATTGAAGCCTAGTTCAGGGCTACTGAGGGAGTCCTGGATTAGGGGGTCCCTGGACAATCGTACTATATACTTTGGCCGGACTGTTGGACTATGAAGATACAAGATTGAAGACTTCGTCCCGTGTCCGGGTGGGACTCTGCTTTGCGTGGAAGGCAAGCTTGGCAATTCGAATATGTAGATCTCCTCCCTTGTAACCGACTCTGTGTAACCCTAGCCCCCTCCGGTGTCTATATAAACCGGAGGGTTTAGTCCGTAGGACAAGAACAATCAGAATCATAGGCTAGCTTCTAGGGTTTAGCCTTTATGATCTCGAGGTAGATCAACTCTTGTAATACTTATATCATCAAGATCAATCAAGCAGGAAGTAGGGTATTACCTCCATCGGGAGGGCCCGAACCTGGGTAAACATTGTGTCCCCCGCCTCCTGTTACCATCCGCCTTAGACGCACAGTTCGGAACCCCCTACCCGAGATCCGCCGGTTTTGACACCGACAATAGCTATATTTGTTGAGTCACTTGGGATTATTATCAATTTATCACTATGAAGAATCTGAAGGATGCTAATACTAAGATATTTCGCACAAAGACGAGGGGAGTTAAGGGACTGCCATCCAGTTCTGCTTTAGATTCACCTTCTGTTATAAGTAAACTGGCAACACCACCACATGCTATTAATTCTGATATGTCGCAAGTTATTGATGATGCTACTTCCGCTATGGTAATTCTTATGATGATGCTAGTACCTTTCTTAATGATGATGTGCCACTTGGTGACTTTCTTGATTACAAATTACTAGAGTTATACAACATGATGTTGTTGAATCTGATGATGAGCTTGAAACTGAAACTCCTGAAACACCTTCTAGAACTAGACCTCCTAGATATGAATTGCCTAAGGTACCGAAAGGTTATGTTATGAGTGAGGAGACAACTAGAGATATTCTTGCATGTAGAGATAGAGATGATCTAGAGAAATTATTATGCAAGTATAAAGAAAAATCTATGAATGCTAGAATGAAATGTGGTCCTAAGTTTGCTACTTCACCTATCTCTATTGATGATAAGGATTATGATTTCTCTGTCGACCCAGAGTTAATTATTTTGGTTGAATCAGATCCTTTCCATGGTTATGAAACTGAAACTGTTGTGGCACATCTTACTAAGTTGAATGACATAGCCACCCTTTTTACTCATGATGAGAAAACCCGCTATTACTATATTCTCAAATTATTTCCTTTCTCATTAAAAGGTGATGCTAAATCTTGGTACAATACTCTTGCTCTTGGTTGTCTGCGTAGTCCCTAGGATATGATTAATTACTTCTCTGAAAAATATTTTCCTGATCATAAGAAACAAGCTGCCTTGCAGGAAATATTTAATTTTGTGCAAATTAAAGAAGAGAGTCTCCCACAAGCTTGGGGGAGGCTTTGCCATTTACTTAATCCTTTATCTGATCATCCTCTTAAGAAAAATGAAATATTTGATATCTTCTATAATGGACTAACCAATGCTTCTAGAGGCTTCCTAGATAGTTATGCTAGTTGTGTTTTCAGGGAACGAACTATTGGACAAGCTGAAGAATTATTGAGTAACCTATTAAAAATTATGATGATTGGACTCTTCCTGAATCACCGCCTAAACCCACTCCGAAGAAGAGGGGTATATTATATCTCAGTCCTGAAGATATGCAAGAGGCAAAGAAATCTATGAAGGAAAAAGGTATTAAAGTTGAGGATGTTAAAAATTTACCTCCTATTGAAGAAATACATGGGCTTAATACACCACCACCTCCTATTGAAGAATTTACCTCCTGTTGTGGTAGAGGTAAATTCTCTCATGAAATTCAATGATAATGACGGTCCTCACAATATGCACCCTAGCCAATGCCCTTATGGGTTTGAAAACTACATTGGAAAACAAGATCACTTCAATGCAAATGTTATGAAACAATTGAAATACAATTTTGATATGATTGCTCACTTGAGTGACTTGTTATTTAGAATATCAAATTATGTTAGAGGTGTTGGAAAGCATGCTTCTATGGTTCAAACCCAGTTAGAACAAGTTGTTAAATCTCAAAGAGAATTGCTTGATGAAATGAATAATAATATGCATGACTTTGCTGTTAGAGTTGCAACTAGAGGAGGTAAAATGACTCAGGAACCACTTTATCCTGAGGGACACCGAAAAAGAATTGAACAAGATTCACAAAGAGCTAACACTAGTGCACCCAGTCCTTCTAGGAAGAAAAAGAAAAAGAAAAATGATAGAACTTTGCATGCTCCTAGTGAACCTGAAATAGAGAAACCTCCTGACAATGATAATGAAACTTCTATCTCTGATGCTGAAACTCAATCTGGTAATGAACATTCACCTAGTGATAATGAAAAAGATAATGTTGATGTTCGTGAAAATACTCAACCAAATAATAAACAACCAGACAATGATGTTGAGATAGAACCACCAGTTGATCTTGATAACCCACAACCTAAGAATAAAAGGTATGATAAAAGAGACTTCATTGATAGAAAACACAGTAAAGAAAGAGAATTGTGGGTTCAAAAACATATGCCTTTTTCACCTAAGTCAACTAAAAAGAATGATAATGAAGAATTTGAATGCTTTGCTGAAATGCTGAGGCGAGTCTTTTTGCGTACTCGCTTGACTGATATCTTGAAGATCCCTCCTTATGCAAAGTATATGAAAGACATCATCACTAATAAGAGAAAAATACTGGAAGATGGAATCTCCACTATGCTTGCTAATTATACTTTTAAAGATGGAGTACCTAAAAATCTTGGAGATCCGGGGATACCAACTATACCTTGATCTATTAAAAATAATTATGTGAAACGTGCCTTGTGTGATTTAGGAGCTGGTGTTAGTGTTATGCCTTTCTCTTTATATAAAAGACTTGTTTTGAATAAACTCACACCTACTGAAATATCTTTGGAAATGGCTGATAAATCAACTGCCATACCTATCAGTATCTGTGAGGATGTGCCCGTTGTTGTTCCTAATGTTACTATTTTGACTGACTTTGTTATACTTGAGATGCCCGAGGACGACAACATGCCGATTATCCTTGGTAGAACCTTCTTGAATATTGCAGGGGCTCTTATTGATTGCAATAAAAGCAAGGTCACTTTTCATATCAATGGTAATGAGCATACGGTGCACTTTCCGAAGAAACAATTCCAAGTGAATGGTATTAATGTTATTGAAAAATCTCCGACAATCAGTATTGGAAGTTTTCAAATACCTCTACCTACTGTTAAAAAGAAATATAAAATTCTTGTTGTTGGGGACATTCATATCCCCATTGAGGTAACTTAGTGATTTACGAAAGTTCTTCGGTTTCATGCTAATTGAAAGTGGTTGTTAATAGGATTTGATCAACCTTATTAATGGATCATTTTTGAGCGGTATGAAGTTGATGAATTTAGTAAGCACTACCTTCTGTCCCTACTTTTTGTTTTCTGTTTTATTAGTTAAATAAAATAAAATGCCTTGTTTTGTCTATTTTCTGATTTTCCCGTGCAATAAAAAATGACCCAAAATAAAATTTCTCAGAATGCCCTGAAAATTTAATACGATTTTTTTCTGAATATTTCTGAAATTTTTTGTGCAAATAAATCAGAGGGAGGTGCACCGGGTGGGCACAACCCACCTGGGCGCGCCAGGACCCCCGGGCGCGCCCTGGTGGGTCGTGGTCCCCACATGGCCCCCCTCACTTATCTCTTCATATCACATCATCACCTACCTCCACGAAAAAATCTCCATTGCTCTCTCTCCTGTGTTCTTGCTCTAAAACCCGCGGATTTCGATCTCTTTGCTTGAAGCTCCATTTCTGAAACTGTTTCGAGGGATTGTTGCTTGGTATGTGGCTCCACCATTTGTCCAAATAGTTTTTGTTTTAGTGGTTTATATTTTGAATAATTGGATACTCTTGGTGCTGCTGTAGATGAGCTTGCATGTTGAATTCTTTGTGTTCTGAGTAGTTTGAATGCTTGCTATGGCCTCTATGTATCCCTATGAGTAGTTGGTATCATTTTTGTGAAGTTTTGTTGAGAAAATTTTGTGGGCTAATAAATTTCAGAATTGTGTTCATAGGAAAACCATGAATATCTTTAGGAAGTTTGGCTCCAAGAAAAACTCCAAGGGTGTTATTGGGGAGTCATCTGATAGTGATCTTCATCCTCGGAGGTTGGTGGAAGTACATCCGCATGAATGACTGCACACCCCGTTCCTGGAAGAGGTTGGAATCCTTCAGGAGTTCGCACAATATGCTGCTAATGCTGGCCTCACTGACTTCATCGCAGATGAGTGTGAATAGCACCAAATCCTCACAAACATCTTTGTTCAAAGCTTTACATTCCTGCCCAGGAATAATCCTCCTGAAGTGAGCTTTGATTTATATGATGAAAACCATCAGATACCACTTACTGAAGTTTATGACATATGCATGATCCCTTCTGATGGGAGCTTAGCCGAGCCTAGGCCTACAGAGTTTGAGACTTTTTATCGCACTTTGACAGTGGGCGATGAGAGAGGGGTTTCAGCTATCATTGTCACTGGCTTGCATTTTCCTACGGTTCATTATTTTCCTCTTTTCATTACAAAATGCTTGCTTGCTAGGGAGAAGGTGGGTGCGCTCAGCTCACCAGACCTTGCTGTTTTGCTTCGTGCATTAGAGGGCGACAACACTTATAGCTTGGGAGCTATTGTGGCTCGTCGCCTCCACCTTAATAAATCCAAGGGTAAAATTCATGGTGGGATTTATGCTACTCGTTTGGCGGCTCACTTCGAGGTTGAGATACGCCATCATGATTACCCCCTGACCAAGGTTTACCTAGACCATGCTGCCATGGATCACCACCATTTTACTGATGATAAATCTGTTGACATTCCTATTCCTTATAACCTAGTTTTTAGCATTGAAACTCGTCATATTATTCCACTGCCCGCTCCTGCTTTGTTTGATTCTGTTGCCAGAGGTGGATATAAGATTATGCCTGCGGACATCATCACCTATCGGAACACTCAGGCTGCTGTAGAGGCAGAGGAGGAGCCTCGGCAGTGGGATCAATGGATGCCCGCTCCTCAGTACCCCTACTACCATCCAGGCTTCTGATCGACTACCAAGATAGGCCAAAAGCCTAAGCTTGGGGGAGTACGTGTTTCTCACCGACATTACATTCATGTCCACCTATTCATCTTGTCGATGTTCACACTTTTTCATTGTATCATCCATGTTTAGATTTATTTTTATTGCTTTCTTCTTGTGTGTTTGAAAAACTTTAGAAAAACCAAAAAAATAGTTGTAGTTAGTTTACTTTCTATGCATGCTTAGTTGTAATCTTAAAAAGAAAACCCAAAAAGATTTCCTTGTTCTTCTTTTGCATGTTGGGAGCGTTCCCGTGTAAATAGTTTTTCTCGTTTTTGCTTTTCCCTTTTATTTGCTTGTTCAAGAAAACCAAAAACTCCAAAAAAATATTTCAGTGTGTTTCTTTGAAGTTTCTTTTCCATTTATTCGAGTTGTACCGAGGAGAAGACCACGATGAAAATGTTGAGTGGCTCTCATATCAATAATTGTTGATCTAATAAAGAGTCCATTTTACCTTGTCTTCTCCTATTGAATAAAATGTTTTGCAGATTCCAGCTTAGTCCATGGCACTCTTGCATTATTATTATTTTCACATCGTTCCGTCATGCAAGTGAAAGGCAATAATGACGATATTCGATGAACTAACCGTGGCAGAGAGAAACTGGTATGAACTCGACTTTTTCTGTTTGTGTAAATATGTTTAACCTAGTATCCATGATTCAGCCCATTATGATTAAACATGTTTGCAATGACAATTAGAGATTATAGTTTCTCATGCCATGCATAAGTAGCTGGGAGTGAATAATGATTTATCCTAGATATCAACATTGCGTTAAAATGATTGTGATGTACTATGATGATATGGTATCCTCCTCGGAATGTTCGAGTGTCTTGACTTGGCACATGTTCATGCATGTAGTTGAATAAAAATCAACATAGCCTCTATGATATTTATGTTCATGGTGATCATATCCTACTCATGCTAGTGTCCAATGTTACTTATGCATAATGCATGATCATGATCGTTGTTGCTCTCTAGTTGGCCGCTTCTCAATCTAATTGCTAGCCTTCACCTATACTAAGTGGGAATTGTGCTTGTACATCAAAAACCTCGAACCAAAAGTTATTCCATATGAGTCCACAATACCTACCTATATGCAGTATTACCCTACCGTCCTAAGTACATTTGCATGTGCCACCTCTAAAAAACTTCTAAATAAATATCCTTTTTGTGTGCCTGGATCGCTCATGGAACGACAGGAGGTGGTTGGTATCTTCCATGCTAAGCGGGTTATTCTTAGGTCGAGTGTTTATTCACTCGCCATCGCGTGAGAAATGTGCAGTACTAGGGATTCCTAGTCCCGAACTCAAAAATGCAAATAATTAAACAAAACTTCCCTGGGACTGTTGTTGCTTTGGACGGCACCCATTGTTTCGGACAAGCCATGGAATGTGATTGTTGGTGGAGGGGGATTAAACCTTTACTTTTATCGCTTGGGAACCGCCACTAGTGTGTTTAGCATGGAAGATATTGATAACTGATGGTCGTGAAGTAAATGAGAAGAGTGCATGTCTCAAAATATCATTTATCTCTGTTTTAAAAACTTGAGCTCTGGCACCTCTGCAAATCAATGCTTCCCTCTGTGAAGGGACTATCTATTTACTTTCATGTTGTGTCATCACCTTCTAAAACAAGCACTAGAACCTGAGACAACAGTTGTCATGACTTATGCATTGTGTGTATCATGACTGGATCTTTTCTACCATGAATTACAATGTTTAGTCGCTGCTTGGACTTTGGAGGTGCTCTGCATTTATGTTTTGCGGTCTCATAAAGGGCTAGCGAGATAACACCATTGTCATATTATATCATGGTTGTTTTGACAACATGTTGCCGTTTGAGATGTCTTATTATTGCTCGCTAGCTGATTATGTCATTGATATGAGTTAATATAATATTTAAGAGTTATTGTCGGCATGGTTAGTTATAATGTTGGCTGAAAACTTGGGTGTTGTTTAAGCTTATTTATGCAAACAAGAGCAAAAGAGTTTGTAAAAGTTTTTCTTTTTCACTTTCAGTTTATCAACTGAATTTCTTGAGGACAAGCAAAGGTTTAAGCTTGGGGGAGTTGATACGTCTCCAACGTATCTACTTTTCCTAATGCTTTTCCTTGTTTTGGACTCTAATTTGAATGAAACTAACCACGGACTAACGCTGTTTTCAGCAGAACTACCATGGTGTTGTTTTTGTACAGAAATAGAAGTTATTGAATGGAATGAAACTTTGCGAGGAATTTTCATATAATATATATGAATTTCTAGAGCCAAGACCTACCGGAGAGGGGCACCTGGGTCGGCACAACCCACCAGGGCGCGCCCCCCTCTCCTGGCGCGCCCAGGTGGGTTGCCCCACCTGGTGGCCCCGCAGACCCTGAAACCGATGCTATAAAATCCTAATTTTCTAGAAAAAAATTCAGGGAAAAATAATTATCACGGTCCACGAGACAGATCCGCTGTCACCTCTTGTTCTTCATTGGGAGGCCAGATTTGGAGTCCGTTCGGGCCTCCGGAGAGGGGGATCTTCGTTCTTCGTCATCACCAACCTGTAACACCCTCGATGCGGCTATATCTCCCACGTGTCGAAGCACGACTTAGAGGCATAACCGCATTGAAAGCAATGTCGCAAGTGAGGTAATCTTCACACAACCCATGTAATACATAAGGGAAAAGATACATAGTTGGCTTACAATCTCCACTTCACACAATTACATGAATAAAGCATTACATCAACCAGATACAATCAAAGTCCGACTACGGAACCAAAATAAAAGAAGACTACCCCAAATGCTACACAGATCCCCGATCGACCCCAACTAGGCTCAGCTACTGATCAACTGGAAACAGAACAACACAAAGGACAAGATCTTCATCGAGCTCCTCCTTGAGCTTGGTTGCTCATCTGCATGGTTCAATGGCACCTGCAAGCTGGTTTTGGAAGTATCTGCGAGTCACGGGGACTCAACAATCTTACACCCTCGCGATCAAGACTATTTAATCTTATGGGTAAGGTAAAGGTATGAGGTGGAGCTGCAGCAAGCGACTAGCATATATGGTGGCTAACATACGCAAATGAGAGCGAGAAGAGAAGGCAAAGCACGATCGAGAAACTATGATCAAGAAGTGATCCTAGAACAACCTACGTCAAACCTAACTCCAACACCGTGTTCACTTCCCGGACTTCGCCGGAAAGAGACCATCACGGTTACACATGTGGTTAATGCATTTTAATTAAGGTCAACTTCAGGTTTTCTACAACCGGACATTAACAAATTCCCATCTGCCCATAACCGCGGGCACGGCTTTCGAAAGTTCAATCCCTGCAAGGGTGTCCCAACTTATCCCATCACAAGCTCTCACGGTCAACGAAGGATAATCCTTCTCCCAAGACAATCCGATCAGGCTCGGCATCCAGGTTACAAGACATCCTCGACAATGGTAAAACAAGTCCAGCAACACCGCCCGAATGTGCCGACAAATCCCGATAGGAGCTGCACATATCTCGTTCTCAGGGCACACTCAGATGAGATTAGCTACGAGTAAAACCAACCCTCAAGTTTCCCCGAGGTGGCCCCGCAGGCAGCTCGGTTCAGACCAACACTTAGAGAAGGACTGGCCCGGGGGGGGGTTAAAATAAAGATGACCCTTGAGTCTGCAGAACCCAAGGGAAGGTGGTAGGTTGTTAGTACAAATGGTAAAAGCAAGGTTGGGCATTGCTGGAGGAGTTTTATTCAAGGCGAACTGTCAATGGGTTCCCATTATAACCCAACCGCGTAAGGTACGCAAAATCCGGGAACATAACACTGATATGACGGAAACTAGGGCGACAAGAGTGGAACAAAACACCAGGCATAAGGCCGAGCCTTCCACCCTTTACCAAATATATAGATGCATTAATTAAATAAGAGATATTGTGATATCCCAACAAAATATCCATGTTCCAAACATGGAACAAGCTCCAATCTTCACATGCAACTAACAATGCTATAAGAGGGGCTGAGCAAAGCGGTAGCATAGCCAAACAACAGTTTTCTAGGACAAGGTGGGTTAGAGGCTTGGTTCAACAATATGAAAGGCATGATAAGCAAGTGGTAGGTATCGCAGCATAGGCATAGCAAAAGAGCGAGCAACTAGCAAGCAAAGATAGAAGTGATTTCGAGGGTATGGTCATCTTGCCTGAAATCCCGCAAGGAAGAAAAACGAGTCCATGAAGAAGGCAAAGGGGCGTAGTCGAACGGGTCCTCACAAACGCGACGTTATCGGAACCAACCCGAAGAAGCAACACCGGAAAAGAGCAAACAACATAGTAAACAACCACCACATAATCATGGCATGATGCACAATCAAGTATGATGCATGTCCGGTTTAATGAAGCATGGCGTGACAAAATGCACAAACAATCCTACAAATTAAGTGGAGCTCAACATGCAATGGTGCATATTAACAAAACACCACATTCGGCTTACTTAGTTTGATCTCGTTTATGTACCCAACAAGATTAAATGTTGTTAGCATGGCAAGAGGGTGAAGCAAAGTAAAACTACCTATCTAGTCAAGTTTAAATGAGGCCGGAAGCAACGAACAACAATTCCGGTAAATCCCCATATGCATATATTAGGTTTGGTGTTGTTCTGCCCTAAACACAATTTTAGGGTTGTTAAACATGCAAGATGATGGCACCAAGTTAAACTAGGCATTTTTCCACCCCATTTACATATAAAGTTTATTACATCTCGAGTTACGGTTATTTAGTTATGAATTAAATCATTTTAACAAGTTATTTAAGAAAATTTAAACAAACAACATCTTAAACATTTTAAACATAGATGAAAGTTGCATATTATTAAACTAGATGAAAATCTAAGCAAGTTTCATATTAAGTTTGTATTAATCCGATGCACGGTTCGAGAGTTATTATATGCATGAAGAACAAGAGCTTTTCTGTGAAACTGTCTTTCTCTAGAAATTAGACAAATTCGCAGCAGGGAAAAAACACTACATGGGCCGAAGCTGAGCAGAGGTCCAACAGAACAGAAAAAAAGGAGGCGCTGGTGGTGGCCTCACCATGGGCCTCGGCCCGGTTCAGTGGAGGAGGAGGTAGGCCGCGAAGGGGCAAGCTGGGCCTGGATCACTGGCAGGCTGGCCACTCGGCGCTGGATGGATCGCCCCTGCCGATCCCACGGGATCGAGGCAGGGACGGGCGCGGTCAATGGGCGCGTGCTCCTCGCTGGTGCGCTCGTTCGGTGCTCGAAGCAGAGGGCGCGGGGAAGCAGATGCGCAGCGACGCGAGCAGGGACTAACTCCGGCCTGTGCCCACCGGATCCGGCAACAACGGGCGCGGGGACACTGAACTGGGCGCAGGGAAGTAGATCCGGGAATGGGATGGACGCCGGGGTGCGGAACGGGCGGCGGCGAGGATCACTCCGACGAGTAGCTGTGCAGAGAAGGCGGCGGCTTGGTGCAGTTCGGGCGCAGAGGAGCGGCCTGATCCGGCGGCAGGGACGGGAAGGACACCCACGTTGGCTCCGGTCGCTGGCGGCCATGGGCGCGCTTCATCCGTTTCGTGACAGAGAAGAAAATGAACAGAAAAGGGAGGGAGATTAGAGAAGGAACGAGGGAGCAGGGAAGAGAAGGAAAGAGCAGGGGAGGAGCGGCGACGGGGTCGGCCTGCAGGTCACTGGTGGCGCGCTCGGGCTCAATTGCGATGAGGAGGAGGCAGGGAGCAAGGGGGCTCGGGTTGGTGTGGTGGTGAAAACAAGGAGGGGATTTTTGGATCGGGGATGAACCCGAGGAGGAAGAGGCAGGATGAGTGGCGGCGGCAGCTAGGGGATCCCAAGAAACTAGGGATTTGGTCTTAGGTTAGACTAATATATATAGCGAGTAGGTAAGGTTAGGGTCTAACTCGTCCCTCCGATCAGAATCGGACAGTCAGGAAAAATAGGCTAGGGAGGCCAAATAAGAAAACGGTGATGTTTTGAAGACGTTTGGGGATGATCCGGGCACAACGGTAATGCCTGTCCGGGTCGGGTCCGGGACAACTTTCGGACGCGCACGGGAGGAGGTCCGTGGACTGACGAGATTGGTTAGGTAGGGCCTGGCGGTAGGTAGACTGAAAAGACGGTCTCGAGCTGAGAGAAGAGAAGAGAGAGAGAGAGACCCGGCAGCGGTTTCCGGAGACCGAAAACGTCCGACGTTTGATCGACTATATTGTCGCTATAGTTAATCATTGGGGCGTCAAACGAACTCCGAATGCGATGAAACTTGACAGGTCGTCTATCTAGACTATAATAATACCACATGCCAACTTTCATCCCATTCCGAGAACATTTTCCGGCCACTTATAAAATACTATTTCGGAAATGCCACGGGCGCGTGCAAGTGTGTCTGGGTTTAGAACGGACAACGGAAGGAACTGGGAGAACCCGGGCGAATGCAAGTTTTAAAACATGATGATGCAATGCACATGATGACATGATAAGATGCAACACACAAGAAAATGACATGGCAACAACAGCGAATAATAGGAAGACATCTGGCACATCGTTCTCGGGGCGTCACAACACTCCACCACTACGAGAGGATCTCGTCCCGAGATCTAGAATGGCACCGGAGGGAAAACGGAA
This sequence comes from Triticum dicoccoides, assembly GCF_002162155.2. NCBI lineage: Eukaryota > Viridiplantae > Streptophyta > Magnoliopsida > Poales > Poaceae > Triticum > Triticum dicoccoides. The sequence goes on along the minus strand of NC_041382.1, from coordinate 383,098,204 downwards.
GGGAAAAAGAAGAGGTAAACTAAGTTGCTTCTTTGACAAACGAGTGAGACCAAAGAACCTTGAGAGGTTGAACACATTGAAAGAAAGAATACAACGGAGATGAACAAAGTTGAAAGCACTTCGTTTGAGAAGAGTAACAAGGAAGAACAAATTCGGGCAGCACTCCGATTGAAAAGTGGTACAAGACTTGATAAGACGTAAAGAAGTTGAGGAAAAAGGCACAACACTCCTGTTAAAAACAAGATAGAGAGGGAAAAGAATGGTATAATTTGGGCAGCACTTCGACTGAAAATGGAAGGAATTGAACATGAACTTTGGAAGATTGGATGATACTTGATGAAATCAACAACACACTACCTCCAGAACTATTGAAAGGAAGGCACAAGGGGTAAGAAAGATTTCAGACAGCACTCCGGTAAAATGGATAAGCACGAAAATAACAGGGTCCTCATAATACGAGATGATGAGTGAAGAGAGCAACATCACAATGCCTCCGAAAGAAATGAAAGAATGCAATGAAAAGAACGGAGAAGAAAAACAACATGTTCTACCTCAAATGAATTTGAGAGAGCATCCTTAAAAAGAAGGATTGAACGGAGTTGTTGGATTATCAACAACGAAAGCATAAGCTTGATGTGGGCTAATGGAAGACATCTCGAAACTGAGGTGAAATTCTGCCACTAACAAAAACAAGATTGGATTGATAAGAACAAGGAGACGAGAAACTTATTTTACCGGGGGGGTAAATGAAGAAATAGGGTCATTGATAAGCACCATTATAGCAACATTCCTTAGGGAAGGTTTTAGGTGAAATCAAAGCAAAGATAACTCCAATGAATAGATTGATGGGTTGCAACGGAACTCACGAACAAATTGAAAATGATGGGTTTAAAATATGTCATTCCGGACAACTTGTGAATCATGAAACACGAAGGGAAATTATCAACGATGACATAACACCATCCCAAAAGATAAGGTAGAAAGAATTGCACTTTGGAATGCAGGAAGAAGAATGCTTGAGCTCCTCTGAAAGGAATGTTGATGAACACTTCGAGAAGGAATTAAATCCTTGATGAACCACCATGTAGAACCTTCATGAAGAACTCTGGTAAAATAGAAGAATGATCAAACAGAAGGAAAGGGAAGTTGAAAACCCAAGGTGAATCCTTGTGCCGATTTAAATGAATCTCCATGGTGAAATAATTGAAAAAGGTTGGAAATCCGGGAAAAAGAGAAGATGAAACAAGAATAATAATTACATTATGCATATCCTTCATCAATTAAATTGATGACAAACAATGGATTTGGCACACTACTTATTCTCGAAGAAAGGATTAAGATAACATAAACTTGAGAAGGTCTTCAACGAACCACCGGTAGGATTGAAACCACGAATGAATTGATAAGGAAGGGAAATCTTGAATGAACCACCGTAAGAATTAAGAATGAACGAAGAGAAGATAAAGAAAACACCGGGACGAATTATAAAATGAACAAAGATGCTTGAGAGGATTTAGATACATGAGAACGAAGAGATCACGAGCCGATTAAAGATCACTTGAACGAAGCACCGGTAAAATTGGAGAATGATAGCTGAAAGCTGAGAATGAATAAGTCTTCTTAAATGATGGGCTTCGAGGAAAAGAAATGGAAAACAACTCATGAAATGCTCCGGATGGGTGAAAAGAATTCTCACAATCGAAAAATAATTATGAGAGGATGGCAACAAGCTAGAATCACGAATCTTTGAGAGAACGGATAAGATATAGAGGAAACATTTCTTCGGTCTTCCAATGTTGATAATGACGATGAGAAGCACCACCAAAAATTGTAGAGGCACTCCGGAATTAAGATTGGAAAGGTTGAACCAACAATGAAATGAATTTGACAGATCTTGGAGAAAGACATTTGACTGATGACAGTTCATTCTTACGTCAAACTTCGAAAAGAATTTGGGAGTAACTCTGGGAAAAATTAGAAGAGTCAGGTAAGATCCTGGAAAAAGACCTGTGGTTAGGGCCCACTCAAAAGAAACACCATAGAATGATTTAAAAGAGAGAATGCACCAGTAAGATTAAATGGCTAGAATGAGATAACAACCTCGAAAGAGCTTGAAAGGATTACGAAAGCAGAGTGGAAACACGAATCTTCGAGATATCTTGAACACTCGGGAACAATTGAATGGCAAGTGGGGAAGATTAAGAGGTGCACTGGCATAAATAAGCATTGAAACGAGGAAAATATATGATCAACAAAGCTTGACTTGAAACCACCGGAGAAGAAAAGGAATGAGGAATGACGAACTTGAAGCTCCATTAGAATCTTCATGAGAATCACCGGATAAGAATATTGATGGAAAAGAATGGAGAGACTTCATAACCAATAAGATGGATACTTGATTAAGAATTCTGAGTCCTCGAAGAAAAAAGGGAGGATGGGCGGGAAAACAAAGGCAACTTGGAGACGAATGAAACAAACACCATTGAGAAGACTTGAGTTGATCTTGCGGATGTTGAAATGATTGGATCCACTTGAAGAGAAACACGCTGGTTCAAAAGGATTGGCATGATGATCTCGATTATCGAAAAGGATTAGTATTTACATAGAAATATGAGAACACCACTTAGGAAAGGTATGGAATCAACATTTGACTTTGAAGCAACAAGAATACCACAACTCAAAACAAAACAAAGGATTGGCTTGCAAAATAAGCCGGAACAAACATATGATAGAGATTTCGTCCGAAGTTTTCGTGGTGGGGCCTACACGGGTTCGATCGTACAGAACCATCATGTACAAGGCAGTGCACATGACATACGAAGCATCCCCGAGTTGGCATAGCCAAGGACTCTTTAAGACACAACGAGACCACTGTAAAACCAACCGTGGATAGGCGGACCACTACACGTTGAACCCCAATTTCATATCATACATCTGTCAAAAAGATATCCTAAGAGCTACTTGAATTCCCACTTATAAACTCTCGAAATTTTCCGGTTATGCAATCAGGTATTGGGAATACAGGGGAAGCATAATATCTCACCCAAACTAGCAAATCCTACATCCAGCTGTATCCATCCTTCAACACATAACCAAGAAACCTTCGGAAATCGTCTACCTCAACCTTCAAAAAGCATCCGTTATACGAGTTATGGCAATACTCCAGAACTCCCGCCCCAGTACTGGGTGGCGTCGAGGTTATCTCACCAACAACTGCATAAACGAGATTTTCGATGTCGGCGAAACTAAACTCAGGTATTCCAGAACTGCAACGATAAAATTGTGATGACAACATCTCGGAGCTCAACTCCCTGGGACACTGCCACAGCCCCTAAATGTCAGGAGGCACCAAGAACAATGTTCTCGTCACAAAACCATCGGAATGTTTCCAAGATACCCGCGTGATCCTAAAAAAATTTAGTGAAATTTGAGAAGAGAAGAGTCAAAACTCTACGTCAGGATGCCTTACCAGAGCGATGAAGGGACTGGGGAGTAAAAAGAATTCCTAAACTCTCCGATATATAATTCCTAAATGACTCAAAACATTTTTCTAGACTCAACTCGTCAGCTAATTCGATCAAGCAGTGGGGGCTCCTAAGGTCGGGGAAGGCTCTGATACCAACTTGTAACGCCCTTGATGCGGCTATATCTCCCACGTGTCGAAGCACGACTTAGAGGCATAACCGCATTGAAAGCAATGTCGCAAGTGAGGTAATCTTCACACAACCCATGTAATACATAAGGGAAAAGATACATAGTTGGCTTACAATCGCCACTTCACACAATTACATGAATAAAGCATTACATCAACCAGATACAATCAAGGTCCGACTACGGAACCAAAATAAAAGAAGACTACCCCAAATGCTACACAGATCCCCGATCGACCCCAACTGGGCTCCGTTACTGATCAACTGGAAACGGAACAACACAAAGGACAAGATCTTCACCGAGCTCCTCCTTGAGCTTGGTTGCTCATCTGCACGGTTCAACGGCACCTGCAAGCTAGTTATGGAAGTATCTGTGAGTCACGGGGACTCAGCAGTCTTACACCCTCACGATCAAGACTATTTAAGCTTATGGGTAAGGTAAAGGTATGAGGTGGAGCTGCAGCAAGCGACTAGCATATATGGTGGCTAACATACGCAAATGAGAGCGAGAAGAGAAGGCAAAGCACGATCGAGAAACTATGATCAAGAAGTGATCCTAGAAAAACCTACGTCAAACATAACTCCAACACCGTGTTCACTTCCCGGACTCCACCGAAAAGATACCATCACGGTTACACATGCGGTTGATGCATTTTAATTAAGGTCAACTTCAGGTTTTCTACAACCGGACATTAACAAATTCCCATCTGCCCATAACCGCGGGCACGACTTTCGAAAGTTCAAATCCCTGCAGGGGTGTCCCAACTTAGCCCATCACAAGCTCTCACGGTCAACGAAGGATATTCCTTCTCCCAAGACAATCTGATCAGGCTCGGCATCCAGGTTACAAGACCTCCTCGACAATGGTAAAACAAGTCCAGCAACACCGCCCGAATTTGCCGACAAATCCCGATAGGAGCTGCACATATCTCGTTCTCAGGGCACACTCAGATGAGACTAGCTACGAGTAAAACCAACCCTCAAGTTTCCCCGAGGTGGCCCCGCAGGCAGCTCGGTTCGGACCAACACTTAGAGAAGCACTGGCCCGGGGGGTTAAAATAAAGATGACCCTTGAGTCTGCAGAACCCAAGGGAAGGTGGTAGGTTGTTAGTGAAAATGGTAAAACCAAGGTTGGGCATTGCTAGAGGAGTTTTATTCAAGGCGAACTGTCAATGGGTTCCCATTATAACCCAACCGCGTAAGGAACACAAAATCTGGGAACATAACACCGATATGACGGAAACTAGGGCGGCAAAAGTGGAACAAAACACCAGGCATAAGGCCGAGCCTTCCACCCTTTACCAAGTATATAGATGCATTAATTAAATAAGAGATATTGTGATATCCCAACAAAATATCCTTGTTCCAAACATGGAACAAGCTCCAATCTTCACCTTCAACTAACAACGCTATAAGAGGGGCCGAGCAAAGCGGTAACATAGCCAAACAACAGTTTGCTAGGACAAGGTGGGTTAGAGGCTTGGTTCAACAATATGAAAAGCATGATAAGCAAGTGAGGTATTGCAGCATAGGCATAGCAAAAGAGCGAGAAACTAGCAAGCAAAGATAGAAGTGATTTCGAGGGTATGGTCATCTTGCCCGAAATCCCGCAAGGAAGAACAACAAGTCCATAAAGAAGACAAAGGGGCGTAGTCGAACGGGTCCTCACAAACGCGACGTTATCGGAACCAACCCGAAGAAGCAACACCAGAAAAGAGCAAACGACATAGTAAACAACCACCACATAATCATGGCATGATGCACAATCAAGTATGATGCATGTCCAATTTAATGAAGCATGGCATGGAAAAATGCACAAAAAATCCTACAAATTAAGTGGAGCTCAACATGCAACGGTGCATATTGACAAAACACCACATTCGGGTTACTTAGTTCGATCTCGTTTATGTACCCAACAAGATTAAATGTTGTTAGCATGGCAAGAGGGTGAAGCAAAGTAAAACTACCTATCTAGTCAAGTTTAAATGAGGCCGGAAGCAACGAAGAACAATTCTGGTAAATCCCCATATGCATATATTAGGTTTGGTGCTATTCTGCCCTAAACACAATTTTAGGGTTGTTAAACATGCAAGATGATGCCACCAAGTTAAACTAGGCATTTTCCACCCCATTTACATATAAAGTTTATTACATTCCGAGTTACGGTTATTTAGTTATGAATTAAATCATTTTAACAAGTTATTTAAGCAAATTTAAACAAACAACATCTTAAACATTTTAAACATAGATGAAAGTTGCATATTATTAAACTAGATGAAAATCTAAGCAAGTTTCATATTAAGTTTGTATTAATCTGATGCACGGTTCGAGAGTTATTATATGCATGAAGAACAAGGGCTTTTCTGTGAAACTGTCTTTCTCTAGAAATTAGACAAATTCGCAGCAAGGAAAAAACACTACATGGGCCGAAGCTGAGCAGAGGTCCAACAGAACAGAAAAAAAGGAGGCGCTGGTGGTGGCCTCACCATGGGCCTCGGCCCGGTTCAGTGGAGGAGGAGGTAGGCCGCGAAGGGGCAAGCTGGGCCTGGAGCGCTGGCAGGCCGGCCACTCGGCGCTGGATGGATCGCCCCTGCTGATCCCGCTGGATCGAGGCAGGGACGGGCGCGGTCAACGGGCGCGTGCTCCTCGCTGGTGCGCTTGTTCGGTGCTCGAAGCAGAGGGCGCGGGGAAGCAAATGCGCAGCGACGCGAGCAGGGACTAACTCTGGCATGTGCCCACCGGATCCGGTGACAACGGGCGTGGGGACACTGAATTGGGCGCGGGGAAGCAGATCCGGGAACGGGACGGACGCTGGGGTGCGGAACGGGCGGCGGCGAGGATCACTCCGACGAGTAGCTGTGCAAAGAAGGCGGCGGCTTGGTGGAGTTCGGGCGCAGAGGAGCGGCTTGATCCGGCGGCAGGGACGGGAAGGACACCCATGTTGGCTCCGGTCGCTGGCGGCCATGGAAGCAGTGGGCGAGCTTCGTCCGTTTCCTGACAGAGAATAAAATGAACAGAAAAGGGAGGGAGATTAGAGAAGGAAGGAGGGAGCAGCAAAGAGAAGGAAAGAGCAGGGGAGGAGCGGCGACGGGGTCGGCCTGCAGGTCACTGGTGGCGCGCTCGGGCTCAATTGCGACAAGGAGGAGGCAGGGAGCAGGGGGGCTCGGGTTGGTGTGGTGGTGAAAACGAGGAGGGGCTTTTTGGATCGGGGATGAACCCGAGGAGGAAGAGACAGGATGAGTGGCGGCGACAGCTAGGGGATCCCTAGAAACTAGGGATTTGGTCTCAGGTCAGACTAATATATATAGCGAGTAGGTAAGGTTAGGGGCTAACTCGTCCCTCCGATCAGAATCGGACGGTTAGGAAAAATAGGCTAGGGAGGCCAAATAAGAAAACGGTGATGTTTTGCAGACGTTTGGGGATGATCCGGACAAAACGGTAATGCCTGTCCGGGTCGGGTCCGGGACAACTTTCGGACGCGCGCGGGAGGAGGTCCGCGGACTGAAGAGAGAGGTTAGGTAGGGCCTGGCGGTAGGTAGACTAAAAATACAGTCTCGAGCTGAGAGAAGAGAAGAGAGAGAGAGACCCGGCAGCGGTTTCCGGAGACCGAAAACGTCCGACGTTTGACCGACTATATTGTCGCTATAGTTAATCGTTGGGGCGTCAAACGAACTCCGAATGCGATGAAACTTGACAGGCGGTATATCTACACTATAATAAGACCACACACCAACTTTCATCCCATTCCGAGAACATTTTCCGGCCACTTATAAAATACTAGTTCGGACATGCCACGGGCGCGTGCAAGTGTGTCTGGGCTTAGAACGGACAACGGAAGGAACTGGGAGAACCCGGGCGAATGCAAGTTTTAAAACATGATGATGCAATGCACATGATGACATGCTAAGATGCAACACGCAAGCAAATGACATGGCAACAATAGCGAATAACAGGAAGACATCTGGCACATCGGTCTCGGGGCGTCACACAACCCTTCTCCATCGCCAATTCCATGATGCTCCCCATCGGGAGTGAGTAATTCCTTTGTAGGTTCGCTAGTCGGTGAGGATTTGGATGAGATTCATCATGTAATTGAGTTAGGTTTGTTAGGGTTTGATCCCTAGTATCCACTATGTTAATAGATTGATGTTGCTATGACTTTGCCATGCTTAATGCTTGTCACTTTGGGCCTGGGTGCCATGATTTCAGATCTGAACCATTTATGCTATCACCATTATATCCATGTTCTAGATCCGATCTTGCAAGTTATAGTCACGTACTACGTGTTATGATCCGGCAACCCCGGAGTGACCATAGTCGGGACCACTCCCGGTGATGACTGTAGTTTGACGAGTTCATGTATTCACTATGTGTTAATGCTTTGTTCCGGTTCTCTATTAAAAGGAGGCCTTAATATCCCTTAGTTTCCAATAGGACCCTGTTGCTACGGGAGGGTAGGGCAAAAGATGTCATGCAAGTTCTTTGCATAAGCACGTATGACTATTTACGAAATGCATGCCTACATTATATTGACGAACTGGAGCTAATGTCGTATCGCCCTAGGTTATAACTGTCTCATGATGATGACGAACTGGAGCTAATGTCGTATCGCCCTAGGTTATAACTGTCTCATGATGATTATCATCCAACAAGTCACCGATCCAATGCCTACGAATTTATCCTATATTGTTCTTGCTAAGTTACTACTGCTATCGTTACTATTGCACTTGTTACAAAACTACTACTATCATTGTTACTATTACCATTGATACCGCTACTACTATCAAAACTATCATATTACTGTGCTATTGATCACTTTGCTGTAGATAATTAATCTCTAGGTGTGTTTGAATTGACAACTCAGCTGCTAATACCTTCAAATATTTTTTGTCTCCCCTTGTGTCAAATCTATAAATTTGGGTTGAATACTCTACCCTCGAAAACTGTTGTGATCCCTTATACTTGTGGGTTATCACACATCAAGCTCGATCTAAAAGAAAAGCTAGAGTTGATGACTGAGTTGAATTTGCTTCATGATTATGCTCGCCAAACCCTTCTACATGAGGAGGCAAAGAAGTGCTCCTGGACTCTTCTAAGTCAGCATTATTCTAGCAAGCAGCTGGCTGCCAAAGGTATCAAGAAGGCTTATGATTACCTGGATTTACTTGTTGTTCCTCGCATCCGAAGGCAAACCTCTATGCTCCCTTAGTGTTCTGCATCTACTGATAAGTTGTTTGTCGGACCAGATGATGAAAGTGAAGACATAGTTGGAACACTCATCTACAAGATAGATGTTCATTGCAACAATTCTTCTGAAGTCCATGCTGCTACTCCTACTTTTGCCTCGACTATTCCTCAATCAGAAGATTATGATTCATCGAGAAGTTTCAATTCTGATTCTGAGGACACTCCGAATGAGTAGCTCCTCCTATGTGTTCTCTTTATTTTCGACACTTGTTGGCTAAAAGGGGGAGAAGTACATCGAGTGATAGATGAATGAGGTATTTGCAGGGTGTTTTCATTTGCCATTTTCTTTTCATAGTCGAACGTTTTGTCTTTCCTCGAACAATTTGGTTGATGAACTTATCGCACGACTTGTGGTGTTGAAATACTTGGTCGCCATGTAATGCTAATAACCCCCCTGCAATATTATTTGCTTCCAACTATCTGTTTGCTGGTGCTATCGAAAGCTCTCTCCCATGCAATGATTTCCCTCGATTATTATCTATCATGCAGAGAAAGTAATAGTTCGACAATGAGGACAGGAAATCATCCAGTGATTGTACAAATGGGGAGAAGTACATTGAACAAAATGAACTATACATGTCATGGTTGGATATGCTATGATTATTATGCTTCATTGTCTAGCCTTGCAGGAAAAGGAAGTCAGTCTCAGTCTAAATTTCTGAAGTCTTGAAAGCTATCCTTATGACTGACAGTGTTTTTCCTCGGATATATCTTTCTTATCATCTTTATTGCAGGAAAATCACATCCGAAGCATATCCACTCCGAGCAATATACTCATGTCTATCTTGCTCTGTTCATTCTCGAATATCTAACTTGCAGGAAATTACATCTCGTGTGGACTACAATCGTGTTATGAGAAAACCTTCATGATATATCCTTCGTCACAAATCATTTCAAAGTACTCACTATATCTATCTAATTCATTTCAAAGATTGTGTGACACGAAGTATCTCAGACACCGAGTGCACTGAAAGAATCCTCGAACAAGATTTTATGTCAATGACACTCATATGAAGAATTACCATGCTACATTCTAGTTTATTTTATGCTCTGATGCATACATTTAGGGGGAGCATGTTTTATCTTCGTAATTATCTCTGATCTTTCATTATCCTTCGCATTACGTTCTATTCATTATCTATCCTTCGATGTGATCTATTTTGTCAACAATCTTCCAAAAAGGGGGAGATTGTTGGTGCAATATCTGCCTTCCTGTGTTTTGGAGATTGCTGACAGAAACAGGTATAGACTGATTTGTTTGCTAGTGCATACAGAAACCAAAGAGAATGTTGCCTCCGGTGCCAAGTTCGAGGAACTTGACCAAAGTATATCGGTGTTGCAGGGAAGAAAGACCTACATCTGTCGAAGACATGTAGACGATAAGATTGATGTGAAGGAATTAACCCCTCGAACACTTACTGCTGTTGCGAAGCATTTGGTTCGGTATCGCCGTTCGAAGAAATTAACTACAACGAATGGAAGTCGAAGACAAAGTGAAGACATAGTATTCATTTCATTCATTTGAGTCTTAGTACCTCCTTACTATTAAGAGGGGTATAGGTTCCCGGAGCTTAGATCCATTGTGATGCATAGCCCAATACCTATGAAAGATGCAAGAGATATCTCTTTATGCTCTGAATGATTACCTGGCAGGAGTAGACATTGTTCTTCGTGTCATAGGAGATATCTTTCGGACTGAGGAGTTATCATTACTTGCTCCGAAAGTAATGTTACTGTTGTGCTCAAAATCCGACCGTTGGACTTGCCTCGTTCGGCCATTGGTTGCTCTCGATGTCCAATTTGGTCATTTCCATTCAGGGAAGGCTACGGCTATAAATAGCCACCCCTCACTGGCTTTGTCCGGTGGCTGCTCCGCTTGAGATTTTTTAGATGATTGATTTGAGCAACCCCTCTTAGAGTGATTTGAGTTTAAGATCCACCGAGAGAAAAAATCAAGATCCCAAACTTAGACAATGGTTTAGCATCACAGTAGTTCTGAGTTAGAGAGAATTTGATGTTGTTCATATAAGTATTTTCATGATCCATATGCATATTTTTTGTTCCTCCACTTATAAGCTCAATCCTTTCATTAGTAATATTGGGAGCAAAATTATTATAGCTATCATGTAGGACTTGAACACTATAGACTAATTGTACATTAGGATGGTACTCCTATTCAGTGGGCGGTATTTCTCCTCATAAATATGACAAGTTTCATAAGGATGATTATCATTTGTCTTTATAGCATAAGTACTAGCACATTAATGATCATAGATAGCAATTTTGTTCTCTTCATGATCAATTGAGACACCCTCCAAATTTGTAGGATTAGCACTAGCTATAGTCATGACCTTTCCAAACCAACTTTTGTCAATATTGCAATAATATTTAAAACTTCCCAAAAAAGTGCGATTATTGCTACCTAGAGTCATGATGTCTCCAAACAAACTTTCAGTAATATTGCAAGCATCATGACTAGGAGGTGTATTCTTATCAAAATAAATTTCTCTTGCATGCTAGGATCACGAGGACTAAAAAGGTCATATTCATTTACTATTTCATATTCATTATCATAAGCTGGAGCATAAACATAGGGATTCTTAACAACATAAAACATCTTGAAACATATGATCCTCATTCTTACTAGATTTTTTCCCATCACATCATACCCAAGCTTACATTTGTCATACCATAAGAAAAATGATTTAAAAACATATCCTCCTCATCAGCAAAAGGGGTTTAAAATGTATCATCATCAAAGCAAAAGCTTTTCCAGTCTCATAGCTGTCCATGTCATTTGCATAAGTGATATTCGTAGAATAAATACTGACAACTTTTTTATTGCAATCATGATTGATATTAAAAGAACACACATTAATAACATTTTTAAATTCTTCTTTCAATACTTCATGACCATAGTCTAATTCCATGTTTTCAAGATAAACTTTGTAAATATAATCAAGAGCACTCATTTTGTTATTATTTTCTTCCATAAGGCAAACTAGTGAACAAGAAACTAAAAGGTAAAGTTGGAAGGTCTAAAGGAGATACCATCAAGAAGTTACCTCCCCGGCAATGGTGCCATAAAAGAGCTTGATGGCTACTACACACTTCTGTTCTTACAGGCTCTCTTCGGCCTCCAAGAGCGGAGTTTTGTAGGATAATAGCAAATGTCACTCAAGTGGATGACCTAATATTTATCAATCCATGGGAGGTGTGTGATGATTGTATTCTCCTCTCAAGCAACCTTGCAATACGATACAAGATGTCTCGTGACAAAAGAGTAGATCTAGAGGGTGACAATGGAAATAAAGACTATGAGCTAACGAGAGCAGGGATGAAGTTCATGCGTCTATGGAACAAGTGGAGTTAGTATGACAGAAATAAATGTCTTGTAACTCAAAAGAAATGACGTGCATGATGCGGCAGGAATTTTTTTAGAAGTTTATTAAGTACAAAACAATGAGACTAACAGAGATCTTGTTGTCTAGTAAGTTCCATAGAGTGAAACATGGTATGTACATATGTTTCTATATTGCAAGTTTGAGAGGAAGGAACTTAAAATTTAAAGTTTAAGGTAGGAAAGAAACAAATTGCAAGTTTCATAGAACGTAACTTCAGAAAACAAGATCTACAAGATTAGGAGTAAGAACAAATTCAAATGGAAGAACAATCATTGCGGTCAGAAGAATGAAATCATAGTAGTATCCGTAATGAAAAATCCAATGGAACGAGGATTATGTCCAAGATGTAATGATGTGTCATACCACAATAAGGACATCAAATACAATGTTGATGATTTTGTAATGCGAAGAAGTATGCAATGAATTTGTAATGGGACTCAACAGGAAGACAAAGATAATTGGGCGAGCATAGAACAAATTGAAAATGAATATGATCAAACGAGTGAAAGGAACACGCATGACATGAAAGAGAAGGCCAGTACAATGTGACACTATAGCATATGCACGAAGGAAGAAGAAGATGAATACTACCAATAGTTGGAAACACCATTGAAATTAAGAACCAGTTGAAAACTAAAGAAGGAATTGAACATGACGGGAAGATCGAGAGAATGTACATGAAAACTAAAGAAGGAATTGAACATGACGGGAAGATCGAGAGAACGTACAAGAACATGGAGATAGAAGAATGATTAGACAAAGTATTACTATAAGTATATTGTGTCGTATTGATAGGATTCATAGTTTTCATCTCTCTTTAGGCAATTTCAGCCAAAACAATTTTTTAGATCATGGCCCACATCAGCGGTTGTGTATGTGCATGCCCTAGTGAATTTTCGTCCTTCTTCCTTGTTATTGTTAAGTGCTACTACTAGTTGATATTTGTGGTTGCTGCACTAGCTTTTGGGAATGTAAAAAAAGTAAAATCAGTGTCTATGTTGTCGGGAATGATTTCCCTCCACTCGATGCATGCTGCTTTTTGATGGTGTTCCCTACACTGATCTTGCGTGAGTGTCTCGCACATGTGTTGTATCTTGGTGCTTGGTGCTTGCCCTCCTGTGATATCATCCCCTACGACATCTTCTGCAGATTGTGTTAATCGCTCTACATCGACTTCTCTCCTGATTTCCGTCGATGGTGGTGGTGTTTCTACACCGACTTCAACAGACGGTCATTGTGGCTGCTCTTTTGTGACTCCTCTTGCGGCATCCGTGCTGGGGAACACAGTATTTCAAAAAAATTCATACGATCACACAAGATATATCTAGGAGATGCATAGCAACGAGAGGGGAGAGTGTGTCTACGTACCCTTGTAGACCGAAAGCGGAAGCATTTAGTAACATGGTTGATGTAGTCGAACGTCTTCGTGATCCAACCGATCAAGTACCAAACCCCCGCACCTCCTTGATCTGCACATGTTCAGCTCGGTGACGTCCCTCGTACTCTTGATCCATCTGAGGCCAAGGGTGAGTTTCATTAGCATGATGGCATGTTGACGGTGATGATGAAGTTACCAACACAGGGCCTCGCCTAAGCACTATGACAATATGACCAATGTGTAAAACTGTGGAGGGGGGCACCGCACACGGCTAAAGATCAACTTGTGTGTCTATGTGGTGCCCCCTCCCCCATATATAAAGGAGGGGAGGAGGAGGAGGGCCCGCCACAAGGGGCGCGCCCAAGCAGGGGAATCCTACTCCTAGTAGGAGTAGGTTTCCCCCTTTCCTAGTCCAAGTAGGAGAAGAAGGAAGGAGAGGAAGAAGAGAAGGAAAGGGGGGCAGGCCCCTAGACCTAGTCTAATTCGGTTTGGGCTAGAGGGGGGCGCCACACCTTGGCCTGCCTCCTCTCTTCCACCATTAGGCTCATGAGGCCGAATAACTTCCCGGGGGGGGTCCGATAACCCCCGGTACTCCAAAACATATCCGAAACGACCCGAACCATTCCGGTGTCCGAATGTAGCCTTCCAACATATGAATCTTTATGTCTCGACCATTTCGAGACTACTCATCATGACCGTGATCACATCCGGGACTCCGAACAACCTTCGGTACATCAAAACATAACTCATAATACATATCATCATCGAATGTTAAGCGTGCGGACCCTATCGCTTCAGGAACTATGTAGACATGACTGAGACTCATCTCCGGTCAATAACCAATAGCGGAACCTAGATGCTCATATTGGTTCCTACATATTCTACGAAGATGTTTATGTGTCAAACCACATAACAACATACGGTGTTCCCTTTGTCATCGGTATGTTACTTGCCTGAGATTCGAACGTCGGTATCATCATACCTAGTTCAATCTCGTCACTGACAAATCTCTTTACTCATTCTGTAATGCATCATCCCGTGACTAACTCATTAGTCACATTGCTTGCAAGGCTCATAGTGATGTGCTTTACTGAGAGGACCCAGAGATACCTCTCTGATACATGGAGTGACAAATCCTAATCTCGATCTATCCCAACTCAACAAACACTATTGGAGACACATGTAGAGCATCTTTACAATCACCCAGTTACGTTATGATGTTTGATAGCACACAAGGTGTTCCTCCGGTATTTAGGAGTTGCATAATCTCATAGTCATAGGAACATGTACAGGTCATGAAGAAAGCAATAGCAATAAACTAAACAATCATAGTGCTAAGCTAACGGAAGGGTCTAGTCCATCACATCACTCTCTAATGATGTGATCCCGTTCATCAAATGACAACACGTGTCCATGGCTAGGAAACTTAACCATCTTTGATTAACGAGCTAGTCAAGTAGAGGCATACAAGGGACACTCTGTTTGTCTATGTATTCACACATGTACTAAGTTTCCATTTAATACAATTCTAGCATGAATAATAAACATTTATCATGATATAAGGAAATGTAAATAACAACTTTATTATTGCCTCTAGGGCATATTTCCTTCAGTCTCTCACTTGCACTAGAGTCAATAATCTAGATTACATTGTAATGATTCTAACACCCATGGAGTCTTGGTGCTGATCATGTTTTTCTCGTGAGAGAGGCTTAGTCAATGGGTCTGCAACATTCAGATCCGTATGTATCTTGCAAATCTCTATGTCTCCCACCTTGACTTGATCGCGGATGGAATTGAAGCGTCTCTTGATGTGCTTGGTTATATTGTGAAATCTGGATTTCTTTGCCAAGGCAATTGCACCAGTATTGTCAAAAAAGATTTTTATTGGACCCGATGCACTAGGTATTACACCTAGATCGAATATGAACTCCTTCATCCAGACTCCTTCATTTGCTGCTTGTGAAGCGGTTATGTATTCCGCTTCACACGTAGATCCCGCCACAACGCTTTGCTTAGAACTGCACCAACTGACAGCTCCACCATTCAATAAAAATATGTATCTGGTTTGTCACTTAGAGTCATCCGGATCAGTGTCAAAGCTTGCATCAATGTAACCGTTTACAATGAGCTCTTTGTCACCTCCATGAACAAGAAACATATCCTTAGTACTTTTCAGGTATTTCAGGATGTTCTTGACCGCTGTCCAGTGATCCACTCCTGGATTACTTTGGTACCTCCCTGCTAAACTAATAGCAAGGCACACATCAGGTCTGGTACACATCATTGCATACATGACAGAACCTATGGCTGAGGCATAGGGAATGACTTTCATTTCTCTCTATCTTTTGCAGTGGTCGGGCATTGAGTCTGACTCAACTTCACACCTTGTAACACAAGCAAGAACCCTTTCTTTGCTAGATCCATTTTGAACTTCTTCAAGAGTTTATCAAGGTATGTGCTTTGTGAAAGTCCAATTAGGTGTCTTGATCTATCTCTATAGATCTTGATGCCCAATATATAAGCAGCTTCACCGATGTCTTTCATTGAAAAATTCTTATTCAAGTATCCTTTTATGCTATTCAGAAATTCAGTATCATTTCCGATCAACAATATGTCATCCACATATAATATCAGAAATGCTACAAAGATCCCACTCACTTTCTTGTAAATACAGGCTTCTCCAAAAGTCTGTATAAAACCATGTGCTTTGATCACTCTATCAAAGTGTATATTCCAACTCTGAGATGCTTGCACCAACCCATAAATGGATCGCTAGAGCTTGCACACTTTGTTAGCATCTTTTGCATTGACAAAACCTTCTGGTTGCATCATATACAACTCTTATTTAAGATATCCATTAAGGAATGCAATTTTGATATCCATTTGCCAAATTTCATAATCATAAAATGCGGCAATTGCTAACATAATTCGGACAGACTTAAGCTTCGCTACAGGTGAGAAGGTCTCATTGTAGTCAACTCTTTGAACTTATCGAAAACCTTTCGCAACAAGTCAAGCTTTGTAGATAGTAACCTTACCGTCAGCGTCATTCTTCTTCTTGAAGATCCATTTATTCTCTATGGCTTGCCGATCATCGGGTAAGTGAACCAAAGTCCACACTTTGTTCTCATACATGGATCCCATCTCAGATTTGATGGCCTCAAGTTGTAGCGACCATACCTCAAACGGTCCAATCTCTGTGCTCCGGTGTCATCCCTGGATCAGTAATGCTAACACCACACAGTACTTGAAGGATTTATGACAGAGTAGCAATCACACACTTATTACATCGAGTGTCTCAAAGGAGAAGAAAAAATATGGCTTAAGGCCATCTAATAACGATAACAGTGGAAGGCTTGGAAGATAAGTGAGTCCATCAACTCCAACGGCATCACTGAGTATAGAACCACGACCTAAAAACTCCTTAATCGTCGTCTGAAAAGTCTGCAACATTAAACGTTGCAGCCCGAAACGGGTCAGCACATGGAATATGCTGGCAAAGTAACACATAGAGAGTAATGGAATGAAACAGCTATTATATATGCATATTTGGCTAGTGGAAAGCTCTATGGTTACAGTTTTGCGTAAAGCAAATTTTTCCCTACTACAAAGGAATAAATTTTATTTAACTATCATGGTAGTTGTTAAACATTGAGAATGGTTGACAGCATTCTCAATCCCAATTAAGCATCATCATTAAACAAAACCCAACAAATTAAATTTTAGAGTAACATGTTGAGATTCACATGATAATCCAGGTACTAGATACTCAAGATGTCCATAACCGGGGACACGGCTAATCATGATTAGTTTATACACTTTGTAGAGGTTTGCGCACTTTTCCCCACAAGACTCGATCGCCTCCGTTTGGTTTCTCGCACTACATGGTGTTTGAGAAGACGGATGACCGAGACATAGTCTTTCAGAAGCGCTAGCACCTTACGATCGGGTAGACCGTTACACCTACTTTCCCCTACATCTGCTTGTCTACCACTGTAAGAGTTCGCACAACTTAATCAACTATGCTAGAGCCCATAATAGCTTGTGGCTGCACACGGAAGTTTCTAGCATGAATAATCTCATGATCCCTTTGAGCCTGGGTGGCGGTCCATAAAGAAAACGGGCAATCCTGGAATACCCAGGTACCTCAATCCACCCAGATGTGTGTTTAAGTTGCCACCTTAAGTAAACCATTAATTATAAATCTCACATCTATCATGGATACACTCACCCAATCGACGTCTACTAGCATAGCATGGCATAATAAGCAAACGTAGCAGTAACTCCCAAAGGTTTGATAATAAACAGGTAATAGGTACTACCTCAACTACTTCCCAAACCCACAATTTAATTAGATCCTAATCATGCAATGTGTGAGGATTGATCTAATGCAATAAAACTGGGAAGTGGGAAAGCATGATCAAAGTGTTACTTGCCTTGCTGATGATCCGGGAAACCTAGCGATTCGAAGTAGCAAGCGGTGCACTCCGGGTACTCTATCACAAACAAACAAGCATACAATAAGTACTCACTAATGCATAGGTAAAACTCAAATAAGATATCTAACCAGAAAGTTCAACTTAAGAACTCTGGTTGGCAAAAAGAGTCAAATCGATCGAAGCAACGAAGACAAACGGCAAAAGAAACAGCCTTCGTTTACTATTCTGGATCTAAGGAAATTTTTACAGTGGCAAAAACTTGTTTAAGTTAGTTAATCGGAAAGAGGGTTTCGAGACGAAAGTCCAAGCGATTGAATCGCCTGATTCCGATAAACGAGCGAAAAGTTAGACTAAAACAAAAATCAGATCAGAAATCGCGGATTTAATCCGAGAAAAAGAAAAACGACGAACGTTCGTTAAAACGAACGAACGGACGAACGCTCGCTAATTAAATAAACCGGAAAAACCGATCTATTTAAAAAAACCGAAACTAAAAAAACAAACAAAACCGTCGGAAAAACCGAATGGTTTTTCGGGAAAAACCGGCGGCGGCGAGGTCTACCTCCGGCGACTAAACCAGTGGGCGGTGGCGGTGCTCCGGCGGCGGCGGCAATCGACGGCGGCGGTCGGCAGCGACGCGGGGCGGCGCTAGGCGGCAGCGACGCAGAGCGGCAGGGCGGCGGTCGGTGCTACGACGGCGGGGGCTGGGCGCTAGGGTTTTGGGAGGTCCCGGGCTGGGCTCCCCGGCTTATAAAGCCTGGACGGGCCTAGTGTCCGGGTCGGACACGACCCGTAGGTCGGTTGCGTTTTTTTAAATAAATAGTTACGCTCAGAAAAAAACAAAAGGAATACTAAGCGGACTCCAAAAATCCCGAAATAAATTTTCGCCGGCTTCTAAAATCAAGCCGCACAAGATGAACATTTATTTGGGGCCTAAATGCAATTTTGAAAAACGCGCATTTTTCTAAATTCAAATAAAATAGCAAATAAAACCAAAATAAAATCTTATCTGATTTTTTATTAAATCCTCAATATTTCTTTATTTTGGGAAAGTCATTTTACTCCCTCTCTCATATTTTTATAATAGAAATAATTGAAGATAAAATAAATAAAATCAAATGATCTTATTTTCAAAATTTGAGACAACTCAAATATGAAAATAACGAAATCCCCAACTCTCTCCGACGGTCCTTGAGTTGCGTGAAATTTCCAGGATCAACCAAAATGCAATAAATATGATATGCAATGATGATCTAGTGTATGACATTCTAAATTGAAAATTTGGGATGTTACAAACCTACCCCCCTTAAGATGAATCTCGCCCTCAAGATTCGGGTTGGCTAGAAAATAGGTGAGGGTGGTTCTTCAGAAAATCTTCCTCTCGTTCCCAGGTGGCTTCATCCTCCGTGTGGTGGCTCCACTGAACCTTGCAAAACTTGATAACCTTGCTGCGGGTGACTCAACTGGCATACTCTAGAATCTTTACTGGTTTCTCCTCACAGGTCAAATCACTGTCCAATTGAATTGCTTCCAGTGGTATCATATCTCTCAGCGGTATGTCAGCCATCTCTGCGTGGCACTTCTTCAACTGGGATACATGGAACACGTCGTGAACTCCCGACAATCCTTCCGGCAATTCCAACTTGTAGGCTACTTCTCCCATACGCTCCAAGAGGGGCCATCTTCCGGGGTGACAATCCTTCGGGCAATGGGATCCTGCACCTCCTTCCGTTCAAGGCTTCGAAAGGGGCCATCTTCAAACTGGATTGATATCTGTTGTTGTAAGAGAACTCTGCATACGGCAAATTCTCATCCCAGCTAGATCCGTAATCTAGCACACAAGCTCTTAGCATATCCTCCAAAATCTGATTGACTCTCTCAGTCTGTCCATCTGTCTGCGGGTGGAAAGCTGTGCTAAACTCCAGTCTGGTTCCCAAAGTTTCATGCAACTGATTCCAGAACATTGAGGTAAACTGGGTTCCTTTATCTGATACTATGCTCCTTGGAACTCCATGCAGACAAACGATTCTAGTCATGTATATCTTTGCCAACTTTGCACTGGTATAGGTAGTCTTCACTGGAATGAAATGAACTACCTTTGTCAAACGATCGACTACAACCCATATCGAGTCATAGCCTGAACGTGTTCTGGGCAATCCTGCAATAAAATCCATGCCTAACTTATCCCACTTCCATTTGGGTATCGGCAATGGCTTTAGCAATCCGGCTGGCTTATGATGCTCTGCCTTTACTCTCTAACATACATCACAAGCTGTACATATTCCGCAATTTCTTCTTCATTCCGGTCCACCAGAAAATATCCTTCAAATCCAAATACATCTTGGTATTTCCTGGGTGAATCAAATACGGTGAATCATGGGCCTCTTGTAAAATTAACTTCCTGATCTCCGGATCATTTGGCACATAAACACGGTCTTCATACCATAAGGTATCATGCTCATCCTCACAAAATCCCTTAGCTTTTCCTTTGCTCATTTTCTCCTTTATCTCGACAATCTCCTTATCAGTCTTTTGGGCTTCTCTGATCCTATCCATCAATGTAGACTGAATCTCCAATGCTGCTACATAGCCTCTCGGAACTATTTCCAAACAAAGCTCTCGAAGATTTTCGGCTAACTCCCTTGGTAAATCTCCCGTCATTAAGGTGTTGATGTGGCTCTTACGGCTCAACGCGTCAGCTACTACGTTAGCCTTTCCGGGGTGATAATGCAATTTCATATCATAATCCTTGATGAGCTCCAACCATCTCCTTTGTCTGAGATTCAACTCCTTCTGTGTGAAAATATACTTCAAAATCTTATGATCCATGTACACCTCGCAATGGTTTCCAATCAGAAAATGTCTCCAAGTCTTCAGTGCATGCACTACGGCTGCTAACTCCAAATCATGCATAGCATAATTCAACTCATGGGGCTTAAGCTGTCGTGAGGCATATGAAACAACTCTTCCTTCCTGCATAGGCACTACTCCAAGTCCTCGACGTGAAGCGTCACAATACACCACATAATCCTTGGTCTGGTCTGGCAAAATCAACACGGTGAGGTAACCAAATGTTTCTTCAACTCCTGAAAACTAGCCTCACATTCCTCAGTCCATTTGAACTTGGTATCCTTCTTCAACAACTCCGTCATAGGCTTCGCAATCTTTGAGAAATTCTCAATAAACCTCCGATAGTATCCTGCGAGTCCAAGAAAACTCCGGATCTCTCCAACTGTTATTGGTGCTTCCCACTTGGTCACAGTATCAACTTTAGTGGGATCTACTGCTATACCTTCTCCGGATATAACGTGTCCGAGAAATCGAACTTCTTTCAACCAAAACTCACATTTTCTAAATTTGGCATATAATTGATGTTCTCTGAGCTTTCCAAGAACCAAACGCAAATGCTCCTTATGCTCCTCTTCATTTTTTCGAGTAAACTAGGATATCATCAATGAACACTACGACGAACTTATCCAAGAACTCCATAAACACTTTGTTCATCATGTTCATATATGCAGGTGCATTAGTTAGACCAAATGACATAACGGTATACTCGTACAGCCCATACCTGGTGGTAAAGGCCGTCTTGGGTATATCCTGTTCTCGAATCTTCAACTGGTGGTATCCTGATCGCAGATCGATCTTGGAAAATACCTTAGCTCCTTGCAATCGATCAAACAGATCATTGATCATCGTTAGAGGGTACTTGTTCTTGATGGTTACTTCATTCAATCCTCGATAATCAACAACCATCCTTAACGATCCATCCTTCTTCTCCACTAGAAGTACTGGTGATCCCCAAGGCGATGAACTTGGGAGAATGTATCCTTTATCTAGTAACTCCTTAATTTGCTTCTTAATTTCCACCAAATCCTTTGCAGGCATCCTATATGGTCTCTTTGATATTGGCCCGGTGCCTGGCAAAAGCTCAATCAAAAACTCAATATCTCTATCCGGTGGCATGCCTGGCAATTCTTTTGGTAATACATCGGGGAAATCCTTCACTACTGGTACTTCCTCCTGCACAACTCCTGTTAAACAATTTACTTGAGTCCTCTTCGGCACATGTTGGGATACATACTTGATCCTTCTCCCTTCTGGGGTGGTAAGCAAGATTGACTTACTGGCGCAATCGATGTTTCCTCCATACATCAACAACCAATCCATACCCAGAATTACATCCAAACCTTGTGATTCCAAAATTATCAAATCTTAGGGGAACACATGCCTACCTATACGTAATGGCACTTGAAAACATCCTTGACTAGCCATATACTCCGCTCCTGGTGAGCTTACTAACATAGGTGTTCTAAGTACTTTGGTGGGCAGGTTATACTTATCCACACATCCCCTTGATATGTATGAATGCGATGCAACAGTATCGAAAAGAACAAGTGCAGTAAATGACTTAATCAAAAACTTACCGATTACTGCATCCGGCTGCTCTTCAACCTCCTCCACATTAACGTGGTTCACCTGTCCCCTATTGAATGGGTTCGGCTTCTTCCCAGAGCTTCCATTGCCATTTCCATTCTGGGATTCAGGACATTCATTAGCATAATGTCCGGTCTTCTGGCACTTAAAGCAAGTGACTTGGCTTAGGTCTCTCTTGGCTGGGGTCGATGGGTTGGTGCGGTTTGTTGGGGAACGTAGTAATTTCAAAAAAATTCCTACGCACACGCAAGATCATCGTCATGCACAGCAACGAGAGGTGAGAGTGTTGTCTACGTACCCTCGTAGACCGGAAGCGGAAGCATTATAACAACGCGGTTGATGCAGTCGTACGTCTTCACGGCCCGACCGATCGAGCACCGAAACTACGACACCTCCGAGTTTTTGCACATGTTCAGCTTGATGACGATCCCCGGACTCCGATCCAGGAAAGTGTCAGGGATGAGTTCCGTCAGCACGACGGCGTGGTGACGATCTTGATGTTCTACCGTCGCAGGGCTTCGCCTAAGCACCGCTACAATATTATCGAGGATTATGGTGGAGGGGGCACCGCACACGGCTAAGAGATCAATGATCAATTGTTGTGTCTCTGGGGTGCCCCCCTGCCCCCGTATATAAAGGAGTGGAGGAGGGGGCCGGCCAAGGAGGGTGGCGCCCCCAAGGGGGGGAGTCCAACTCCCACCGGGAGTAGGACTCCCCTTTTTCATATTAGGAGTAGGAGAGGGAAGGAAGAGGAAGGAGGGAGGAAGGGAAGGGGGGGTCGGCCCCCCTCCCAATTCGGATTGGGCTTGGGGGGGGCGCCCCCTCCCTTGCTCCTTTCCCCTCCTTTCCACTAAGGCCCAATAAGGCCCATATACCTCCCGGGGGGTTCCGATAACCTCCCGGTGATCCGGTATTGTCCCAATCTTACCCGGAACCTTTCCGGTGTCCAAATATAGTCGTCCAATATATTGATCTTTATGGCTCGACCATTTTGAGACTCCTCGTCAAGTCCGTGATCACATCCGGGACTCCGAACAACATTCGGTACATCAAAATATATAAACTCATAATGAAACTGTCATCATAACATTAAGCGTGCGGACCCTACGGGTTCGAGAACAATGTAGACATGACTGAGCCATGTCTCCGGTCAATAACCGATAGCGGAACCTGGATGCTCATATTGGCGCCTACATAATCTACGAAGATCTTTATCGGTCAGACCGCATAACAACATACGTTGTCCCTTTGTCATCGGTATGTTACTTGCCCGAGATTCGATCGTCGGTATCTCAATACCTAGTTCAATCTCGTTACCGGCAAGTCTCTTTACTTGTTCTATAATACATTATCTTGCAACTAACTTATTAGTTGCATTGCTTGTAAGGCTTAAGTGATGTGTATTACCGAGAGGGCCCAGAGATACCTCTCCGACAATCGGAGCGACAAATCCTAATCTCGAAATACGCCAACCCAACATGTACCTTTGGAGACACATGTAGAGCACCTTTATAATCACCCAGTTACATTGTGATGTTTGGTAGCACACAAAGTGTTCCTCCGATAAACGGGAGTTGCATAATCTCATAGTCATAGGAACATGTATAAGTCATGAAGAAAGCAATAGCAACATACTAAACGATTGGGTGATAAGCTAATGGAATGGTCATGTCAATCACATCATTCTCCTAATGATGTGATCCAGTTAATCAAATGACAACTCATGTCTATGGTTAGGAAACATAATAATCTTCGATTAACGAGCTAGTAAAGTAGAGGCATACTAGTGACACTTTGTTTGTCTATGTATTCACACAAGTATTAAGTTTCCGGTTAATACAATTATAGCATGAATAATAAACATTTATCATCATATAAGGAAATAAATAATAACTTTATTATTGCCTCTAGGGCATATTTCCTTCACGGTTCTGGCCATTGCTTCCTCCATTCCCATTACCATTTTTGGTGCCATTGTGATTGTGCGAGCTACCTCCTCCATGAGTATGCTGGAAATGTCCTCCTGGTCTAGGGGTAAAACGTGGCTTCTGCTGAGCTCCTGAAGTGTGCTTCCCTTGTCCATACTTCCGCTTGCGGTTCTCAATCTGCTGCTGCTTCCCGTCAATCATGAGAGCACGATCTACCAACTCCTGGTAGCTGTTGAAGGTGGCTACCATCAACTGCATGCTCAACTCATCATTCAGTCCTTCCAGAAACTTTTCCTGCTTTGCTGCATCAGTTGCAACTTCATCTGGGGCATAACGTGCTAGCTTACTAAAATCCTCTACATACTGGCCAACTGTCTGTCCTCCTTAGCGTAAGTTGTGAAACTCTCGCTTCTTCATGGCCATAGCTCCTGCTGAAACATGGGCAGTTCAAAAAGCCTGCTGGAACTGGTCCCACGTGACAGTGTCGACAGGGAAAGTGGCTGTGAAATTCTCCCACCATGATAATGCTGGTCCTTCAAGCTGATGTGCGGCAAACTTCACCTTCTCCGCATCCGTGCATCCTCCTGTGGTCAACTCCCTTGCTGTCTTGTGGAGCCAATCGCCTGCTACTATCGGCTCGGTGCTTCTGGAAAACACCGGCGGATTCAGCCTAAGAAAACGGGCTAAGTGATCAACAGGTGGTGGTGGTGGTGGGGTGTTGTTGTTGTTCCCCTGATTCTGATTCTGGACTAACAATTGCATCAATGTGTTCTACTGCTAGATCAACTGGGTGAGCTCCGGTGGGAGGTAAATTCGGGGTCACGTCTCGGAGGCATCTGAAGTTTTAGAAAAGATGAGATTTAAGAATGGAGAGGGGTCTAAAGAGAAAACACTACCCATATGCACATGAGGCAAAAGCAAACAATTCACTTCATTCAATCAATCAAACAAGGGCATACAATCGATCTAACTATCACAAAAGTACTTGGACTACTATATTTACATGGTGGACTACTACTACTGATGAGGTGGTCTACTAGAAATATTCTTTGGTTGCAAACTCCATGATATCTGCTCCAGCTTCATCAACATAGTCATCATCACTATCATCTGGATCCGAGTCGGTGTCGTTGATGATGATGTAGTCTTCCGGTTGAATCTCCTTGGGTTCTTCGTCTTCTGCTACTGGTGTAGGGCCTCCCATAAATATTCCAATCTTCATTGTTAGGTCGGCATTCTTATCCACTAATACTTCAATTTCCTCTTCATAATCTTCACGAATAGCCTTGAGTTCTTCCTCCAGTTCCTTGATTCTTGTCTTTGCCTTCTTCAGATATATCATGTCGGCGCACATCTGGTTCTCCTGATGTCGAATGTGCTGGTTTAACTCCTGGATAAAAGCTGCTATTGACCTATCCTTCCTGGTGTCGATCATCTCCCAGTGCTCATCTCGGCGCCCACAAATCTGGTAAATAGTATCCTTGAGATCATTGCGGTAGACTTCTCCAATGTGTCCCATGGCGATGTGAGCTGCCATGCTCTTTCCTAGACTCCAAGTTGGTGCATCAAAAGAAAACTCTATGGGCTCAGTGACTGGCATGAACCTCCTTCCTGGAACTTGAACTTGAATCATCTAGCGCTCTTCTTCAGGTAAGGTGGTGTTATAGGTTCCGGTGAAGCTTGGTACTCCTATGTTCAGATATCTAGTGACTTCCTTCAAATGACGTCCAAAGGGTGTATCTTCATCCGGTTGAGTGAACTTGTTCCTTGCATCCGCCATTCCTAAAAGAGTAGAAAAGATGAGAAGACAGAAAGAGAAGAGAGTGAGTAGTGATCTAGGTATTTAGCTTAGTGGTCATGTCCTACAGTCAGCGTGTGCTCTGATACCATCTTGTAGCGACCAGACCTCAGACGGTCCAATCTCTGTGCTCCGGTGTCAACCCTGGATCAGTAATGCTGACACCACACAGTACTTGAAGGATTTATAACAGAGTAGCAATCACACACTTATTACATCGAGTGTCTCAAAGGAGAACAATAAATATGGCTTAAGGCCATCTAATAACGATAACAGTGGAAGGCTTGGAAGATAAGTGAGTCCATCAACTCCAACGGCATCACTGAGTATAGAACCATGACCTAAAAACTCCTTAATCATCGTCTGAAAAGTCTGCAACATTAAACATTGCAGCCCGAAACGGGTCAGCACATGGAATATGCTGGCAAAGTAACACATAGAGAGTAATGGAATGAAACAACTATTATATATGCATATTTGGCTGGTGGAAAGCTCTATGGTTACAGTTTTGCGTAAAGCAAATTTTTCCCTACTACAAAGGAATAAATTTTATTTAACTATCATGGTAGTTGTTAAACATTGAGAATGGTTGACAGCATTCTCAATCCCAATTAAGCATCATCATTAAACAAAACCCAACAAATTAAATTTTAGAGTAACATGTTGAGATTCACATGATAATCTAGGTACTAGATACTCAAGATGTCCATAACCGGGGACACGACTAATCATGATTAGTTTATACACTCTGCAGAGGTTTGCGCACTTTTACCCACAAGACTCGATCGCCTCTGTTTGGTTTCTCGCACTACATGGTGTTTGAGAAGACGGATGACCGAGACATAGTCTTTCAGAAGCGCTAGCACCTTACGATCGGGTAGACCGTTACACCTACTTTCCCCTACATCTGCTAGTCTACCACTGTAAGAGTTTGCACAACTTAATCAACTATGCTAGAGCCCATAATAGCTTGTGGCTACACACGGAAGTTTCTAGCACGAATAATCTCATGATCCCTTTGAGCCTGGGTGGCGGTCCATAAAGAAAACAGGCAATCCTGGAATACCCAGGTACCTCAATCGACCCAGATGTGTGTTTAAGTTGCCACCTTAAGTAAACCATTAATTAACAATCTCACATCTATCATGGATACACTCACCCAATCCACGTCTACTAGCATAGCATGGCATAATAAACAAACGTAGAAGTAACTCCCAAAGGTTTGATATTAACAGGTAATAGGTACTACCTCAACTACTTCCCAAACCCGCAATTTAATTAGATCCTAATCATGCAATGTGTGAGGATTGATCTAGTGCAATAAAACTGGGTAGTGGGAAAGCATGATCAAAGTGTTACTTGCCTTGCTGATGATCCGGGAAACCTAGCGATTCGAAGTAGCAAGCGGCGCACTCTGGGTACTCTATCGCAAACAAACAAGCATACAATAAGTACTCACTAATGCACAAGTAAAACTCAAATAAGAGATCTAACCAGAAAGTTCAACTTAAGAACTCTGGTTGGCAAAAAGAGTCAAATCGGTCAAAGCAACGAAAGACAAAAGGCAAAAGAAACATGCTTCATTTACTATTCTGGATCTAAGGCAATATTTACAGTGGAAAAACTTGTTTAAGTTGGTTAATCGGAAAGAGGGTCTCGAGACGAAATTCCAGGCGCTTGAATCGCCTGATTCCGATAAACGAGCGAAAAGTTAGACTAAAACGAAAATCGGATCAGAAATCGCGATCTGAAAAATCACGGATTTAACCCAAGAAAAAGAAAAACGACGAACGTTCGTTAAAACGAACGAACGGACGAACGCCCGCTAATTAAATAAAATGAAAAAACCGATCTATTTAAAAAAACTGAAACTCAAAAAAAGGAACAAAACAATCGGAAAAACCGAACGGTTTTTCGGGAAAAACCGGCGTCAGCGAGGTCTACCTCCGGCGACTAAACCGGCGGGCGGCGGCGGTGCTCCGGCGGCGGCGGCGGTCGGCAGCGGCGCGGGGCGGCGCTAGGCGGCGGTCGACAGGGGCTGGGCGCTAGGGTTTTGGGAGGTCCCGGGCTGGGCTCCCCGGCTTATAAAGCCTGGACGGGCCTAGTGTCCGGGTCGGACATGGCCCGTAGGTCGGTTGCATTTTTTTAATAAATAGTTACGCTCAGAAAAAACAAAAGGAGTACTAAACGGACTCCAAAAATCCCAAAATAAATTTTCCCCGGCTTCTAAAATCATGCCGCACAAGATGAAAATTTATTTGGGGCCTAAATGCAATTTTGAAAAACGCGCATTTTTTCTAAATTCAAATAAAATAGCTAATAAAACCAAAATAAAATCTTATATGATTTTTTTATTAAATCCTCAATATTTCTTTATTTTGGAAAAGTCATTTTATTCCCTCTCTCATATTTTTATAATAGAAATAATTGAAGATAAGATAAATAAAATCAAATGATCCTATTTTCAAAATTTGAGACAACTCAAATATGAAAATAACAAAATCCCCAACTCTCTCCGAGGGTCCTTGAGTTTCGTGAAATTTCTAGGATCAACCAAAATGCAATAAATATGATATGCAATGATGATCTAGTGTATAACATTCCAAATTGAAAATTTGGGATGTTACACAAGCCATTTTGCGGAATCTGGGCTCATCATTGCTTCCTCATAGTTCGTAGGTTCGTCATGGTCAAGTAACATGACCTCCAGAACAGGATTACCGTACCACTCTGGTGAGGATCTTACTCTGGTTGACCTACGAGGTTTGGTAGTAACTTGATCATAAAATTCATGATCATCATCATTAGCTTCCTCACTAATTGGTGTAGGAATCATTGGAACTGATTTCTGTGATGAACTACTTTCCAATAAGGGAGAAGTACAGTTTCCTCATCAAGTTCTACTTTCCTCCCACTCACTTCTTTCGGAAACTCCTTCTCTAGAAAGGATCCATTCTTAGCAACAAATATCTTGCCTTCGGATCTGTGATTGAAGGTATACCCAACAGTCTCCTTTGGGTATTCTATGAAGACAAATTTCTCTGATTTGGGTTCGAGCTTATTAGGTTGAAGCTATTTCCCATAAGCATCGCATCCCCAAACTTAAAGAAACGACAACTTGGGTTTCTTGCCAAACCACAGTTCATATGGTGTCATCTCAACGGATTTTGATGGTGCCCTATTTAACGTGAATGCAGCCGTCTCTAAAGCATAACCCCAAAACGATAGTGGTAAATCAGTAAGAGACATCATAGATTGCACCATATCTAATAAAGTGCGGTTACGACGTTCGGACACACCGTTACGCTATGGTGTTCTAAGTGGCGTGAGTTGCGAAACTATTCCGCATAGTTTCAATTGAAGACCAAACTCATAACTCAAATAGTCACCTCCATGATCAAGTTTTAGAAACTTAATTTTCTTGTTATGATGATTTTCCACTTCACTCTGAAATTCTTTGAACTTTTCAAATGTTTCAGACTTATGTTCATCAAGTAGACATACAATATCTGCTCAAATCATCTGTGAAGGTTAGAAAATAACGATACCCACCACGAGCATCAACACTCATCGGACCGCATACATCAGTATGTATTATTTCCAATAAGTTTGTTGCTCATTCCATTGTTTCGGAGAACGGATTCTTAGTCATCTTGCCCATGAGGCATGGTTCGCAAGCATCAAGTGATTCCAAAAGCCCATTAGCATGGAGTTTCTTCATGCGCTTTACACCAGTATGACCTAAACGGCAGTGCCACAAATAAGTTGCACTATCATTATTAAACTTATATCTTTTGGATTCAATACTATGAATATGTGTATCACAACTATCGAGATTCAATAAAAATAGACCACTCATCAAGGGTGCATGACCATAAAAGATATTACTCATATAAATAGAACTACCATTATTCTCTGATTTAAAAGAATAACCGTCTCGCATCAAACAAGATCCAGATATAATGTTCATGCTTAACTGTAGGATCAAAAGTATGTCTAGAGGGGGGTGATTAGACTACTTGACCAAAAAAAATATAGCATTCTCCCAGTTTTAAGTCTTGGAAGATTTTAGCAACTTAGCCCTAGTCAAGCAATCAACATACACATGCAAGTCTAAGAGTATAGCAGCGGAATGTAAAACATTGCACATGAAGGTAAAGGGAGGAGTTTTGAGCGAGCAAACGCAATGTAGACATGGAAATTTTTGGCGTGCTTTTGATAGGTGGTGCTATCGTACATCCACGTTGATGGAGACTTTAACCCACGGAGGGTAATGGTTGCGCGAGTCCACGGGGGGCTCCACCCACGAAGGGTCCACAAACAAGCAACCTTGTCTATCCCACCATGGCCATCGCCCACGAAGGACTTGCCTCACTAGGGTAGATCTTCACGAAGTAGGCGATCTCCTTGCCCGTACAAACTCCTTGGTTCAACTCCACAATCTTGTCGGAGGCTCCCAAGTGACACCTAACCAATCTAGGATACACCACTCTCCAAATGGTAATAAATGGTGTGCTGATGATGAACTCCTTGCTCTTGTGCTTCAAATGATAGTCTCCCCAACACTCAACTCTCTCTCACTGATTTGGATTTGGTGGAAAGATGATTTGAGTGGAAAGCAACTTGGAGAAGGCTAGAGATCAAGATTCATATGGTTGGAATGGAATATCTTGGTCTCAAAACATGAGTAGGTGATTCTCTCTCATAAAATGAATGTTGGAAGTGTAGGCATGTTCTGATGGCTCTCTCCACGAATGAAGAGTGGGTGGAGGGGTATATATAGCCTCCATACAAAATCTAACCGTTACACACAAATCACCTAACTCGTTGGGACCGAATAATGAAACTCGGTCACACCGATTTAGTTCAAAATGTGAACGTTAGGCTTTTCGGTGGGACCGGCATGTCAACTCAGTGGGACCGATTTCATTAGGGTTAGGGCATAACATAATCTCGGTAAGACCGATTACACAAACTCGATGGGACCGATTTTGGTAATAAGATAACCAGAGAGTTGGTCAGGCAAACTCGGTGGGACCGATTCGCTCATCTCGGTGAGACCGAAATGTTACGAAGGGGAAACAGAGAGTTTGTATTGCGAACTCAGTGGGACCGATCACTCATCTCGGTTGCACCGAAACGTTACAAAGGGAAACCGAGAGTTTGCAATCCCATCTCAGTGAGACCGAAATCCCTATCGGTGAGACCGAAGTGACTAGGGTTTGTGGCCGTGGCTATGTCAAATGAACTCGGTGGCGCCGGATAGAAAATTTCGGTGGGGCCGAGTTTGACTTTTGGTTTGGGACATATGTGGATATGAGAAAGTAGTTGGGGGTTTTTGGAGCATATCACTAAGCATTTTGAGCAAGCAACCCATTAAGCAACACCTCATCCCCTTTTAATAGTATTGGCTTTTCCTATGGACTCAATGTGATCTTTGATCACTATAAGTAAAATGTAGAGTCTTGAGGTTTAGAGCTTGAGCCAATCTTTTGCCCTTAGCATTTTGAGGGGTCTACATTCCTAATCCATGCCATGCCAAGCATTGAGCTTTCCTGAAATATTTATCTGGAAATAGCATTAGCTCAGTGAGCTATATGTTGTTAGGAATTACCAAAACCACCCAGGGATAGTTGCACTTTCATCAACGCTGGCACCAAATAACAATTATTCAGGTCTAATACTAATCCCGAAGGTAGATGTAGAGGTAGCGTGCCAACCACGATCACATCGACTTTGGAACCATTTCCCATGCGCATCGTCACCTTGTCCTCAGCCAATATTTGCTTAATCCATAGCCCCTGTTTCGAGTTGCAAATATGAGCAACAGAACCAGTATGAAATACCGAGGCGCTACTGCGAGCATTAGTAAGGTACACATCAATAACATGGATATAAAATATACCTTTCACTTTGCCATCCTTCTTATCCGCCAAATACTTGGGGCAGTTCGCTTCTAGTGACCAGTCCCTTTGTAGTAGAAGCACTCAGTCTCAGGCTTAGGTCCAGACTTGGGTTTCTTCACTTGAGCAGCAACTTGCTTGCCGTTCTTCTTGAAGTTCCCCTTCTTCCTTTGCCCTACTTCTTGAAACTAGTGGTCTTGTTGACCATCAACACTTGATGCTCCTTCTTGATTTCTACCTCCGCAGCTTTTAGCATCGCGAAGAGCTCGGGAATTTTCTTATCCATCCCTTGCATATTATAGTTCATCACGAAGCTTTTTTACCTTGGCGGCAGTGATTGAAGAACTCTGTCAATGACACTATCATCGGGAAGATTAACTCCTAGTTGAGTCAAGTGGTTGTGGTACACAGACATTTTGAGTATATGTTCACTAACAGAACTATTCTCCTCCATCTTGCAGCTATAGAACTTATTGGAGACTTCATATCTCTCAATCCGGGCATTTGCTTGAAATATTAACTTCAAATCCTGGAACATCTCATAAGATCCTTGACGTTCAAAAAATCATTGAAGTCCCGATTCTAAGCCATAAAGCATGGCACACTGAACTATCGAGTAGTCATCAGCTTTGCTTTGCCAGACGTTCATAACATCTGGTGTTGCTCCTGCAGCGGGCTTTGCACCTAGCGGTGCTTCCAGGACGTAATTCTTCTATGCAGCAATGAGGA
Source organism: Triticum dicoccoides (assembly GCF_002162155.2). NCBI lineage: Eukaryota > Viridiplantae > Streptophyta > Magnoliopsida > Poales > Poaceae > Triticum > Triticum dicoccoides. Next base: position 383,065,288 of record NC_041382.1, on the reverse strand, counting down.
TAATCCTCAAGTTATGGAACCAGTCCGTGTAGTTGCTACCATCATCTTTCAACTTAGCTTTCTCTAGGAACGCATTAAAATTCAAAGGAACAGAAGCATGAGCCATTTATCCACAACAACAAAGACATGCAAAACACTATCATGTACTAAGTTCATGATAAATTAAAATTCAATTAATCATATTACTTAAGAACTCCCACTTAGATAGACATCCCTCTAGTCATCTAAATGATCATGTGATCCATATCAATTAGACCATGTCCGATCATCACGTGAGATGGAGAAGTTTTCAATGGTGAACATCACTATGTTGATCATATCTACTATATGATTCAAGCTTGACCTTTTGGTCTCAGTGTTCCGAGGCCATATCTGCATATGCTAGGCTCGTCAAGTTGAACCTGAGTATTCTGCTTGTTCAAAACTGGCTTGTACCCTCTATATGTGAACGTAGAGCTTATCACACCCGATCATCACGTGGTGTCTCAGCACGACGAACTGTAGCAACGATGCATACTCAGGGAGAACACCTATACCTTGAAATTTAGTGAGAGATCATCTTATAATGCTATCGCCGTACTAAGCAAAATAAGATGCATAAAAGATAAACATCACATGTGTCGGTGGGAACGACACCTATGGGATCACAAGAATCCCTACTATGGTTAGCGGGGTGCGGGGTCGTGAGAAGAGCGGATCAAATAGATAGCACATGGTTCGTTTATCCAGGTTCGGGCCGCGAGGATGCGTAAAACCCTACTCCTGCTTTGGTGGATTGTATATCTGTGTTCTTCAGCTAGCTATGGGGCGTGAGGAGCTCCAAAAAGCCGAATCCTTCCCCTGGTTGCCTCGGGCCTCCTTTTATAGAAAAAGGGGTTGCCACAGTGGCACACAGGAGGTGGAAAGGGTACAGTGATGCAAGGTTATCCCTCGCATTACATGACAAGGCGCATTTAATGCGTCTTGCTTAGGTGTCCTTGCCTTATTGGTGACGGGGGAGAGATCTGTCTCGTTCGTCGCCGCTCCTTCTTGTGTCGACACGCGTCCTGGCTAGCGACGCCTGTAATGCCATGTAGGTAGGCAGGCAGCTGAGGTGGCGCAGTGGTGGGTCTTCACGAAGATATGCATGACGCCACGCAGGTGCCTGCCCAGCTGGTTGGGTCGGCAGCTGTGGTGGTGGAGGTTTAGTCGGCGTGGGCCTGATGGTGGCCCCATGGGTGTCCTCGGGAAGGGCCTTGCCGGGCCCCCGGCAAGGGTCTTGCCGAGGCACCTGCTGTCATCCCCAGCAAGGCGCTTGCCGGGGGTCTTGTGGTCTTCCTCGGCTGGGATACCGCCAAGGGTTGTCATCTCCTTAGTGCGTATCTGATCTTGAATGTCCTCACAAAGATCTGCATGCCGTCACGGGGATGTCTCCTGAATCCTTGCCCTTTGGGGGCAGTGGACTCAAGGGTGATTTGCTCCGTAGGCGCGGGACGAGTCGCCGTGGCAAGGGTCTTGCCGGGGCTGCTAGAACTGTCTCCCGGCAAGGATCTTGCCGGGGGAGTCCGCTTCGTCCCCTTTGCTCTTCGTGGTCTTGGCATTGGCGTCGTTCTAGTTCTCTTGAGCTTCGGTCTTACCATGGCTCACCTCCCTTGCCTTGTTGGTGTGGTGGTCCCCGTGGCTCAGACTGCCCGTGCACAGTTATAGGGGTACAAAAAGTGTACCCCTCTTTTTGTACACCGACAGGAGCCCCCAGGCCTGGGCCACACGTAAGCGCAACGCGTTGTTGGGCTAGGCCCAAAAACGGTGCGCGGGCAGGCGGGGCGGTTTTTACCGCGGTAAGGTTCTTCGCGCGCTGCGCTTCCCACGACTCCCGCGCGTGGCACGGCGTGGGGAGGTGCATGTAACGTGGGCAGCATGCGTGGGGTTGGTTCCCGCGGGCATGCGTCACACCACAGTTAATGTGAAAAGAGGCGGCCCGTGTTTTCCCCCATAAAAAAGGAATAACCGCGGGCGTGCTGCTCACTTTCTCCTCTTTCCTCGTGCCTTTTCCAATCTCAGAGCCGCCGTTTCCTCTCTTCCTTCCTTCCTAAGCTTCCGCCGTCGCCCGCCGTTGTTGCTTCGCCATCCCCCTTCCTCATCCCTCTAAACTTCTTGGCCGCCATGGCACCCAAATCCGTCAAGGGCAAGGGGGTGGATAAGGGCGCTGGGACTGTGGAGCCGCCGGAGAGCGCGCTATCGGGGGACCGGACGAAGTCCGCCTTTTTCTTCCCCTCGACGGTTGATGTTCATGAGCTCCGGGCCTCCTTCAGGCCCCTATGGGGAGCGAAGATGGGGGGAGAGAATTCGGGACACCCGGCGACGTTCGTCATTCCTGCTGCTTGCGCCGATCCTGCTCCAAACCGGTATCCCTTTTTCGTCGATTATCTTTCTTGCGGGTTATGCCCCCCTTTCTCCGATTTCTTCTACGACATTATGCACACCTTCGGCTTTCGCCTCTTGGATTTTACTCCGAATGCGATGGCGTGCATGGCTTTCTTCGCGCATCTTTGCAAAGGCTTTGCCGGGGTGCAGCCCAACACGGCGCTCTTCCGCCATTATTTCTTCCCTTGGATCCAGCCGGGAGGTGCCGTCTTTGGTTGCATCACTTGGATCCCAAGATCCAAGGGGGCGTACCCGGACGGTGCCGTGAAGGAGAGGTGGGAGGAATGGCGTGGTCGGTGGTGCTGGATTGAAGATGAAGACCCGCCGGAATTCTGCAAGGTCCGCCGAGTGCCGCCGGTCCGCGGCAGCGATTGGAGTGATGTCGACGTCACCGACGGGAGGCTCACTATCGCCACCACCAGGATTCTCCGGCTCACCCGGGCTGGGCTCACCCTTGAGGTGATTGGGGCGGACTTCATTCGTCGCCGGATCGCCCCGTTGCACAACAAGGGGAGGCCAGCCTGGCTTTTTACGAATCCGGCTGACATTATGCGACTCTGCCCCGGCCTCGAACACAATTTCACGGTGTTGGTGCATGCCCACTTCTGCCAGCAGCTTTTCCATCTTGATGTGGGTCGCGATGGCGAGTTCGAATGGACCGGCAAGGCCGCGAGGGCTGCCGCAAAGGTTGGCAAGGCCCTCAAGGGGCCGTTTTTCAAGCTGCCAGCGGGGGTGGTCCCGTTGTGCAACATTTCACGTCAGTCCGAGATCATTGCCATGATGCCGGACTATAATGCGTACGACCCTGTCCCGAGCTAGAAGGAGCCGAAGGACGCGGATGTGCAGCAATTCTTTGACACCCTGATTGAGGTGTATGTCAATGCTGACGCCGAGCCGTGGCTTGTCATGGACACCACCCAGGCAGAGCTGGACTACATCGCCACTAGGGCGAGGGAGGCACAGCTTGCCATGGAGGTCGGGAGCGCCGGGGGTGTGGAGGACAAGGCCGCAACGGCTGCAGAGGAAGAGGAGCTCACCCGGTGGGTGGCGGCCTCCGGGGAGGTCAGCAGCGTTGACACTGGAGCTCCGAAGACGCGACCAACGAGTCGTCGTCGGAGGAGGACGTGGTAGCGGGCTCGACGCCAACCAGGGGAAGAGGGCGAAAACTGCGGCGGGCTGGCTTCGGCGAGCCGGTCCGGCCCGGCAGGGCTACGCGGCCTCAATTGACCCTGGAGGGGTCTGGGCATCACACGAGGGCCACGACAGCCAAGAGGCTGACGAAGGCCGCTAAGAAGAAGAATACAACAGCCCCTTCCTCGTCTGGGCGCACACAAACCCCGCCGTCTTCGCCTCCTCCGGTAGATGTCGACTCAGATGTTGACACGGAGGTCACTTTTGATCTCGGGCCTCTCAGCCCGAAGAGGAAAAGGAAAGTGGTGGAGGAAGAGGAGATAGATGACGAGTGAGTACTCTATTCCTTACTGCCATTTCCATTCCCCTGAATTAAGTCACTTATCTTGATCCGTTTTTGCTTTTGCAGGGATGCAGAGACGTTGGCCCAGAGGGTGAAGAGGGCGAAGGCCTCGGCGAGCAGTCAGCCCCCAGCTGGGGCTTCAAAGATGCCACTGGTGGTGTTGAGCAGCCGGACAGCAGCCCCCGACACAGCCCCCAGCGTAAGTTCGTCACCCTCCTCCTATTCGACACGTGGTAGGCATTCGATGCTATGGTATTGACCTTGTCGGGTTTGCAGGAGGGGAGCGCAGCAGGAGGAGCCGCAGAGGGCTACCCTCAACACACCACCCCCATCGACTACGCCACCGCGAGGGGCGTCCCCGGCAAGGGCATCAAGCACGGAGCCCAAACCCATGGAGGAAGAGGGGAACTTGGGCGCTGGTGACTCTGTCACGGCGCCAAATGCTGGCAGGGAGGGGACTTCTGCTTCACAGCTCGGCACTGGTGAGTCGCTTGTCCTCCGTCTCTGCTTTTTTTCCTTGTTCTTTTTCTTGGCTTCAATGCTCCCATTACTACCCAGGCCCTCCTTCAATAGGTATGGAGGACGTGGATACTATTGTTGGGAATATTGCTGAGGAGGCCGCGGCAGGGGCCGACAGGATTGCCGCCGAGGAGGCCGCCAGGGATGCTGCTGAGGACACCGCTGCGGGGGCCGCCAAGGCGACCGGCGAGGCTTCTGGCGAGGGCGCCAACGGTGGGCCTGCTGGGGAAGCCAGCAAGGCCACTGCCGAGGAAGAGGTGGTTGATGATCAGCCTCCCTCCTCCTCAACTTCGGGCCCTGGCAGATATCTGAAGGTAGGCGACGATCTTTTCGTCCATCTCCCAGGGGTGTCAAGTTCCCGAGCACCCGCCGAAGGGGAAGTCTTTGACGGCGAGGTGCTTGCCGCCACCGGGCTCGGGGTTGTCGATGAGCCGGGCGTTGGCGGTGGTGGTTCTCCAGAAGAGCAGCTTTTCCGCGCTATGGGGGCCAACTTCCGAAAACTCCAGGCTCTCTACCGTGTCCGTCTGGACAAGGTTAAGTCCAGGACGGCAACGGTGGACCACGCGGAGGTGGATTTCAAGGCGCACATTGCTGAGACGCAGACCTGGTTCCACTAGACTCGCAAGGAGCAGAGGGCCTTTCAGGAGGAATTGGCCAAGCGCAATGTCGAGCTCACCATGAAGATGGCTGACATCGAGAAGGCCCAGGATAAGGCGGCAAACTTGGCTGCCGTGGCCGAGGCCGTCTGGAACCAGCATCAAGCCGCACTGGATTCCCAAGAAGAGGACCTCACCGTGCGTGAGGCGAAGCTTGCCGCAGTGCTCCGTGGCAAGGATGAGGAGCTCGAGGCCCTTGTCGCGCGGCGGACTCGCGAGCTGGAGCAGAGGCACAAGGAGGCACTCGATGCCCAGGCTCTGGCCCATGCCGACAAAGTAAGGGAGTTGGAGGTGGAGCAGGACGAGCTGAAGGAGCAGGCCCTCAAGCTATCCAACGAGAAGAGCACGCTCAATAGCGCCTTGGTAGAGGTGTAAGGAGCGGTCATCAGCAGGACTGGGGAGCTCTCCGAAGCGCAAAACTCCGTCAGAGATCTCAAGCTGAAGCTGGAGGATCTCGAGAAGATGTTGTCGTAGAGCAGGGCTCGGGAGGAGATCTTGACCAGGAGTCAGGAGGAGGAGAAGCAGCTGCAGGCGAACGAGGCTGCCTCCCACCAGGAATACGTGGCGGGCAAGAACAGATGGATCAGCCGTCTGGAGGACGTTGCCGGCAGGGTCACCTCGCAGTTGGCCACCATGGGGATGCCAAACGTGAGGTACGCCCCTGAGCGCAGCGGGACCGTCAACACCAAGCCGACTCTGTTCTTCGAGGGCGTCCTTGGAGCCTTGGCTTATCTTCACTCTAGCAGAGCGGCCATGTTGGCCGGGGAAGCCCGGCGACTTTGTCGGGCGGTCATGACCAAGGTCCTCACCAAGATGGCGTACTGGAACCCCGACCTCGACTTTGGTGCCGCGATGGATAGCTTGCCGGACGGTATTGACCTCACGGTGCTCAAGGAGCGCATCAAGCCCGTCATCAGCAGCATCGACGAAATCAAGAGGGTGGAAGGCTAGCGCCGGGATTAGGCATCCCGTTCTTCACCTCCGCTGCAGGTTCACGACCAAGACAAATTTCATCTTTAGTTAGAACCGCAGCAATGATGTGATGTAATATAACTTTGCAGTACTTTTAATTTCATGCACATTATTTCCCCGTTCAATTCCTCTTTGTATGCGCGCCCTATGTCAATTGGGTAGGCTCGCCGGTGCGGAAGCCCTTAGCGGCGTTTTGGGGACGGATCCCCATGGGCCTGCTGGGTACGCGTGCTGACGGACGAGCCACCTTTCCATTCTGAATGTGGCCGCTCGAACTGTCGAGCTTGACTCGATTCAGAATCGAGAGTGTTGTTGATCGTGGAAGGCTACTCTGCCATTCTCGACGCAGCCGCTTGAGCTGTTGAGCAGACTCGAAACAGGGCAAGGGCGTTGCCGATCGTAGGAGAGCCCCCTGGCGTGCAGGTTTCTCATACAAAGGCGTGACATCTCGGGGTGGAATAACCTCATATAAGAAGGATAGAACAAATAAGGATTCAGTGCAACTTAGCTTCTGTTTGCAATCGCTCGAGTGCCGATCTTCTGGCCTCCTTTCTTCTCCAAGGGCCACGAGGACGAAGGAGTGCTGGGCTGATTGCTAGAGCCGATTCTCACAACTGCGTCCCCTACCTGGCGCGCCAAAGATGTCGATGGGAACAGCACCTATGGGATCACAGGAATCTCTACTGTGGTTAGTGGGGCGCGGGGTCGTGAGAAGAGCGGATCAAACAGATAGCACATGGTTCATTTATCCAGGTTCAGGCCGCGAGGATGCGTAAAACCCTACTCCTGCTTTGTTGGATTGTATATCTGTGTTCTTCAGCTAGCTATGGGGCATGAGGAGCTCCAAAAAGCCGAATCCTTCCCCTGGTCGCCTCAGGCCTCCTTTTATAGAAAAAGGGGTTGCCACAGTGGCACACAGGAGGTGGAAAGGGTACAGTGATGCGAGGTTATCCCTCACATTACATGACAAGGCGCATTTAATGCGTCTTTCTTAGGTGTCCTTGCTTTATTGGGGACGGGGGAGAGATCTGTCTCGTCCGTCGCCGCTCCTTCTTGTGTCGACACGTGCCCTGGCTAGCGACGCCTGTAATGCCATGTAGGTAGGCAGGCAGCTGAGGTGGCGCAGTGGTGGGTCTTCACGAAGATCTGCATGCCGCCACGCAGGTGCCTGCCCAGCTGGTTGGGTCGGCAGCTGCATGCATGCGGTGGTGGAGCTTTAGTCGGCGTGGGCCTGATGGTGGCCCCGCGGGTGTCCTCAGGAAGGGCCTTGCCGGGGCCCCAGCAAGGGTCTTCCCGAGGCGCCTGCTGTCATCCCCGGCAAGGCGCTTGCCGGGGGTCTTGTGGTCTTCCTCAGCTAGGATCCCGCCAAGGGTTGTCGTCTCCTTAGTGCGTATCTGATCTTGAATGTCCTCACAAAGTTTGCATGCCGTCACGGGGATGTCTCCCGAATCCTTGCCCTTTGGGGGCAGTGGACTCAAGGGTGATTTGCCCCGTAGGCGCGGGACGAGTCGCCGCAGCAAGGGTCTTGTCGGGGCTGCTAGAACTGTCTCCCGGCAAGGATCTTGCCGGGGGAGTCCGCTTCGTCCCCTTTGCTCTTCGTGGTCTTGGCCTTGGCGTCGTTCTAGTTCTCTTGAGCTTCGGTCTTACCCTGGCTCACCTCCCTTGCCTTGCATGGTGTGGTGCTGCCCGTGGCTTAGACTGCCTATGCACAGTTATAGGGGTACAAAAAGTGTACCCCTCTTTTTGTACACCGACAAAATGGAATCAATATAAGTGATATGATATGGCCATCATCATCTTGTGCCTTTGATCTCATCTCCAAAGCACCTTCATGATCACCATCGTCACCGGCTTGACACCTTGATCTCCATCGTAGCATCGTTATCATCCCGCCAACTATTGCTTCCAGGAGTATTGAAGGAAATATGCCTTAGAGGCAATAATAAAGTTGTTATTTAGACTTCCTTATATCAAGATAAATGTTTACTATTCATGCTAGAATTGTATTAACCGGAAACTTAGTACATGTGTGAATACATAGAAAAAGAGAGTGTCACTAGTTTGCCTCTACTTGACTAGCTCATTGAATCAATGATGGTTATGTTTCCTAACCATAGACATGAGTTGTCATTTTATTAACGGGATCACATCATTAGAGAATGATGTGATTGACTTGACCCATCTGTTAGCTTAGCATGATGATCGTTTTGTTTGTTGCTATTGCTTTCTCCATAACTTATACATGTTCCTATGACTATGAGATCATGCAACTCCCGAATACCGGAGGAACACTTTATGTGCTACCAAATGTCACAACATAACTGCGTGCTTATAAAGGTTCTCTACGGGTTTCTCTGATGGTGTTTGTTGAGTGGGGGGCCGGCCCCCTTTCCTTCCCCCACTCTTCCCCTTCCTTCCACTCCTAGTCCAACTAGGGAAGGGGGAATCCTACTGCCGGTGGGAGTAGGACTCCCCATGGGGCGCGTCATAGGAGGGCTGGCCCTCCCCCTCCTTCACTCCTTTATATACGGGGGAGGGGGAACCCCATAGACAAACAAGTTGATCATTGATCTCTTAGCCATGTGGGGTGCCCCCCTCCACCATAATCCACCTCAGTCATATCATAGTGGTGCTTAGGCGAAGCCCTGTTCCGGTAGCATCATCATCGCCATCATCACACCATCGTGCTGACGAAGCTCTCCCTCGACACTATGCTGGATCATGAGTTCGTGGGACGTCACCGCGCCGAACGTGTGCAGATCACGGAGGTGTCGTACCTTCGGTGCTAGGATCAGTCATCGTGAAGACGTACGACTACATCAAATGCATTGTCATAACTCTTCCGCTTACGGTCTACGAGGGTACGTGGACAACACTCTTCCCCTCTCGTTGCTATGCATCACCATGATCTTGCGTGTGTGTAGAATTTTTTTTGAAATTACTACATTCCCCAACAGTGGCATCAGAGCCAGGTTTATGCATAGATGTTATATGCACGAGTAGAACACAAAGGAGTTGTGGGCGTGGGTATATACAAATTGCTTGTCGTCACTAGTTGTTTCATGATTCAGCGGTATTGTTGGATGAAGCGGCCCAGACCGACATTACGTGTACGCTTACGCGAGACTGGTTCTACCAACGTGCTTCGCACACAGGTGGCTGGTGGGTGTCAGTTTCTCCAACTTTAGTTGAATCGGATTCAATGAACAAGGTTCTTTCTGAAGATCAAAAAGCAATCACTATACCGCGTTGTGTTTTTGATGCGTAGGTAAGAACGGTTCTTGCTCCGCCCGTAGCAGCCGCGTAAAACTTGCAACAACAAAGTAGAGGACATATAACTTGTTTTTGCAGGGCATGTTCTGATGTGATATGGTCAAGACATGATGCTAAATTTTATTGTATGAGATGATCATGTTTTGTAACACAGTTATCGGCAACTGGCAGGAGCCATTTGGTTGTCGCTTTATTGTATGAAATGCAATCGCCATGTAATTGATTTACTTTATCACTAAGCGGTAGCAATAGTCGTAGAAGCAATAGTTGACGAGACGACAATGATGCTTCAATGGAGATCAAGGTGTCAAGCCGATGATGATGGTGATCCTGACGATGCTTTGGAGATGCAGATCAAAGGCACAAGATGATGATGGCCATATCATATCACTTATATTGATTAGATGTGATGTTTATCCTTCATGCATCTTATTTTGCTTAGTTCGACGGTGCATTATAAGATGATCTCTCACTAAATTTCAAGGTATAAGTGTTCTCCCTGAGTATGCACCATTGCTACAGTTCGTTGTGTCGAGACACCACGTGATGATCGGGTGTGACAAGCTCTATGTTCACATACAACGGGTGCGAGCCAGTTTTGCACACGCGGAATACTGGGGTCAATTAAACTTGACGAGCCTAGCATATGCAGATATGACCTCGGAACACTCAGACCAAAAGGTCGAGTGTGAATCATATAGTAGATATGATCAACATAGTGATGTTCACCATTGAAAACTACTCCATCTCCCGTGATGATCGGATATGGGTTAGTTGATATGGATCACATGATCACTTAGATGATTAGAGAGATGTATATGTAAGTGGCAGTTCTTGAGTAATTTGATTAAATGAACTTTAATTTATCATGAACTTAGTACCTGATAGTATTTTGCATGTCTATGTTGTTGTAGATAGATGGCCTGTGTCGTCGTTCCGTTGAATTTTAATGTGTTCCTAGAGAAAGCTAAGTTGAAATATGATGGTAGCAACTACACAGATTGGGTCCGTAACTTGGGGATTATCCTCATTGCTTCACAGAAGAATTACATCATGGAAGCACTGCTAGGTGACAAACCCACTGCAGGAGAAACACCAAATGTTATGAACACCTGGCAGAGCAAAGCTGATGACTACTAGATAGTTCAGTGTGCCATGCTTTACGGCTTAGAACTGGGACTTCAATGACGTTTTGAACGTCATGGAGCACGTGAGATGTTCCAGGAGTTGAAGTTAATATTTCAAGCAAATGCCCGGATTGAGAGATATGAAGTCTCCAATAAGTTCTACAGCTGGAAGATGGAGGAGAATAGTTCTGTCAGTGAACATATACTTAGAATGTCTGGGTACCACAACCACTTGACTCAACTGGGAGTTAATCTTCCTGATGATAGTGTCATTGACAGAGTTCTTCCATCACTGCCAGCAAGCTACAAGAGCTTCGTGATGAACTATAATATGCAAGGGATGGATAATTCGATTCCTGAGCTCTTCGCAATGCTAGAGGCTGCGGAGGTAGAAATCAAGAAGAGCATCAAGTGTTGATGGTCAACAAGACCACCAGTTTCAAGAAAAAGGGTAAAGGGAAGAAGGGGAACTTCAAGAAGAACAGCAAGCCAGTTGCTGCTCAAGTGAAGAAACCCAAGTCTGGACCTAAACCTAAGACTGAGTGTTTCTACTGCAAAGGGACTAGTCACTGGAAGCACAACTGCCCCAAGTATTTGGTGGAGAAGAAGGATGGGAAAGTGAAAGGTATATTTGATATACATGTTATTGATGTGTACCTTACTAATGCTCGCAGTAGTGCCTGGGTATTTGATACTGGTTCAGTTGCAAACATTTGCAACTCGAAACAGGGGCTATGGATTAAGCGAAGATTAGCTAAGGACGAGGTGACGATGCGCGTGGGAAATGGTTCCAAAGTCGATGTGATGTAGGGTAGAGACCCTAATCGCCCGATCTTTCGCGAAAGGAGCGGATCCCACGGAAATCACGAAGAACACGGGGAAGACCGGAGAGAAAACACGGTAAGAAACACGGGGACTAAACTGACACGAATAAGTCACACATGGGCTAGATCCTCGAGTACATAAGGTAAGATACACAATCCACGGACAACTAAGGATGATACAAGGGTAGCCGGTCTTCTCCGTGAGGAGGTCTTGATGTTCTTCCCTAAAGAGGGGTCTTGAATCCGCTTGGGGATCTTCTCTCGTGGAGGCTAGAGTCTCCGTAGAGAAGACTACAAAGTGGATGAGCAAAGCTCTCTCACAAACATGAGCTAAACATTTCCTAACCCTAAAAATGGGGAGTAGAAGGTCTATTTATAGCCCAAGGGGCGAATGGGTAAGTGAGGGGGCGAAACGGGTACACGGGCCTCGGCCCAAGTCACCCACGCAGGTGGTGCCGGATGATCTGGGAGTTGGTCCAGATGATCCGGGCTTCGGGGGTCCGGATGATCCGGGTCGGCGTCCGGATCGTCCGGCTATGTTGGAGTAGCTGCGGGAGGGCCGGATGTCCAGGACCTGGTCCGGACGTCCGGGTGTGGCCGGATGATCCGGGCCTGGGTCCGGATGACCCATCTCCAATATGTCGTCTCAGGTGTCGCTGGGCACATTACACGGATCGTCCGGGCCGGGGTCCGAATCATCCGGGCTGAGGCCGGATCATCCGGACGGCGGTCCGGATCGTCCGGGTTGAGGCCGGATCGTCCGGACGGCAGTCCTGATCGTCTGGGCTTCTGCTGACTTAGCCCTTTTTCTTCTCCATCTTCACGTCCATCTTCTTCTTCGGATTCTCCTCGCTCCTTGGCGTCTCCATGGCTAACTCCTTGATACCTGAGTATGCACAATGTCTCCGTTTGAGGTAGTAGCCATGTCTCATGGTCATCGAAGTGGAATTGTGAGAGGAGAGATGTCACCTCGGTTTCGAGAGCTCTTGCACGTGATCGAGTCATGGGTCCACTAGGCACTTGATGAGACGACGGTAGGTCCATGGGGATGACCTTGGGATGCTCCACATCATCTCCCCTCCCTTGGGAAAGATCCGACCTCGGATCGAAATCCTCATCACCATGGTACAGGGAGAGATCTTTGACGTTGAAGATGTCACGCACGGAGTACTTCTCACGTGGGATGTTGATCTTGTATGAGTTGTTGTTGTAGCATGCAAGCACCTTGAATGGTCCATCGGCTCGTGGTAGAAGCTTGGACTTGCGTTCGTTGGGGAAGCGTTCCTTGCGAAGGTGTATCCACACAAGATCTCCAATGTTGAATATCATGTGATTCTTGTTGACATTGAGCTTGGTCGCGAGTCATTGTACTTGGAGCTCAATGGTGTGCCTTGTATCTTCATGCATCTTCTTGAGGTGGTTGACTCGGTCACTCGCGTTCATGTTTGTGCGCTCATCGAGTGGTAGAGGTAGAATGTCCAATGGGGACAACGGGTTGAAATCGTAGACAACCTCGAAGGGGGACTTGCCGGTAGTCGAATGTCTTGCGCGGTTGTAGGCGTACTCGGCGATGGGTAAGAACTCTTCCCACTCCTTGATGTTCTTCTTGATTAGCACGCGAATAAGGGTGGAGAGCATGCGGTTTGTCACCTCCATTTGGCCGTCGGTTTGTGGATGATAGGCCATGGAGAATAGTAGCTTGATTCCGAGCTTGGCACATAAGGTCTTCCAAAAGTAACTCAAGAACTTGACGTGGCGGTCCGAGAAGATAGTCTTTGGCACACCATGTAGACGCAATATTTCCCTACAAAAGAGATTAGCAACATGTGAAGCATCATCTATCTTGTTACAAGGAATAAAGTGTACCATTTTTGAGAAACGGTCCACAACGACAAATATGGAATCTTTCCCATTTCGAATCCTAGGCAAACCAAGTACAAAGTCCATGCTAATGTCTTCCCATGGTTGGTATGGAATTGGTAGAGGCATATAGAGACCATGAGATTGAGCTTTGGACTTAGCTTTGCGACATGTCGAACATCAGTTGGTGAAACGATTGACGTCCCGAAACATGTTGGGCCAAAAGTAATTCTTCGAGAGCGTGGCGAACGTCTTGTCCCGTCCGAAATGACCCATTAAGCCTCCTCCATGCGATTCCTGCAAAAGCAACAAACGAAGGGACGACTCCGGGATGCAAAGTTTGTTAGCTCTCATAAGATAGCCATCTTTGATGTAATAGCGTTCCCAAGATGTATTCGACGAACACTTGGCATAAGAAGTAGCAAAAGTTGCAGCATGCTCATACAAGTCTTTGATATGCTCGAAGCCAATGACATCTAACTCAAGTTGCGTGACCAGCATGCATATGGGGGAAAAAGCATCTGCTACGATGTTTTCTTTACCCTTGATGTAATTGATGACATAGGAAAAAGACTCAATAAATTCACTCCATTTAGCATGACTCTTGTTCAACTTGGTTTGACCCTTAAGATACTTGAGGGTCTCATTATCGGTATGAATGATAAACTCATGGGACAAAGGTAATGTTCCCATTCATGCAAAACACGGACTAAAGAATATAGCTCTTTGTCATAGATGGGGTAATTGAGTTGCGCTCCGGAAAGTTTCTCACTAAAGTAAGCTATGGGGTGCTTCTCTTGCGTTAATACACCCCCTATGCCATTACCACTAGCATCACAATGAATCTCAAAAGGTTTGTCAAAGTTGGGTAAGGCAAGCACGGGGGCATGAGTAAGCAAGTTCTTAAGCTCATTGAAAGCGGTATCTTGGGATGGTCCCCAAACAAAAGGCGCATTCTTCTTGCTCAAAGCATGCAAAGGCGAAGCAATGGTGCCAAAATCCTTCACAAAGCGACGATAGAAACCCGCAAGACCAAGGAAACTACGCACTTGATGCAAGTTTGTTGGTCGCGGCCATGTCTTAGTAGCATTGATTTTGGAGTCATCAACATGAACACCCTTAGAAGAAACAACAAAACCCAAGAAAACGAGCTTATCAACACCAAAAGGCATTTCTCCATATTAGCATAGAGGTGCTCTTTTCTAAGAGTTTGAAAAACGGTGCGGACATGGGTGACATGCTCTTTGATAGATTTGCTAAACACAAGAATGGCATCGAAGTAAACCACGACAAATATACCAATGTAAGGGCGAAAGACATGATTCATAAGGCGCATAAAAGTGTCCGGTGCTTCCGAGAGACCCATAGGCATGACTAACCACTCATACAAACCAAACTTGGTTTTGAATGCGGTTTTCCATTCATCACCTTCTTGTATGCGGATTTGATAGTAACCACTCTTAAGATCAATTTTGGAAAATATAGTGGCACCACTAAGTTCATCTAGCATATCATATAGGCGTGGAATGGGATATCTATAGCGAATGGTGATAGCATTGATAGGTCTACAATCGGAGCAGATGCGAAAGCTACCATCACGTTTTGCCACAAGAATGACCGGTACGGCACAAGGGCTCAAACTTTCACGCACATGTCCATGGTCTATGAGATGCTTTACTTGCCTTTGAATTTCTTTGGTTTCTTCGGGGTTGACGCGGTAGGGAGCTTTGTTCGAAAGCGGTGCTCCGGGGATGAGGTCGATGCGGTGCTCAATGCCTCGTTGTGGAGGTAGTCCCGGAGGTAGCTCATCGGGGAAAACATCTTGGAATTCTTGCAATAAAGAAGATAACACCAAGGGTAGATTGTGAGAGGTGTTAGTTTGTCGTGCCTTGTCCTTGCACAATAGGACATAGTGTAGGACACTCGATGGGTTCTCACACACTTCCCTCATCTCATGTATGGTGGCAAATAGAACTACATTTTTCTTATCGCTCATCGTGGAGGCACTCAATTTGGGCTTGTGGCGCTCACTCTCTGTTTGGTGGCTCACTCTCTCACTATTCTCTCCATGATGGGTGGCTTGCTTGTCGGCGATCACTTGGCTTGGAGACATAGGTCGTAGCACAAACTCCTTTCCTTGCATCTTGAAGCTATAGTGGTTTGTACGCCCATTGTGGATGACTCCTTTATCGAATTGCCATGGCCGTCCAAGGAGAAGATGACAAACGGTCATTGGAATGATGTCGCACTCCAAGGTGTCTTCATAGGCACCGATTTTGAAGGAGACTTGTACTCGGTGCTTGACTTGGATGGTGCCGGAGTCACTAAGCCATTGCACTTTGTATGGATGTGGATGCTTCGTCTTGGGCAATTGGAGCTTGGAGAAAAGTTCTTCACTTGCGAGATTATGACAACTTCCTCCATCGATGATGACCTTGACGGATCGTCCATTGATGCCGGCCTTGGTGTGGAATATGTTGCATCTTTGGTCTTCTTCTTGGTGATGTTGGAGGGTCAAGACTTTGGAGACAACAAGTGCGGGACTTGAATCTTCATCGCAAAAGACTTGTTCTTCTTCATTGTTCACTTGACGGTGCATGGCGACTTGCTTAAGGGCTTCCATTTCTCCTTCACTCATGGAGTCATAAGTGCCATTGTCGTTGAAGATCATGGTTAGCTTGTTGGTGCACTCATAGGACTTGTGGCCTCGGCCGCCGCAAGTGAAACACTTGAAGGAAATCGTCTTGACAGTCTCATCTTTTGGGGTTGAGGATGATGAAGCTCTCGGCTTGAAGTTGCTCGTAGTAGGATGGCTTGTAGTTGACGAAGCTTTCTTGGAAGTCGACTTGTCGAAGTTGATTGAAGAGGGCTTTGTAGTCAGTGTTGGAGTCGTTGAAGCTTGGTTGTTGGTGAAGCCGTAGGATTTGGATGAGAACTTGGCATACTTGAAATCATCTTGCACTTGGCGTTCTGCTTTGGTAGCTTGGTGCACTAGCTCGATAAGATTTGAATATGGTTGGAAGTCGGCAATCTTCTTGATGGGATGGTTGACGCCATTCAAGAAGCGTGCCATTGTTTGCTCATCATCTTTCGTGACATTGGCTCTTACCATTGCAATCTCCATCTCCTCGTAGTATTCTTCAACGCTCTTGGTTCCTTGCTTGAGTTGTTGGAGTTTCTTGAAGAGGTAGCAGTTGTAGTAGGTAGGTACGAAGCGTGCTCTCATGACATCCTTCATTTGCACCCAAGTTGTGATGGGTGGTTCACCTCTTGACGCGCGGTGCTCAATGACTTGTTCCCACCAAATGAGCACATAGTCTTGGAACTCAAGGGATGCCATTGCGATCTTCTTCTCTTCTTCATAATTGTGCAAATGGAAGATCTTGTCAACTTTCAATGCCCATGAAAGGTACTCTTCGGATCGTTGCTTTCGTTGAACATGGGCATGGTGAACTTGAGCTTGCCGTAGCGTTGCTCTTCATTGTGTTGGGGTCGGGGATGATGACACCCATGTTTTAGATGATTGTTCAACTCGTGGTGCTCTTGGCGCGGAGGGTTGACAACCTCGTGTTGCACTTGTCGCGGAGGATTCCCATTGTCCTCATGCTCTCGATGAACTTGTTGGTCTTGGCAAGCTTGTAGAGGAGCTTGTCGAGCTCGAGGAGGAACTGGATGATGCACGCGAGCTTGAAATCGTCGTTCTTGAATTTCTTCATGAAGTGCTTCCTCTTGTTCACGGGCTTGTCGGCTTCGGTTGGCAATGGCTCGACTCGAATTGTGTAGAGCTCGTTGTGCCTCAAGTGCTTGAGCATCATGGAGTTGTTGTTCTTGACGTTGAGCCTCGGCATCTTGTGCATTTTGGTGTAGATGTGCGCATTCTTCCTCTTCATGTTGGCGTTGTGGTTGCCGTTCTCGTGCTAGCGCAAAGGCTTCTTGGGTTTGACATCATCGGTGCTCTTGCGAGTCGGTGTGGCATAGAGGATTCAGGTTTGCTTGATGATCGTTGCGCGCGGCACGTCGAAGAGTGATCGAAGACGGTGTACTTGAGCCGGAGAGGGTAAAGTCGGAGTGGCGACTTGAACGGCTCCTTCTTGAAGTGGAAGAAGAGCGGTTGAGCAACAAAGCGTGAATCTCGTCCATCCTTGCTTCATTCTCTTGCTTGTGATCGTCGAGCTTGTGGTCAAAGTAGTCCCTTGTACGTTGCTCGGAGAGTCGCAAGTCGATGGCAAGGTTGTTAATGCGGTCACTCATTGCTTGTTGTTCTTGATGCAAAGCACGTTGTGCACCAAAGAGGTGGCTTTTGGTGACGAAGGAGTTAATGTCATCGTCTTACTCCGTGAAGAGTGGGTTGGCAGAAGTACTTGGCCTATCCATCATTCCAAGACAAATGTGAGTGGTAGAAAGAGAAGAACGAATACCAAATGTACCTTGACCGAAGTTGAAAGTGGATCGATGATCACTCCAATGTAGGACAAGGGAATAGCCCAATTGGTACTAATTCTCATCGGTTTCTCACACCTACACAAGTAAAATCTTATGGTGGAGCTTGGTTAGGATGGTCACACAATTTTTGATGTGATTGTAAGCAAGATTCAATAATGTTGGAGAAGATCCACGACTTGTAAATGTAACAAGTAGACCAATAGCAAGATGTGGTACACGGAAACACAACACACGGAAAGATAAGTGGGGTCGTGCAACCAAGGGTGAGCCAAAATGTGGAATCCACGGAAATGCTCTTGTTGCACAACACTAGAGAGACGCTAGCACGATTGCACAATAGGCGGATAGGAACTTGTGCACAACCTACTAAGAAAAAATGCAACAACTTCTATCCCAAGTATGATGTTCCAGAGATGTGATCCAAGATGATCGAGTATGACAATCTTAATGTTGTATGATGCTATGGTTCTTGCTTATAAGCTCTTTGCTTATCTTTTCTCTTTGCTTAAAAGCTTGCTTGGCTCTTTGATGTTTGAGCTCTTTTCTCATGCGATGCTTCACGGACCAAGATAGCAATTGTGTATGCGATGACAACTTTGTGACACAAGAGATGATTCCAAGATATGCAACACGATGATAGTATGTTTGCTATGGGATGTATGATCACTAATGTGCAAAAGTCATGTTGCCGGCAATACTTAAATGCTAGTCTCGATGGGTAAGCTACGCAAAAGTAAGGCTATGAGGTTATCAATCCAAATGGAAAAGAGTATGATGATATCACACTACCAAGATGATACCGATGGGAAATGGATACCACAAGTGTGTAGTCGTTCGTAGTAGTCCTTGGCGAAAATGAGACGTGGTGATGTTGATGTCGAACCATCCCTAGGTAGCCGAAACACGAAAGGAAACGGTGAGCCACAACTCAAATTCTCAAAACCAAGTGCGACAAAAGCGTCGGAGTAGGTAGCGGTCAAGTGGTGGTGTGGGTTGGGGTATTGGAAAGGTTTGCGTAGGGGTTTGCGGAAGGTAGGAGGTGGTGGTCGACGTGGGTATGCGGAGGCGTAGGCGGCGGTGGCAAACACTGCAGGAAATGCAGTTTGGTCAAGGGAAGCCGGATGATCCGGGCGGATCCGGATGATCCGGGCGACCAGCCGGATGATCCGGGCAGGTCAACTCACTCGGGGATGGCTCGGGATGAACTCGCAAACGGCCACAAATTCGGGGATTTCGCCGATTTTGGAGGGATTTCGAGGTGGGGATTGTGGGGGAAAGCTAGATCCACTTGCAATACAACAAATTCACAGATCAAAACCAACAAAACATCATCAAAACTCACAAACACAAGAAAATTTTTGGGGCTATTTTTGTGGGTATTTTCGGATTAGGACAAAAAACAACAAAATCAAGCTAGAAAACAAAGAGGGGAGGCTCCGAGATCGTGATCAACCGTGCTCATGATACCGAGATGATGTAGGGTAGAGACCCTAATCGCCCGGTCTTTCACGAAAGGAGCGGATCCCGCGGAAATCACGAAGAACATGGGGAAGAACAGAGAGAAAACACGATAAGAAACAGGAGAGGAATCACTAAACCGACACGGATAAGTCACACATGGGCTAGATCCTCGAGTACATAAGGTAAGATACACGATCCACGGACAACTAAGGACGATACAAGGGTAGCCGGTCTTCTCCATGAGGAGGTCTTGATGTTCTTCCCTAAAGAGGGGTCTTGAATCCGCTTGGGGGATCTTCTCCGGTGGAGGCTCGAATCTCCGTAGAGAAGACTACCAAGTGCATGAGAAAAGCTCTCTCACAAACATGAGCTAAACATTTGCTAACCCTAATAATGGGGAGTAGAAGGTCTATTTATAGCCCAAGGGGCGAATGGGTAAGTGAGGGGGCGAAACGGGTACGCGGGCCTCGTCCCAAGTCACGCACGCAGGCGGTGGCCGGATGATCTGGGAGTTGGTCCGGATGATCCGAGCTTCAGGGGTCCGGATGATCCGGGTCGGCGTCCGGATCCTCTGGCTGTGTTGGAGCAGCTGCAGGAGGGCCGGATGTCCGGGACCTGGTCCGGACGTCCGGGTGTGGCCGGATGATCCGGGCCTGGGTCCGGATGACCCATCTCCGAGATGTCGTCTCGGGTGTCGCTGGGCGCATTACCCAGAACGTCCGGGCCGGGGTCCGGATCATCCGGGCTGAGGCCGGATCGTCCGGACGGCGGTCCGGATCGTCCAGGCTTCTGCTGACTTAGCCCTTTTTCTTCTCCGTCTTCATGTCCATCTTCTTCTTCGGATTCTCCTCGCTCCTTGGCGTCTCCATGGCTAACTCCTTGATACCTGAGTATGCACAATGTCCCCGTTTGAGGTAGTAGCCATGTCTCATGCTCATCTAAGTGGAATTGTGAGAGGAGAGATGTCACCTCGGTTTCGAGAGCTCTTGCACATGATCAAGTCATGGGTCCACTAGGCACTTGATGAGACGACGGTAGGTCCATGGGGATGACCTTGGGATGCTCTGCATCACAATGTGATCGTCGTTGGCACGCTACCTTTACATCTACCTTCGGGATTAGTTTTAGACCTAACTAATTGTTATTTGGTGCTAGCGTTGAGCCTAAACATTATATCTGGATCTTGTTTGATGCGAGATGGTTATTCATTTAAATCAGAGAATAATGGTTGTTCTATTGTAATATCTTTTATGGTCATGCACCCTTGATGAGTGGTCTATATTTACTAAATCTTGATAGTAGTGATACACATGTTCATACTATTGAAGCCAAAAGATGTAGAGTTGATAATTATAGTGCAACTTATTTGTGGCACTACCGTTTAGGTCATATTGGTGTAAAGCGCATGAAGAAACTCCATTCTGATGGACTTCTAGAATCACTTGATTATGAATCACTTGGTACTTGCAAACCATGCCTCATGGGCAAGATGACTAAAACTCCATTCTCTGGAACAATGGAGCGAGCAACAGAGTTATTGGAAATCATACATACTGATGTATGTGGTCCAATGAACATTGAAGCTCGCGGTGGATATCGTTATTTTCTCACCTTCACAGATGATTTGAGCAGATATGGGTATATCTACTTAATGAAACATAAGTCTGAAACATCTGAAAAGTTCAAAGAATTTCAGAGTGAAGTGGAAAATCATCGTAACAAGAAAATCAAGTTTCTACGATCCGATCGTGGAGGTGAATATTTGAGTTATGAGTTTGGACTTCATTTGAAACAATGCGGAATAGTTTCGCAACTCATGCCACCTGGAACACCACAACGTAATGGTGTGTCCGAACGTCGTAACCTCACTTTATTAGATATGGTGCGACCTATGATGTCTCTCACTGATTTACCACTATCGTTTTGGGGTTATGCTTTAGAGATGGCTGCATTCACATTAAATAGGGCACCATCTAAATCCGTTGAGACGACACCTTATGAACTGTGGTTTGGCAAAAAACCCAAGTTGTCATTTCATAAAGTTTGGGGCTGCGATGCTTATGTGAAAAAGCTTCAACCTGATAAGCTCGAACCCAAATCGGAGAAATGTGTCTTCATAGGATACCCAAAGGAGACTGTTGGGTACAACTTCTATCACAGATCCGAAGGCAAGATATTCATTGCTAAGAATGGATCCTTTCTAGAGAAGGAGTTTCTCTCGAAAGAAGTGAGTGGGAGGAAAGTAGAACTTGATGAGGTAATTGTACCTACTCCCTTATTGGAAAGTAGTTCATCACTGAAATCAGTTCCAGTGATTCCTACACCAGTAAGTGAGGAAGCTAATGATGATGATCATGAAACTTCTGATTAAGTTACTACCGAACCTCGTAGGTCAACCAGAGTGAGATCCGCACCAGAGTTGTACGGTAATCCTGTTCTGGAGGTCATGTTACTTGACCATGACGAACCTACGAACTATGAGGAAGTGATGATGAGCCCAGATTCCGCAAAATGGCTTGAGTCCATGAAATATGAGATGGGATCCATGTATGAGAACAAGGTGTTGACTTTGGTTGACCTGCCCGATGATCGGTAGGCCATAGAGAATAAATGGATCTTCAAGAAGAAGACTGACGCTGACGGTAATATTACTGTCTACAAAGCCTGACTTGATGCAAAAGGTTCTTGACAAGTTCAATGAGTTGACTACGATGAGACCTTCTCACCCGTAGCGATACTTAAGTCCGTCCGAATCATGTTAGCAATTGTCGCATTTTATGATTATGAAATTTGGCAAATGGATGTCAAAACTGCATTCCTTAATGGATTTCTTAAAGAAGTGTTGTATATGATGCAACCAGAAGGTTTTGTCGATCCAAAAGGTGCTAACAAAGTCAAGCTCTAGCGATCCATTTATGGACTGGTGCAAGCCTCTGGGAGTTGGAATATACGCTATGATAGTGTGATCAAAGCATATGGTTTTATACAAACTTTTGGAGAAGCCTGTATTTACAAGAAAGTGAGTGGAAACTCCGTAGCATTTCTGATATTATATGTAGATGACATATTGTTGATCGGAAATGATACTGAACTTCTGAATAGCATAAAAGGATAGTTGAATAAGAATTTTTTCAATGAAGGACCTCGGTGAAGCTGCTTATATATTGGGCATCAAGATCTATAGAGATAGATCAAGACGCTTAATTGGACTTTCACAAAGCACATACCTTGATAAAGTTTTGAATAAGTTCAACATGGATCAGGCAAAGAAAGGGTTCTTGCCTGTATTACAAGGTGTGAAGTTGAGTCAGACTCAATGCCCGACCACTACAGAAGATAGAGAGAAAATTAAAGGTGTTCCCTATGCTTTAGCCATAGGCTCTATCATGTATGCAATGCTGTGTACCAGACCTGATGTGTGCCTTTCTATCAGTTTAGCAGGGAGGTACCAAAGTAATACTGGAGTGGATCACTGGACAGCGGTCAAGAATATCCTAAAATACCTGAAAAGGACTAAGGATATGTTTCTCATATATGGAGGTGACAAAGAGCTCATCGTAAACGGTTACTTCGATGCAAGCTTTGACACTGATCCGGATGACTCTAAGTCACAAACCAGATACATATTTTTATTAAATGGTGGAGCTGTCAGTTGGTGCAGTTCCAAGCAGAGCGTCGTGGCGGGATCTACGTGTGAAGCGGAATACATAGCTGCTTCAGAAGCAGCAAATGAAGGAGTCTGGATGAAGGAGTTCATATCCGATCTAGGTGTCATACCTAGTGCATCGGGTCCAATGAAAATCTTTTGTGACAACACTGGTGCAATTGCCTTGGCAAAGGAATCCAGATTTCACAAGAGAACCAAGCACATCAAGAGACGCTTCAATTCCATCCGCGATCAAGTCAAGGTGGGAGACACAGAGATTTGCAAGATATATACGGATCTGAATGTTGCAGACCCATTGACAAAGCCTCTCTCACGAGCAAAACATGATCAGCACAAAGACTCCATGGGTGTTAGAATCATTACAATGTAATCTAGATTATTAACTCTAGTGCAAGTGGGAGACTTAAGGAAATATGCCCTAGAGGCAATAATAAAGTTGTTATTTATATTTCCTTATATCATGATAAATTTATTATTCAAGCTAGAATTGTATTAACCGGAAACTTAGTACATGTGTGAATACATGGACAAACAGAGTGTCACTAGTTTGCGTCTACTTGACTAGCTCATTGAATCAATGATGGTTATGTTTCCTAACCATAGACATGAGTTGTCATTTGATTAACGGGATCACATAATTAGAGAATAATGTGATTGACTTGACCCATCTGTTAGCTTAGGACGATGATCTTTAGTTTGTTGTTGTTGCTTTCTCCATAACTTATACATGTTCCTATAACTATGAGATCATGCAACTCCCGAATACTGGAGGAACACTTTGTGTGCTACCAAACGTCACAACATAACTGGGTGATTATAAAGGTGCTCTACAGGTGTCTTCAATGGTGTTTCTTGATTTGGCATAGATGGAGATTAGGATTTGTCAGTCCGATTGTCGGAGAGGTATCTCTGGGCCCTCTTGATAATGCACATCAATATAAGCCTTGCAAGTAATGTAGCTAATGAGTTAGTTACGGGATGTAGCATTACGGAATGAGTAAAGAGACTTGCCGATAACAAGATTGAACTAGCTATTGAGATACCGACGATCGAATCTCGGGCAAGTAACATATCGATGACAAAGGGAACAATGTATGTTGTTATGCGGTTTGACCGATAAAGATCTTCGTAGAATATGTAGGCACCAATATGAGCATCTAGGTTCCACTATTGGTCATTTACCGGAGATGTGTCTCGGTCATGTCTACATAGTTCTCGAACCCATAGGGTCCGCACGCTTAATGTTCGGTGACGATCGGTATTATGAGTTTATGTGTTTTGATGTACTGAAGGTAGTTCGGAGTCCCGGATATGATCACGGACATGACGAGGAGTCTCTAAATGGTCGAGACATAAAGATCGATATATTGGATGACTTAATTTAACGTCGGAATGGTTTCAGGTGAGTTCGGGCATATATCGAAGCATGAGGAGGTTACCGGAACCCCCCGGGCGTATATGGGCCTTATTGGGCCATAGTGGGAGAGAAGAGAGGGAGGCCAAGGAGGGGGTGAGGGAGTCCTGG
Source organism: Triticum dicoccoides (assembly GCF_002162155.2). Taxonomy (NCBI): domain Eukaryota; kingdom Viridiplantae; phylum Streptophyta; class Magnoliopsida; order Poales; family Poaceae; genus Triticum; species Triticum dicoccoides. The sequence goes on along the minus strand of NC_041382.1, from coordinate 383,041,084 downwards.
ACTGAGGGTTCCTCGGGCGTCCGGCCTGTTGGATATGGGTCGGACTGATGGGCTACGAAGATACAAGACCGAAGACTCTCACCCATGTCCGGATGGGGCTCTCCTTGGCGTGGATGGAAAGCTTGGCGTTCGGATATGAAGATTCCTTTCTCTGTAACCGACTTTGTACAAGCCTAGTCGCCTCCGGTGTCTATATAAACCGGAGGGTTTAGTTCATGGGGACAATCATAATCACATAGGCTAGACTTCTAGGGTTTTACCCATTACGATCTTGTGGTAGATCAACTCTTGTAATACTCATATTCATCAAGATCAATCAAGCAGGAAGTAGAGTATTACCTCCATAGAGAGGGCCCGAACCTGGGTAAACATTGTGTCCCCTGTCTCCTATTACCATCAACCTCCGACGCATAGTTCGGGACCCCCTACCCGAGACCAGTGCTGCCTTGAGGGTTTCCACCTCGGACGCCGCCCCTACAAATTATCACACGATCAACACAAGCAATTCATATCTTGATATATTTGAACAGGTCATTACATACCCTGCTTGTCTGCCAGCTGCTTTTTCACACGACCAAGCTCTTCCTCGGTCTGCTCCAGCCTCTGCTTTAGTCCGGAGACTTTGGCAGCATGAGAAGTTGCGACTAGCAGTGACGCCTGCTTATTCACATATACACACATGGTTAGTATCCTGTGAAAAACTGCTAGATCCTCTGTTCGGCGTTTCTTACTAAACCCCGAAAAGAATCTCAGGGGCTACTATCTATACTGTGACTTTATTTTTGCATCGCTTACCTCAAAGCCTGTTAAAAGGCTTGTGCAGGCTTCGGTCAGTCCGCTCTTCGTGGACTGAATCTTCTCAATCACCGCCCCCATGAGGGCGCGGTGTTCCTCTATGATGGAAGCGCTTCGCAGCGCTCCCAGTAAAGTATCCGGCGCCTCTAGTTTGACTGAGGTCACCAGCGGAATGGGTACACCTCCTTCCAATGAAGGAGGCTGCTTGCTGGATTCCGGAGCCGTATAGGTCTCCGGGACCGTATTCGGCTGGCGGCCAAATTGTACAAGGCCCACATCGCCAGTCTCCATGGGGATCTACTCCCCCATGTGTTCGGCAGCCGAAGTCGCGCCCTCTGGCGCCGTCCTGACGGCCTCCTGCGCCCCTCCCTAGTCGGGGTCCTTCAGGACAACACCTCGGTGTCGTCCATGGCCCTCGGAGAGTAGGCCATCGGAGGGGACCCGCTGTCCATCACATTCGGGTCCAGCGAGTTCCCTGAAGACGAGGATCCCTCATGGGAGGAATGAGCCGGACTACAAATGCATGATTCGACATGTTAAAATTATGAAGTAAAGAGGCGGATATATGAATGCGTCAGGGTCTTCGGATACTCACGATTCGGCCAGGGGCTTATCTCGAGGGCGCCGTTCTGGGCTGCTATCAACATCCCACGCGGAGCTATCCGCGAGGGAAGCCTTTCCCTTCTTGGATGCCTCTGCTTCTAGATCTATGGAGGCTGCCCTCTTCTTTCCCCCCTCGGGGAGGGGGAAGTTGGTCTCGTCCACCTCTTCCTCCTCCTCATCGTCTTCGGCGGCGGATTGAGTTTCAGTGTTTTCGGACGCCACGTCCGAAGTACCCTTGGGACGGAGGCCACCTCTGGTCCCCTTGGCCTTCTTCCCCGGCGCCTTGTAGGGTGCCGGAACCAGCATCTTCGTCAGACATGGGATGGCTGGATCGTCGGGCAGCGGTGACACTGAATCCGCTTCGCCTTCTTCGTCCAAGCCTGAAAAAGAAATGGGAAAGTTCAGACACCCTCCTTGAATAAGCAACTAAGGAATACACCTTGAAACAACGGAAAACTTACCGAACTGGCAGGATGAGCCAGGTCATGCGCACGATCCTCGGTGGTCTTCGGCCACGTCTCGTTGGCCTTGAAGAGCACCTTCCAGATATCTTCGTGTGTAGTTCTGAAGAAACGTTGCAGGGTCTTGTGCTCGGCCGGGTCGAACTCCCATAGGTGGCAAGCCCGATTCTGGCATGGAAGGATCCGCCGGACTAGCATCACTTGAATCACATCAACAAGCTTGACGTTCTTGTCCATCATGCTCCTAATGCACGTCTGGAGCGTTGTCAGCTCGTCTGACAAAGACCAACCCAGGCCCCAGATTTGAATTCAGGAGCCGCAGCCCAGGTGGTGTCGCGGGGCTCTGTGACATAGAACCACAATTTCTGCCACCCCTTGACGGTCTCCACGAAGGTGCCTTTGGGCCACGGGACATTGGACATCTTGCTTGCCATGGCACCTCCACACTCCACGTGCTCGCCGCCCACCACCTTCGGCTTCACATTGAAGGTCTTCAGCAACATTCCAAAGTGGGGGGGGGGGTGCGGAGGAAAGCCTCACACACGACGATGAACGCCGACATAGTGAGCAAGGAATTTGGGGCCAGATCATGGAAATCTAGCCCATAGTAGAACATGAGTCCTCGGACAAAGGGGTGGAGTGGAAATCCTAGCCCGCGGACAAAGTGGGGGATGAAATCTACCCTCTCATGGGGCTCCGGGGTAGGGATGATCTGTCCCTCGGTCGGAAGCCGATGGGCGACCTCCTTGGCCAAATATCCAGCCTCCCGAAGTTGGGTGATGTCCTTCTCCTTGACGATGGAGGCCATCCACTTGCCCTGCGCTCCGGACATGGTTGGACTGCTTTCTTGGGGCAGGAAAGATGAGAACTTGGGCAGTGGAGCTCGAGAGTGGGTAGGCGGAAAGAGAGAAGGCGTGGCTGGAAGAGATGAATCCTTATCTCCTTATAAAGGCGGTGAATATCAAACGCCTCCCCACTCGCCATGAAACTCGCCTATTCCACAGGAGTCGTGCGGGCGGCACGGTTGGATTACCCATACCCGTGTTGGATATTGACGAGACATGCCAATAAAGCCACATCTCGAAATATGGGGCGGTAGGCCGAGAAACGGTTTGAAATAATGACCAGGGGTGATGTGGTGTCACATTCCAAACAGTTGTCAGCGGATTGGACTCGTGAAATATTATATTCTCTAAAGTGGTGTGTGGTACTTGTTTTGCATATCCAGACACGATCTTTGTGTTCGAAGACTGTGTCGGAGTATTCGGAGGAGGAACCGGCCTTGCAATGCCTGAGACAATCTGTGCGCCGGACACCACGTCATTGAAGCCTAGTTCAGGAGCTACTGAGGGAGCCCTGGACTGAGGGGTCCTCGGGCGTCCGGCCTGTTGGATATGGGCCGGACTAATGGGCTACGAAGATACAAGACCGAAGACTCTTACCCGTGTCTCGATGGGACTCACCTTAGCGTGGATGGCAAGGTTCGCATTCGGATATGAAGATTCCTTTCTCCGTAACCGACTTTGTACAACCCTAGTCCCGTCCGGTGTCTATATAAATCGGAGGGTTTACTTCATGGGGACAATCATAATCACATAGGCTAGACTTCTAGGGGTTTAGCCATTATGATCTTGTGGTCGATCAACTCTTGTAATACTCATATTCATCAAGATCAGTCAAGCAGGAAGTAGGGTATTACCTCCATAGAGAGGGCCCGAACCTGGGTAAACATTGTGTCCCCTGTCTCCTATTACCATCAACCTCCGACGCATAGTTCGGGACCCCCTACCCGAGATCCGCCAGTTTTGACACCGACATGGGGCACGCCCCCCTCAAGCCCAATCCGAATTGGGTGGGGGGCCGGCCCCCCTTTCCTTCCCCTCTCTCCCCCTTCCTTCCACTCCTAGTCCAACTAGGGAAGGGGGGGAATCCTACTCCCGGTGGGAGTAGGACTCCCCATGGGGCGCGCCATAGGAGGACCGGTGAGGGAGTCCTGGACTAAGGGGTCCTCGGGCGTCTGCCCTATTGGATATGGGTCAGACTGATGGGCTGTTAAGATATGAAGACTGAAGACTCTGCCCGTGTCTGGATGGGACTATCCTTGGTTTGGAGGGCAAGCTTGGCGACCAAATATGAATATTCCTTTCTCTATAACCGACCTTGTGTAACCCTGGATCCCTCATGTGTCTATATAAACTGGAGGGCTAGGTCCGTAGACACCCCCGAATAATCATAGCCTGACTATACTTTTAGGGTTTAGCCATTACGATCTCGAGGTAGATCAACTCTTGTTATACTCATATTCATCAAGATCAATCAAGCAAGAAGTAGGGTATTACCTCCATGGAGAGGGCCCGAACCTGGGTAAGCATTGTGTCCCCCTTCTCCTGTTACCATCAATCCGAGACGCACAGTTCGGGACCCCCTACCCGAGATCCGCCGGTTTTGACACCGACATTGGTGCTTTCATTGAGAGTTCCGCTGTGCCGTCAAAAGATAGGATCGATGGCTCGCCTTGTTCTCAAGGACAACGTCACCACCAGAGGAGTACTGGCCCCAGGCCAAACCCTCCGGCTGGGCGGCTTCATTATGACCGCCCGTTCGGCCATTAAGCCGACGATGACTTCTCGGGTCATCAAAAATCCTCCTCAGGTTGACTCTAAGTACTCCAAGCAGATGGATCCGACGGATCTGTTGTCTTTAAACAAGCTCCTAGATCGCATCGGCACCCTGGGGGTCACCATGGGCTATGATCGAATTGGGCTTAAACCTGACCAGAGAGAAATTAAAACTCCGCCGATCACCCATCAAGTAGCGGTAGTAGAGGAGCAAGATGACAACTCTTCCTCTATATTAAGGACGAACTACGTTCGGATCTCTGAACTTGAAGAGCCGGACACCTATCTGCAGAAAGATAGGTCCTATCCTCTGAACATATAATCGGACGACAAGCCCAAAAAATCAGCTAACAACCCGGAGCCCGAACTACTAAATCCAGAGTTTCTTCAAACTCTGGATCCTAATTTGGGTCAGGGTTCGAACTTCAATCCACCCACCCACCCAGACATAAGCGCTCTCAGGGGCATACGGCAGCAGTATAAGGAAATGGCCCACCACTTCTGGGCCAGATTCCTCCTTGTCAAAGATAAGATTGAAGATTGCCATGACGAAGACGCGATCACAGCATTCTGCAGCAATTGCATGGAGGAAGGAATCCTCAACGCCATCAACCGTCCTCACATAACACGGTTCGCATACTTGGCAACCATAGTATATAAATACTGCGCAATGGAAAGCGCCTGGAAAACTCAGGCAGCCGGCTGGGAACCTCTGGTCCCACCCAACCCCTCGTTGAGGTGAAAAGGACGCACCCTAGTGGCACGCCCGGCCCAATAACAAAGAAATATAAGCCCATTATGGAACATGGAACCGTTCTGGAGGGATGGCTCGATGGACCATGCAAGCTACGCAAAACACCGGATACTATATCAACTCACAGTTTTAGAGCCTGTTGGATACTCAGGCAGGTGGCCAAGAGCGGTGAGGATATCCTCACCAAAAATAACCCAGAGCAATATACTCCAGAAGACGACGACCACAGAGTACTGACGGTCTTCGAGACCTTCGCTTCAAACAATAAGCGTAAAAGGGCACTCCGCGACTGAGGGAGTCCTAGACTAGGGGGTCTGCAGACAACCGGACTATCTCCATTGGACGGACTGTTAGACTATGAAGATACAAGATTGAAGACTTCGTCTCGTGTCCGGATGGAACTCTACTTGGCATGGAAGGCAAGCTAGGCAATACGGATATGGATATCTCCTCCTTTGTAACCGACCTTGTGTAACCCTAACCCTCTCCGGTGTCTATATTAACCAAAGGGTTTTAGTCCGTAGGACAACAATCACAACATACAATCATACCATAGGCTAGCTTCTAGGGTTTAGCCTCTCTGATCTCGTGGTAGATTTACTCTTGTACTACCCATATCATCAATATCAATCAAGCAGGATGTAGGGTTTTACCTCCATCAAGAGGGCCCAAACCTGGGTAAAACATCGTGTCCCCTGCCTCCTGTTACCATCCGGCCTAGACGCACAGTTCGGGACCCCCTACCCAAGATCCGCCGGTTTTGACACAAACATTGGTGCTTTCATTGAGAGTTCCTCTGTGTCGTCGCCGTTAGGCTTGATGGCTCCTACTATCATCGATAGCGATGCGGTCCAGGGTGAGACTTGTCTCCCCGGACAGATCTTCGTATTCGGCAGCTTAGCACTGCGGGCTAATTAGCTTGGCCATCTGGAGCAGATTGAAAGCTACGCCCCTGGCCATCAGGTCAGATTTGGAAGTTTGAACTACACGGCCGACATCTGCGGAGACTTGATCTTCGACGGATTCAAGCCATAGCTGGGCGCGCCGCACTATCGCGATGGGTATGACCTAGCTCTGCCATCGAACAGTACCCTAGAGGCCGCGCCCGCATCAGCTTCGACCCTTAGTTCAGAGCCAACTGCGCCAATCGAGGACGGGTGGTTAGACACCGCCTCAGGGGCTGCAGTCTCAACGGCGATCGAGCCGAACACCAGAATAATCCTCTGTGCAGTCCGTGACTCCAAGGTGTCGGACTCTTTTTCTGACTCCGAACCGCCCACGCCCCTGCCAATCGAATCTGATTGGGCACCGATCATTGAATTCACCGCCGCGGATATCTTTCAGCACTCGCCCTTCGGCGACATCCTGAATTCACTAAGGTCTCTCCCTTTGTTAGGAGATCCCTGGCCGGATTATGGCCAACAGGATTGGGATGCGAACGACGAAGAAATTCGACGACCACCCACCACCCACTTCATAGCCACTGTCGATGATTTAACCGACATGCTCGACTTTGACTCCGAAGACATCGACGGTATGGACGACGATGTAGGAGACGAACATGAACCAGCACCTATAGGGCACTGGAAAGCCACCTCGTCATATGATATATACATGGTGGATACACCCAAAGAAGGCAATGGCGACGGGATACCGGAGGATGACCCCTCCAAGATGCAACCCACACGCCGATGTCAGCGGCGCCGCTCTAAGTCCTGCCAAAGCAAAAGTGGTGATACCGGCACAGGAGATAATAACACTCCGGATAGTGCCGAAGAAAACAACAAACCCCTCCAGCAAGATTTAGAGCAGGAGGATGGAGGAGCCAGCTCTCCTGAGAGAGCGGCAGACGGAGAGGAGGAGGATGACAATCACATGCCCCCCTCCGAAGACGAGGCAAGCCTCGGCGATGATGAATTCGCCGTACCAGAGGATCCCGTTGAACAAGAGCGCTTCAAGCCCCGGCTTATGGCCATGGCAAATAGCCTGGAGAAAAAGCAGTAGCAGCTTCAAGCTGATCAATATCTGCTAGCTGACAAATGGACTGAATTCCTCGCGGCCGAGGAATATAAACTTGAGCGCCCCTCCAAGAGTTACCCAAGGCGTAGGTTATTACCCTGACTGGAGGAAGAAGCGTATGATACGACTGATCGGCCACCTCGTGGCCGTGATAGAGAGGCATTCCAGCCAAAAGCTCAGCCTCCACCCCAACGCCATTCAAATAAAAAGGCATGGGGAGATATGCCAGACCTGCGAGACATATTGGAGGACAAGGCAAAGCATTCAAGGTCGATCTACGGATCACGAGGGCGCACCACTCTACGAGACGACAAACGTCACACCGGATACAGTAAAAGCAAATCCGGCCAGGATGTACACAGCGGGCAAGACCCATTCGAGCTGCGTCGAGATATAGCCTAATACAGAGGAGCCGCACACCCCTTATGCTTCACAGACGAAGTAATGGAACATCAATCCCCAGAAGGTTTCAAACCTGTAAATATTGAATCATACAACAGCACAACAGATCCCGGAGTATGGATTGAGGACTTCCTCCTCCACATCCACATGGCCCGCGGCGATGACTTACACGCCATCAAATACCTCCCACTAAAGCTCAAAGGACCAGCGTGGCATTGGCTTAATAGCTTGCCAGTGGACTCCATTAGCTGTTGGGAAGATCTGGAAGCCGCATTCCTCGACAACTTTCAGGGCACTTATGTGCGACCACCAGACGCCGATGATTTGAGCACATAATTCAGCAGCCAGAAGAGTCAGCCAGGCAATTCTGGACTCGGTTCCTTAGAAAGAAAAATCAAATCGTCGACTGTCCGGATGCGGAGGCCTTAGCGGCTTTCAAGCACAACATCCGAGATGAGTGGCTAGCCTGGCACCTTGGTCAGGAAAAGCCAAAATCTATGGCAGCTCTCACGATGCTCATGACCCGCTTTTGTGCGGGAGAAGATAGCTGGCTGGCTCGCAGTAATAACATATCAAAGAACCATGGTACCTCAGATGCCAAGGACGGCAATAGCAGGTCACGTCGCAACAAGCATAAGCGCCGCATTAACAGCGAAAATACTGAGGATACGGCAGTCAATGCCGGATTCAAAGGCTCTAAACCCAGTCAGCGGAAAAAGCCATTCAAACAAAGTACGCCGGGTCCGTCCAGCTTGGGCCGTATACCGATCGCTTGTGTCAAATACACGGCACCCTAGACAAGCCAGCCAATCACACCAACATGGATTATTGGGTGTTCAAGCAGGCCGGCAAGTTAATTGCCGAAAACAAGGATAAGGGGCCGCATACCGATGACGAGGAGGAGCCCCAGCAGCCGCACACTGGAGGACAGAAGAGGTTTCCCCCGCAAGTGCGGACGGTGAACATGATATACGCAACCCACATCCCCAAGAGGGAGCGGAAGCGTGCGCTCAGGGACGTATATGCGTTGGAGCCAGTCGCCCCAAAGTTCAACCCTTGGTCCTCCTGTCCGATCACCTTCGATCGCAGGGACCACCCCACTAGCATCTGTCATGGAGGATTCGCCGCACTGGTCCTAGACCCAATCATCGACGGATTTCACCTCACTCGAGTCCTTATGGACGGCGGCAGTAGCCTGAACCTGCTTTATCAGGACACAGTGCGCAAAATGGGTATAGACCCCTCAAGGATCAAACCCACAAAAACGACCTTTAAGGGCGTCATTCCAGGTGTAGAGGCCCATTGCACAGGCTCAATTACACTAGAAGTGGTCTTCGGATCCCCGGATAACTTCCGAAGTGAAGAGTTAATCTTCGATATAGTCTCGTTCCGCAATGGTTATCACGCGCTGCTCGGGCGAACCGCATTTGCTAGATTCAATGCGGTACCGCATTATGCATACCTCAAGATCAAGATGCCAGGACCTTGCGGAGTTATTACAGTCAATGGAAACACAGAGCGCTCTCTCCGAACAGAGGAGCACACCGCAGCCCTCGCAGCAGAAACGCAAAGCACCTCTCAAGGCAATCAACCAGTTCGGTGCTTCACAGCCCGGACACCTTCAAGCACGCTCGAGGCAACCGGCAAATAGACCACCTGGCGCGATCTGAGCTCGCGTAGCAATATGGCGGCCACCCCAATCCCAGCCCAGCGGTGAAACTCGCGCCGCGCGTACATAATTACGCAATAAAAATACCATGGGCACAGGTGGGGAGGGGAGCACAGCTGCGGCACGCCCCAAGACGCGGCCTAAACCGCACTAGGGGCTTCCCGTTTGGTTATCTTTCTTTTTCTTTCAGGACCTTAATCTCTGGAAACACTGTCCGGCAGCACTATTGCCGAACACACGATGCAGCAACCAAGGAGGCAGACAGCTACGTCATACCAGCGAATTTCCAGGTTGATTACAGTAACGAGTGTAATATTCAATTTAACATCATTCCTCAGCTTGCCCTTGGAAGGGACATAGTCCTACTCTTTGCTTATCGCACTATCTGTATCACTCTGCTTTAACGCAATTTTTTAATAAACAATGCATGACATTACGACTATTATTGCATTCTTGTTATACACACACACACATATATATATATGTGTGTGTGTGTGTGTGTGTGTGTGTGTGTGTGTGTTCATTAATGACGCCTTGCAACCGTACACTCTAGTACGGCCAATACACCCGGGGCTTACGTACCCCACAATGTGGTGTGAAAAGTCTGAACACTTTCACAAATACGGCACCCCAAACTTATATCATTATATGCATCAGCTCTGAATCATGTCTTTGGTCAAATGTTGGGTTTGCCCGGCTCCTATGTTTTGGTACCTTACGTTCGGCTCTATCGGCTAAGGTAGCGCTAGGAGAACTACTGCGATTGTGCCCCGGTTCTGCCAGGCTTAGCACCTCAGTAGAGAAAGCTAAAACTGACTGTCATGATAAGGCGAGAGACTGGTCGCTGTTCGGCCAGGTTTTTCGAGTCCCTAAAGACTTATGCCGCTTAGGGCGAGGGGCCGGCCCTGTCTTGCTTACAGGCGTGTATCGCGCCCCGAATTCGGCCTTCCGAATACCAGGGGCTTCGCCGAAATTTAAAATTATAGAATTCTATGGCTAAGTGAGAGTGATAAAGCATTATTAGGCCGGTTGCCTTGTTCGTTGTGCTGAGCACCTCCCTCGAGGGACCCAAATATGGGAAGAAGAGTGCTCAGGTTTATCCCGAACACCCCAACACTCGTGGCATGGGGGCAGAAGCCGAGGACTAGCCATCTCTCAGATTGGATAAACGGCCAAACAGAAGGAAATATTTTAAATTCACAAAAGTGTTGCATAGCGCATATGAAACAAGTTTTCATCATACAGGATGACGCGAGCAAGTCTCATTCAAATATTACATCTTTCGAACACTCGTCCGCGATGAGACGGGCACCCAGCAGAACACCCTCGTAGTACATCTCGGGGTGGCGGTGCTCCTTGCCCTTTTGCGGCCCCTCCTTGATCAGCTTCACGGCGTCTAGCTTGACCCACTGCAATTTCACACGGGCGAAAGCCCGACGTGCACCTTCAATGCAGACAGATCGCTTGACGACCTCCAACCACGGGCAGGCATCCACAAGCCGCCTCACCAGGCCGAAGAAGCTGTTCGGAAGGGCGTCGCCATGCCAAAGCCAGACTATAAAGCTCTTCATGGCCTGATCGGCCGCCTTATGTAGCTCGACCATCTGCTTCAGCTGGTCGCTCATTGGCACCGGATGTTCGGCCTCAGCATACTGAGACCAGAACAACTTCTCCGTCAAGCTTCCGTCCTCGGCCTGGTAAAATTGTGCGGCATTGGACACACTGCAGGGCAAATATGCGAATGCTCCTGAAGAGCTCCGGATCCGGGTAAGTAATCGGTAATTTACTTTTACATGCTTGCTTTGCATATAGAAAGCCTTACCCACCGCTATCTTCTTCATCATGTCGATCTCTTGGAGGGCCTTTTGGGATTCGGCCTTGGCACTCTTTGCGTTCTCAAGGGCCGCGGCAAGTTCAGACTCTCGCGTCTTCGAGTCAAACTCCAACGCCTCGTGCTTCGTCACGAGAGCCTGGAGCTCTTGCTGCACCTCGCCCACATGAGCCTCTTGTTTTTCCCGCTCGATACGCTCCTTGGCCGCTTTATCTTCGGCCTTGGTAGCGCTTGCTTTAGGGTCGCCACCTCGGTTGTGGCCCCTGGCAAACATACGATGATACTGTCATTTCGCAATCGCGTCCTCTTTTATATACACATATCTATAGACAGGGTATTACTTACCCCTGTTGTCGGGGATATACCCCGTGGCGTAAACCGGCCGGGAGTATAAACCGGCCGGACTGGATGATTCACCGGCTACCCGCCCGGTCTTGACGGTTCATTAGTAACCCGGCGGGCGGGTCAGATGGATGACGAGGCCCATGGCCCAGAAGGCCGGTTCATACTATGGTGGGCCGGTTTAAGAGGAAAGGAATATTTACCTTACAAAGAGTTAAGACCAGGACTTGTATCCGGTTTGTATTAGAGATAGACTAGTCCTAATCCTAATAGGACTCCACATGTAACTCGCCCCTTCAACATATATAAGGAGGGGCAAGGCTCCCCAAAGAGGAGGGAGAACAATCAATAATCTCTAGGGCTAGACACAAAGAGGAGAGCCGGTTTACGGCGACTCCCTCGTGATGATAATGAGACCTAGCCTCAAACAACATGTAGGGTTTTTACCGGATGATGTTTCCCGGGGCCCGAAGCTGTCTAAATCCCTGTCTTGTGTTGCGTCTCTTGATTCCGCTCAACCCCTCTCAAGCTACCACATAGATGCATCGGCCTCGCGACTAAGTCCTGACACTAAGGACATCTGCCGTGACAAATCCACGACAGTTGGCGCCCACCGTGGGGCCCGCGCACGATGGTATTGAGTTCTTGGAGGGATCTTTTCAGGGATCGAGAAGTTTGCAATTTTTTGGATGAGCCGATTTGGAAGGGTTGCATCAACTTCAAGTGGATCAGTCCAGATTTTAGATCTATGAGATTTAAGGTTCAAGAAAATTAGGGTTACAACTTGTCTGTCGCCGTCGTTGGACAATCTGCCGATATGCAAGAGGCCAACAGGAATTTAGTTCTTCGCGTCATTGAGCAATCAGAGGATGTGATCAAATTTTCGAGGCAACTGTTGTGCGCGGCGTCTAGCGATCCACGAAGCCAGTCAAATCACCAATACGACAAAGTGACCCGTCTGGACTGATTTCCGCTGCAGTGTTCTACAAAAGTCACCGAGACCAACAGGAAGATTCCCTTACACAGTTGCAGAAATCCGCCAAAAGTTGTCTCGTTTTCCAGATTGGAGGCAAAATTAGCTGCAGCCACACGTGGCCAGTCAAGGAAACATAGCCATGTCGTACCATCTATGGACAAGTGCACAAGACCAAAGTAAAAGTACTCCTAGACTAGTACTATTCAAACTAGCACTCTGCCACGTGAAAACCAAACATCAAGTATTATTTCCTGGGAGAAGAGCTAGTACTACTTGAGTACTTCTGGATCAGGTGTGTCTTTCCTTAATTACTACTTGAGTACTACTAGTCGGAAGAGGACAAGGGCAACTACAGAGTCATGCTCATGGTAAGGTCAATACAAGAAGAGGAAAGAAGAACCCTGTTTTGAGGAGGACACGGACTGAGTCAACAGAACTGGTCACGACCCGGAGGAAGACAGAGACGTGGACACGGATTCGGCCTTGACTATGATGATCCAGCCTCTGCCTGTGAGCCGGCTAAGTGGCCACCCGAGATGCCCCGGCAAACCGCTCCGCACCGTGAGCCGCCTGCCGCTTCGCTCGGCCCGGTCTGGCCATTTGCCGCTGTAGCTCACCCGCTGTTTGAGAAATGCAGTGCTCCCAAAATCACCAGCCTTCACCTATGGCCCGCCCCGTCGCGGTTCCGCGCTGAGTCGCTGCTCCGACCGGTTTTTGCTGCGCCCAGCCAGCTCACCACCCCCGCCTGTGAGTCGCCGTTGCTTGCCTCTGCTGCTGCTACACTCTGGCACTGGTTCTGCTACGTGGTTTATTAAACATCAGTACAGGCGAGGACCATTGTTCCTTACAAAAAGGTGTCACAAGAGGGGCGTGGGCAAAAATTATTTTTGCACTAGCGCTCATTTTGTGCAAGTTGCCACCCCCGCTTATTTTCGCGATTGCACCGTCTTACAATGCCACGGACGACTCGTCCGTCCGCCCTTATGACCGGTTCACGTGTCCGCGCCGGCTTACAACGCGGGGGACAACTTGCTCATCCGCACCGGCTTACAACACCGAGCCGATTCATCGGTCTGCGCCCGCGGCCGACTCACCCATGAGTGATTTCAACTTCACCAAGGGGTCATCAACTTCATGGCGGATTATTTGCGGCCTGGCATATCAGGTGATATCCATTTAAAATATATTTTATTGGCACATATTATCTTCATCAAAGAATAGTTTATCTTTGCCTTGGTCTGCAATATTGTTGATGCAGGACAGTTGTTCACTACATCAAAACGGCGTGTTTAACTCGCCCGTCCGCGCCGGTTTACAACACCGCGGCTGGTTCATCTGTTTGAGCCGCCTATGATGCTGAGGTCATCTTTTCCGTTCATTTCTCACGGCCTGGTCTACATCAACATACCGGGCCGCACATATCTGCATGGGCTGTTTATTGAAGTATGAGCAAGTCACAGTTTGGGTAGCCCGGCTTTCTTTCAAATTGGAGGCAAATTATTATCAACCACCGTTTGCACTGGATGGCTCAATGGGCAGGCGCACAAGTCACCTCCACTATAGTTTGGTTTACTTCAAATCGCCAGTTGGAAGGAATCATTTATAACCCGCCGCAGTCACCTCAACCTTCTGTGGACTTACATCGTGCTATCAACACCAATGATATACAAGTTATGTCGGTTTATATCATGGCCAAATATGAAGGGTTTCAAACCAACTCCTCGAGTCACCTTGAGACTCGGGGGCTATGATGACATGACTCAGCAAATCTTGCTAGTTTCAGCAAATTTAAGAACCCCAGGACGATGGAGGGAAAGATAACCCGGTCCAGGAGGCTACTGTTATTTGAAGGCCGTCAGAAAATTTCCGGCTTAGAAAGTATAGGACAGTTACAAAATCCCGGCTCAATGAAGAAGTTCCGGATCATCAGAAAGGATTCCGGTTTACAATCCGGTTCAAGGGAAGTCAGTCTCACTGAAGCTCTCAAATATCCGGTTTACAATCCGGTTCAAGAAGAATTTATCTCTTGCAAAAAAGTTAAAAATTACCAAAGAGGACCTGCTGCCATGATGCGCGGTTCAAACATGGGTATCCTGCCTTATTGGCCTAACATATTATTGATCACATGGGGGCTTCTGCTTCATAAAGCGGGGTCTCTGTATTTCTTATCATGCGTGGTTACATGGAGTGGCTCTGTTTTTAAAGCGGACTCCGGTTTACCCCTTGACATTTGTTTTTTATATATCACTGGGGGCCTTGGTCGTGTCCGAACCAACGAACACCCTTTGATAGGCGACAGCCACCAGATCATTTGGGGACATGGTCAAGTCTGAACCAGTCACGCCTCTTGGTCGGCCTAAGGCCACAAAATCACTTGGGGGCATGGTCGAACCCGAACCATTGCCACGCCTCTTGATCTGGCATATATGCCACGAATCATTTGGGGACCTGGCTGACTTGAATGATTGTCACTCCTATTGGGGGCCTTGATCCTGTCCGACCATGGTAATACCATCTGATCAGCTCAGTATAGCATATTTTTGCAAATGGTTTTTATCATTGCCTTTGCTTCCATATTTTTTTCATAACTGTTATTTGATTTTTGTTGCGTTTTTTAAACCGACAATGTTTTAATCCGGTTCAACTATCAATTACAAATTGACGGATTGATTTTCTATTATCCGGGGGCCATCTGCCCGGTTTGATTTTCTATTATCATCCTATTATGGAGTAAACAGACGTTCATTAACCCGGCTTGGCTTTCAATTACAAGTTGTCAATACAGGATCAAGTTATAATCCAGAGACTATCAGCTCGGTCTGGTTTGACTATGAGTCGCCAGTATTATATATGGTTAAACCGGTGTTTATCACAACCCGGTACGGTTTATCATCAACCGGCACAGTATAAAAGGAGTTATCATTACTCAAGATTGGGGTTGTCACTCTTACTACAAAAAGTTGGTAAAACCAGCAATGTGATTCAATATCACAGGTATGATATATTTCATATTTGATTATTCTTAAGTGCAACCTTGATTATAAACCCAGGTTATATGTTGGGCATTATGACCCGTCCGGCGGTAAACCGCCAGGACACTTTAAACTTGTTGTATGCAGAAACAGGTTGAATAAAGCATGATTATAAATCACTGACGTTTATTAAACCGGCCTGGCTTTCGACTATGTGTTGCCAGTATGATGATAAATTATCCGGTGTTTATTAAACCGGCCTGGCTTTAAGATGATAAGTCGCCAGTATGTGATGAAAAATTATACGGTGTTTATTAAACCGGCCTGGCTTTGGACTATAAATCGCCAACATATATTTGGACTGCGCCATTGGAATTATGCGCTTATAAATCATTGGGTATATTATTCAAATAGCCAACATGGCTGGATTTCTATTATGGTTGTCAATAACCAGTATTATGATTAAGGTTTCCAAAGTCGCTTTAGCGCAATGGCTATCATATTATCAATGGATATGATTTTTATTCTACAATTGAAGGAATAGTCCCGAGTTGCTGCAGGCTTACAACCCGGCACTTGAGGGCTACATTATTTAAGTTGAGATTACATCAATTATGCAAGTCTCATGTTGTTGCAAGCATGCACCATGACACTTGGGGGCTAATGCAAAGTCATTCTTTGTTCATCTTATTGAAGACCCGACTCATCACATTATAATGAGCCGGCCCTTGGGGGCTACCAATTGCTCCTGTCAATAGTTGAAGGTACAAAGCTTTTTATTCATTATATTGAAGAGTACACTGCTCAGTTGGTAAAGCACAAGGCCCTTAACCTTGTGGACGTGGATTCAAGTCCCATGATGGGGGTTATATCATATGATGTTATTTTCATTGAAGTATATATTAAGTCCCAGCTCAATATTATCTTACTGAGCCGGCCCTTGGGGGCTGCACATCATTGCTCAAATCTACATGATTATATTTACAAAGTCCCTGCTCATTATTGCATAAATGACCCGGCCCTTGGGGGCTACACTGGTTGAAGTTTTATGAGTATAAGGCAATTTCAAGTCCCTGGTTGCTGCAAGCATGACAACCCGGCACTTGGGGGCTACATAATATGGAGTGTTTAGTTTTTACTAGTGACTGGGATGAACAACATGGATTTCTTCAAAAGTGGCAGTATTGATATTGAAGCAAGTCTTAAACCATAACTTTGTTTTGTTCAAGACTTGGGGGCTACAGGTAATATGGATATAAGGGAGAAGTATCTTCCAAATTTTTAGTTTGGAGTAAACCAGATTAAACCGACGTTGGGAACAATCATGACCCGGAATTATCAGTTTTTATAACACGACAATGGTGGTTATCGTAAACCGGCAAGTTCTACATCTTCAAACCGGCCGAATATCAGATGAGTATTTCAAGACCAATATTTCTTAAACCGGCGCTCTGGAAGCCGACTCAAGTGGATTATTCTTCACAATATTTTTTTTATAAGAAGCCAACATCAGCAATTTGAGTATGAAGCTGGTTATTAACCCGGATTTTCTAGAAGGAGGGAATGACAAGGACTTCAGAATGATCAGATGCCGGTTTACAAGAATTCTTAACCCGGAGCATAGTCTGTCAAATTTGTTCTTGTATTTGTTTTACAGGATCAGTTTAACATGGATAAATCCAAATTAAACTGGGGGCTAATGTCGGGGATATACCCCGTGGCGTAAACCGGCCGGGAGTATAAACCGGCCGGACTGGATGATTCACCGGCTACCCGCCCAGTCTTGACGGTTCATTAGTAACCCGGTGGGCGGGTCAGATGGATGACAAGGCCCATGGCCCAGAAGGCCGGTTCATACTATGGTGGGCCGGTTTAAGAGGAAAGGAATATTTACCTTACAAAGAGTTAAGACCAGGACTTGTATCCGGTTTGTATTAGAGATAGACTAGTCCTAATCCTAATAGGACTCCACATGTAACTCGCCCCTTCAACATATATAAGGAGGGGCAAGGCTCCCCCAAGAGGAGGGAGAACAATCAATAATCTCTAGGGCTAGACACAAAGAGGAGAGCCGGTTTACGGCGACTCCCTCGTGATGATAATGAGACCTAGCCTCAAACAGCATGTAGGGTTTTTACCGGATAATGTTTCCCGGGGCCCGAAGCTGTCTAAATCCCTGTCTTGTGTTGTGTCTCTTGATTCCGCTCAACCCCTCTCAAGCTACCACATAGATGCATCGGCCTCGCGACTAAGTCCTGACACTAAGGACATCTGCCATGACAAATCCACGACACCTGTTCTCCTCGAGCTGCCTCTTGGCAAGGCCGAGCTCTTTCCTGAACCCCTCGAGGTCCTGCTTCAGTACGGCGACCTCCGCAGTCAGTGCGGCGGAAGCCAGCAGTGAAGCCTGCATACGCATATTGACATACTTATATTAGACTCCTGCGATATTATTTGATCCTCTGTTCGGCTTTTCTTTGTGAACACCGAACAAAGCATCAGGGGCTATTGTCTATGCGGTAATATTTCCATTACATTTTAAAACACTTACCTGAAAGCCTGTTAGAAGGCTGGCACAGGCTTCAGTCAATCCGCTTTTGGCAGACTGAACCTTCTGGATCACCGCACTAATGATAGTGCGGTGCTCCTCGTCGATGGAAGCGCTGCGAAGCGCTTCCAGCAGATTGTCCGGTGCCTCTGGATGGACAGAGGTCACCAGCACAGGCGTCTTGCCCCTCTTGGAAGGAGGCCGCCTGCCCGAGCCCGGAACCGCTGGAGGGTCCGGCGCGGTGTTTGGCTGAGGGCCGAACTCGGAGCTCTCGGGGGGCCCGTCCCCGCGGCTCCCGGAGTCCGGAAGGTCACCTTGAGGCGCCTCCAGGATTGTCTCCCCTCGACCCGGTGCCTCTTGAGACAACACCTCAGCGTCGTCAGCAGGATGAGGGGAGGTGGCGGTCGGGACTGGATCACTATCCATGTCCGACGAGCCTAGGGAGCCGTCCGATGATACAACGATGCTGGTTCGCGGCGGCCTGCATAATCATGTTCGGTGTTAGGGAAAGCAGTGCGACAAAAGAATGCCATGAGTTACTCTGGTATCCGAATACTTACGATCTCCCCGGGGGCTTGGCCTGGGGCAACCACTCGTCCTCGCCCTCGTCGGCGGCGATGGAACTGTCCGGAAGGAGAGTCCTCCCCTTCTTGGACCCTTCGGCCTCCCCAGTTGGGGCGGCCTTCCTTTTCTTGTCTCCCCCGCCTGGAGGGGGAGCATCTTCTTCTTCCTCCTCGTCTTCAGGGGAAGAGTGTGCCGCAGATTTATCGGACGATGAGTCCGATAACACCTGGTGTCGGGAACTCTTTCGGGCTCCCTTGGCCTTCTTGGCCTTCTCCGGCACCTTGTAAGGAGCTGGAGCCAGCATCTCCATTAGGAGAGCACTCGCAGTGTCTTCGGGCAAAGGGGCAGGACAGTTAATCTGCCCCGACATCTCCACCCAGTCCTATCAAAGGCATGGAGATTAGACCCTGTGCATAATTAATCTAGGGAAAATAAATGTCCTACGGGACGTATTGAACTCACCGAACGCGCTAGACGCTTTGCGCTTAGTCCACGGTCCTCGGCGAGAGGAGGGGGGACCTTGGCGCCCTTGAACAGCACCTTCCAGACATCCTTGTGCGTCGTATCGAAGAGCTCGCTCAAAGTCTGGTGCTGGGCCGGGTCGAACTCCCACAAGGTAAAATCCCGTTGTTGAAACGGGAGGATCCGGCGGATGAGCATAACTTGGACTATGTTGACAAGCTTGAGCTTCTTGCTCGCCATACTCTAGATACATTTCTGGAGTCCATCCAGCTCCACCAATGAACCCCACGACAAGCCCTTCTCTTCCCAGGAAGTGAGCCGTGTTGGGAATCCGGCTCGAAACTCAGGGGCTGCCGCCCATTTGGCGTCACGCGGCTCGGTGATGTAGAACCATGCCGATTGCCATCCCTTTATTGTCTCCACGAAGGAGCCTTCGAGCCATATGAAGTTGGGCATCTTGCCCACCATGGCTCTGCCGCATTCTGCTTGTTGGCCTCGTACTACCTTCGGCTTGATATTGAAGGTCTTTAACCACAGGCCGAAGTGGGGCCGGATGCGGAGGAAAGCCTCACACACGACGATGAACGCCGAAATGTTGAGGATGAAGTTCGGGGCCAGATCATGAAAGTCCAGTCCCTACTAGAACATGAGACCACAGACGAATGGATGGAGGGGAAACCCTAGTCCGCGGAGGAAGTGGTGAAGGAAAATTACCCTCTCATGAGGTTTCGGTGTAGGGATGATCTGCCCCACAGCGGGCAGCCGATGCGCGATGTTCGCGGCTAAGTATCCGGCTCCGCGCAGCTTTTTGATGTCTCCCTCCGTGACGGAGGAGACCATCCACCTGCCTCCCGCTCCGGACATGATTGGAGAAGGTCGAGGTGGGAAGAGCGGACTTGGGCGCTAGAGCTTGAGTGTGCGAAAATGGATGGGTAAGGGAGGAAGAAGGCGTGGATAGAAAGGTGAATCCTTATCCCTTTATATGGGTGGACGAAACTTAGTGTCCTCACTTGCCTGGTAAAACTCGCTTATCCCCCAAGCACCGCAATTGATGGCGCGGTTGGGTTACCCACGCCCGTATTGATGAGAATCCCGTAATAAGGGGACACGATCTCTACTTTGACAAGACGTCTCGAAAAGCTGCCTCGCGTTATGTGCGGGGCTGGTTAAAAGAAACGGTTCGAATAATCACTGGGCCGTGACGTAACGTCATGCTGCCAGAACAAGCCGGCAAATTAGATCTGCGAGAATATTAATCTCTCTACGGTGGAATGTGGAACTTATTTTGCAGGGTCGAACACTATCCTCATATTCAAATTCTTCTGTGATGTATTCGGAGAAGGAACCCGCCTTGCAATGCCAAAGACAATACTGCACGCCGGATTCATCATCATTGAAGCCTAGTTCAGGGGCTACTGAGGGAGTCCTGGACTAGGGGGTCTCCGGACAGCCGGACTATCTCCATTGGCCGGACTGTTAGACTATGAAGATACAAGATTGAAGACTTCGTCTCGTGTCCGGATGGGACTCTACTTGGCGTGGAAGGCAAGCTAGGCAATACGGATATGGATATCTCCTCCTTTGTAACCGACCTTGTGTAACCCTAACCCTCTCCGGTGTCTATATAACCCTTATGGTTTTAGTCCGTAGGACAACAATCACAACATACAATCATACCATAGGCTAGCTTCTAGGGTTTAGCCTCTCTGATCTCGTGGTAGATGTACTCTTGTACTACCCATATCATCAATATCAATCAAGCAGGACGTAGGGTTTTACCTCCATAAAGAGGGCCCGAACCTATGTAAAACATCGTGTCCCCTGCCTCCTGTTACCATCCGGCCTAGACACACAGTTCGGGACCCCCTACCCGAGATCCGCCGGTTTTGACACCGACAGTGACCTTGCCGAGTTCTGCCAAATCGCAGCAACAAACCCTTAGAACGACACGGCCATAACTTTCAATGCCGAGGACGAACCAAAAGTCAGGACAATTTGGGCACCAGCCGCCTTGGTCCTCAGTTCGATCGTGGACGGCATCCGACTCACCTAGGTTCTCATGGACGGCGGCAGTGGGCTAAATCTCATCTACGAGGATACACTCGGTAAAATGGAAATAGATAGGAGCCGCATCAAGCAAAGTAGCATGACCTTCGGGGGAATTATTCCCAGTTGGGAGGCGTGATGCGCGGGGAAAATCACACTCGACGTGGTGTTTGGCACACCGGAGAACTATCATACCGAAGAACTAACCTTCCAAGTGGCCCCTTTCAACAGCGTATATCACGCCCTATTGGGGCGGGATGCATTTACACGCTTCCAGGCTATGCCGCACTATGGGTATATGAAGCTCAATATGCCATGGCCCAATGGCATAATCACTCTCGCTAGTGATCCGGACATAGCACTCCGAGCCGAAAACAAAACTGCATCGCTGGCCCTCGAGGCATTATCTGAAGCCCTCGCGGCCGAAGAATTAACCACATTACGCTCCATGGTGGATAAGGACGACGTAATCTTGGACAAACGACCCAAATCCACCTCCTTCAAACCAGCAAAAGAAATAGTCCAATTCCAAGTCCATCCAACGGACCCAAGAAGATAGCATCTATTGGGGCACAATTGGACCCAACGGTCGACACCGCGCTATGAGAATTTCTACGCGAAAATTGGGATATATTTGCCTGGCACCCTTCTGATATGCCAGGAATCCCACGCATATTGGCCGAACACAGCCTCAACATATTGAAGGGATTTAAACCGGTCAAACAAACACTATAGCATTTTTCCGAACCCAAACGTCAAGCGATGTGGGAGGAGCTAGCCAAGCTAATCGAGGCCGGATTCATTAGAGAAATAAAACACCCGGACTGGCTAGCAAACTTGGTGATGGTGCCAAAGAAGGATAAATCCTGGTGCCTGTGCGTCGATTTCAAAGACATCAATAAGGCCTGCCCTAAGGATCCCTTCCCCCTCCCCCGCATCGACCAGATTATTGATGCCACCGCAGGACACGATTCATTATGCTTCCTCGGTGCATATTCCGGATACCATCAAATCAAAATGAAGGAGTCCGATCAAGCCGCAACGACATTCATTACCCCATACGGGCCACTCTGCTTCAACACCATGCCCTTCGGGCTCAAGAACGCAGGCGCCACCTACCAACGCATGATTCAAACATGCCTGGAGAAACAGATCGGCATGATAGTTGAAGCATATGTGGCCGACGTCGTCATTAAAACTAGGCATGTCGACTCACTAATAGATGATCTACGTCTTACATTCGACAACCTCCATGCATATGACATAAAGCTCAATCCGGAAAAGTGTGATTTCGGCATCCCTACTGGAAAGTTGCTGGGCTTCATCGTTTCCAATAGAGGAATCACTACAAAAAAAAGACACATCCGTGACATTTTGGGCCGAACGAATTTTTTTTCTGTCATACATATGACACTTCTATGACGATAATTGTGACAAAACCCGGTATCATCATAGATGTGGTGGGCTCCTACTTCTATGACAAAAATCATGACAGAAAATGGGCTTTTCGTCTTGGGCGGGCCGGAGACGCAGCTGCATGACATTCATTGGGCCGTCGAGGGGGAGGAAAATTTCAAGGAGTTCCCGGTTACGGTGGGAGGTCGGGGGCCGAGCGATGCGCGTTTCTCTCATACACGTATGTGCATGTGTGCGAGGTGTTGGCTCTAACTGAACCCAAGCGAGGCGTTGGGCTCTAACTGAACCCGAGTGATTGCACTGCAGGCTACGCGTTACTGTACCCGATCGATCGATCGATGGCTGTTAACTGAACCCGACCGAGCGATTCCTTGGCTACTGCAGCTAACTGAAGCTGATCGATGGGATGAACAGTGAGCATTGCAGGGGCCGGGGGGTTGGATGAATAGTGAGCGATGGTGTTGCCTCTGGATGAACAGGACCCCGTGGTGTGGTGGAGGGCTGGATGAACAGTAGACGGTGGAGGGGTGCCCGTGGAGGGGTGGATGAACAGGACCCCGTGGTGCGGAGGGAAGGATGAACAGTAGACAGTGGAGGGGTGCCCGTGGAGGGGTGGTTGAACAG